>NC_081423.1:50160738-50460738 GCF_949786415.1 Peromyscus eremicus
CTTTACTTAAATCTCAAAGATAGAAAATGAAGGAAACTGTGTATAGTCCTCAGAGGGCCTCTGTGTCCTGTGGAGAGTGTATCATTGTCTTGAATGAAGGTGTATTGTTGACATGAGTACAACCACGTAAAGGACCCCAATGCCTCAGACTCATGGAAGTGGCAAAGCCTTCCCTCTGGTGAATTCAGGGAATTGGTAAAGCCTTCCTGTGGTCCATATGTGGATGTTGACTGTGTTTGTGAAAATCCACAACTGCAGCTTCCTCCTCCCTGGTAACTGAAGCCTGAGGCTGCTCTCCTACAGAGACTTCCCACCCAGACTAGTTAATCCACCTTCTTGTGCTGTACATAGTAATCAGGTGAGTTTCCAGGCTTCACAGTAAGTGCCCTCTATCTGCTCAAGCACAGCCCACCCGACCCCAGCTTTTCTGTACAATCTGTTGTTTCTTCATTCCCACCTCAGCCCAGCCAGGTTTTCAGGACCAAGCCATGCAAGACACAGAAGTGTCCCACCTTTCTGAGGTCAAGCCCATGGTGCTGGAAAAGTCCTGGATCAAAGAGTAGAAAGAACCAGAGCTTGCTAGCTAATCAGGTCTTAGGAAATTGAAGGTCTTGGATGTCTTCACTTCAACCCATCATGAAGTTTGAGGGATCTGGGGAAATAGCCCTGCACTCTCATCTCCCACCAGTAAGGTAAAAGGCCAAGTGTTTCCCAATCGTTCTTCAGGGATAATGAGCCCTGAAGTCTCCTGGCTATCATGTAGAGGTATATAGTAGCCTTTATGGATACAAGGACTAGAGAATATAGATGACAGTATATGGGACTAGAGGGAGTCAGAGGCCTGTGACATGATGCTGCCATCTTTTTAATTCCTGAACTCAGGGATCAGGAGAGGTCAGAGGTAGCAGCAGGTTCTTCATGTCACTTCATAGTGCATGTATCCACATCAATTTTTTTTTCAAATCAAAATCAGGAGTGCATTGTTCTGACCATTGAAAAGCAGCAGAGTCCACCTCGAATAATGTGACCATTGTTGTATAGCTATTTCCTCCAAATTGAAACACTCCCTCCTGGAGAGAGGAAGGGGGAGAATAAGACTCAGGAAGCTAACCGGCCTTAAGCTTCAGAGACCACAAGGTCCACACAGCCCCGCTGAGGTTACATAACCAGGAAACAACATCTGCAAGGCGAAGAGACTCTGTTTGTGGAGCTTCCTGAAAATTGGACAGGGAGTCCTGGGGATGCAGTCCTCTTGTGTCACCACCCATGCTGCACTGGGGATTTGGGGATGCAGCTGACTTTGAGTCATTCACACACCAGGAAGAAACCCAGCACGTTCATTGGTTCACCAAGCTACACACCCTTGGATGGAACCATTTCCCTGATCGGTCCTCAGTGCCATATCTGCAGGGAGCAGACATCTGTTCGGGTATCCCCAGGAATGTCACACAGCAGACATGCATAATATTTAGGACATCTTCTTTCTTTATCAAAAACACAGTCAATTCTAACTGGACAGCATAGGGAAGATAAATGTATGACTTCTCGGTGTACAGAGCTGCCTCAGACATACCATGGGACCCCAAATGTTAGGGTGTTAGAACAACTCAGGGGTCATCTAAACTTCTAGTAAGAGTGACAAAGCTCTGGAGGATGGAGTCCTCTTCCCTGGCCATTGCCTTGAAGCTATGCAATGTCACCACTGTCCTGGTGAGTATTGACAAGTCTCTACAGTGCTGTATTCTCTTGCCCTGGTGGGTGTGTGTGTGTGTGTGTGTGTGTGTGTGTGTGTGTGTGTGTGTGTGTGTGTTGTTTTGAGGATAGAATCCAGAGCTCTATACCTGAGCCACACCCCAACCCTGCAGAGTGCTGAATTGTCCTCCCCATCTTCCTTGGCCTGAGTACCCCTGCTTGTGTTTCAGTTTGAACTTACGTAGTTCTGGCTGTTAAAACAAGAGCAGCTGACTTCTAAGCACTAGAAACACGTTTCTCAGTGTTCTAGATACTGGCACATCAAAGGTCAGGGTGCCAACAGATTTAGTGTCTGGCGAGAGTCCCCTTCTTGCTCACAGACATGCTGCCTGGTGGTCTTCATGTAGGGGGAGTCTCTTACTGCTACTATGCATGGACCTTTTTTATGAGAGTTCTCATCCCATGGTGAGGGCTCTACTCTCCTGACTTAGTCTTTCCTAAAGGCTCTGCCTCTTGGGGCACAGAGGATTAAGTTTTCGATCTATGGGTGAGAGAAAACAAACAGGCACACACCACAGCTCTCTTTCAGAAGTATTCCCGAATCTTCCCCCAATGGTTCCGTTGTCCTTCCCTTGAGCTCCCGAGGAATCCTGAGCTTCCCCAGATGCCTCACCATTTAACACACTGGGGCTTTGTCATTTGTTCACTTCTCAACTATAGGAGGGCAGAGACGTGTCTTGAGCACCACTGTACCACCACGAAATCCCAAGTAAGGCCCAATAAGTGGGAAATGCCCAATAAAGACTTGTTAGAGAGAAAGAAAGCTTTGCTGGGGACTGTTTTAGAAAACATGGGCTGATTGGCTCTCCTCCCTAAGGGAAATGGCCCAAGCAGCGGAGAATTGTAGCCAAAGAAGGTTTCCTTTGTCTGTTCCACATGGGAAATTATGACTTTGAGCCACAATTTCATAAACCTGACCCTGTGAGGAAGAGGAATCTCCCAGAGCAGTTAGCTCCCGTCAGCGTACAAACAGCCATCCTCTCCAGAGGGGTCTGATGGCGCTGGTCGCAGAAGGTTTCCCAGGAACTGAAGGTCCATGTCAGAGCCTGGGCTCTTGGAGCCGCCTGTGTGGGCATCCCCCGAGGGCTCCTTCTGCTAAAAGTCTTTTACTGTGAACAGAAAGACTCATGGGGCATCTTTCCAGTCAGAGGTCTGCACCAGGCACCTCCACACACAGTGTCTGATTGAATCCTCACAGAAGAATGTGAAAGAAAACTGTTACTCTCAGATTTATAGAGGTGTGCCCCAAGGCACGGATTGGTTAAATCATTCACTCAAGGTCAAAGATGCTCAGAGGCTGAGTTCGTCTGGGGAAGAAATATGTCCTCTGTCGTGTGACTGTTCAGTTTTTTACACTCCTGTGGCAAAAAGCCACAACATTTCACTGCCTGCTTACATGCACCAACACACACCATTAAGAGTCCAGTAGGTGATAATTGGTGTTGCTACAGCATGAAAGATTAAAGAAACTGCGAAACTCTCTCCCACCCTGGGAAAGAACTGGGTGCTTTCTACTCCAATAATCACAGTATCCTCAAACACAAGGTACGGATGAGAGCAAGGTCTTCCCACTGGTTTAAGTTTCCCAAGGAAAACAGAATGTGTCAATCAGATCCTTTTATCCTCCCTCATCTTTTCTGTTTGTTTTTTTGTTCTCTCTCCTCTTTGAGATTATGTAAGTTGTTTATTCTCACAAATAACCAGGAAGTGTTTAGATGTGCTCAGGGCCCTGCACATCATGGGGATTCCATGTAGTCAGTCATTAATCATTCAGGATGCTTTCTACCCTGCTCATGCCTTCAAATATTCCCTTATTTCAGTTGAGTGGGTTAAGTTCCAAATTTCAGTGCCCAGAGAAGCCAGTCCATAATATAAAAGATAAGGTTCCCAAGGAGCATATGGAGGGTCCATGGTGTGTCCTAGTGAAATACTGTAACTCAGTCCAAGGCAATGATGGCCATGTAGCAACCCAGAACCAATATGGCTGACTCCTTTGATGTGTGTGTGTGTGTGTGTGTGTGTGTGTGTGTGTGTGTGTGTGTGTCTGTGTCTGTGTCTGTGTCTGTATCTGTGGTCGGGGGTAGGGGACACAGTCATTAGCCTAGAAATTTGCACTACCCTCAACTTGGAAAATACCATGTATATATGTCTGTGGGCTAATTTCCTACTGCTCGTGACCCACATAGGACATGAGTTTTCAGTGAACTTACCAAACAGCTAAACAACACAGCCTGAGACCTAAGAGCAGGCAGCCCTGTGCAGGCGAGGATCAGCAGCCGTGGAGATGGTGGGGACAGCAGGAGAGCCCTATGTATGATGACGACTTGAGTCCTGAGTCAAAAAAAGAAGGAACTAGCTGTCCTCTAAGAAAGCTGCGCTGCTCCACACATGCTGCTGGGCTGGGTTTTAGCATCTCTGGCTATGGCTGCAGCTGTAGCATCTGCTCAGGCAACAGAAGACACGGCTCTGGGAGCATACTATAACCCATTTCATCTTAGCCCTGGGTGAGGTGAGCTACAAGTACAACTGTGTACAAGCAAGACCAATCACAAGTCCAGAGGTGTGCCTACATGCTTGGTACAACTCACAAGGGGTCTGTCCAAGAATTAGCTGGGTTTCCAAAAGTGTGGTGAGATGCTGGGAGGGGTAGCTGGGAAGTCCCATGACACAGTGTGCTCATCTCTAGGAACAGCTTTGTTTATTCCAAAAGCAAGTAACAGAGGCTTGGCCAAGCTGAGGATGAACCACACTGTATTGTTATTATTATTTATTTTTATTTTTTCTAATGTCTACTAACAGAAGAGGCTGCACTGTCCAGGCATGATCTCCCTTCACCCAGGCATGCCTTCCCAGCAGCAGGACTTCCTAAACTCACCCCCATTCTTTTCTCCTCAATCAGACTTCTGTGCACCCCTGATCTGGCTACCCCTAACTTCCCGAACTTTCCCAATGAATCCTCTAGAAGGCCAGAGTCATTACCAGCATCTTCAGCTGCATTCTGAACTATCTTTCTGTCTTAATGCAGTAGGAATCATATTGAGGACAAAATAATAATTTTAAATTAAGCAAACACATTTAAGCACATTGTTATTCTATGCCTGTTCCAAGCACAGAACCTACATTGATTCCCTTTTATCTTCAACTATATAACTGAGCATATTATCATTTCATTTTCTTTTATATTTGTTTATTGAGTTATTTGGATACTAGGAATTGAACCCCAGGCCTCAGGCTTGCTCTACCACTGAGCTACACCTCCAGCCCTAGCATCCTACATTCTGATTATGAAATTGAAGCACAGAGAATTAATTAGCTCTGGATCAGAGTCAATAAGGGGTAAATCAGAGACATGGAGCTTGAGTCAAGACAGTTAGGCTCCAAGGCCCATGTGTGGAACCACTGTGGTATATTGTAATCAGGAGAATCTGAGGTCAAAAAGAAGATACCTCAGATCAGCAGTGAAGAAATAGGAAGACATTGAATCTATTTGTGTTCATAACCAGCCCCTAAAAGCAATCACAATGCTCCCTGTAAAGACGCAGCTTTCTGCCATGCTCTGAGGTGGGAGCCGTCCAGGTCTTCCCTCTCTTCCACTTGGCCATTGCTGATCTTCACAACCCTGACCATATACTCCTTGCTTTGATGGTTATGCTGTGAGATTAACTCACCATTTCCCATAATGTTGTAGTCATCCTAGACCCCAGATTATTCCCTTTACTACTACAAGGACCCAGTACCCAGATCCCTCAATTATGAGCCACGTTGCCTCAATTATGGCTTTTGATGACTTCATTTTTCATAAAGAAATCCCTGAAAAACCTTAAATTCTCTGTTCCATGACCACTTTTCATCCAGTATTTTTCCCGTCATCCCATAGCCATACCTAGACTTTTCCATGCAAGTTATTCCACCTCACCATCATCTCAGCCCTAAGAAGAGAATTTTCATGTCTCTATTCAAGCCATTTCCTCTCATCTTTAACTTACCAATTCTAATAATGATGCCCCTCCCCATAACCTGAGTCCTCTGTGGTGCCACCATCTTACTGGTTCTCACCTGCTGCATGGACTTACCCCGTTTCTTGCCTGCTTACCTTCAGGTGCATCTTACTGTCCTTTCTCCCCAGTATCTCCTCCTCTTGCCGTAAGACCCACCCCAGGAGGGTGGGACCAACCTTTCTTAAATCTCACTATTCTGAACCTTCACCCAAGAAATGAATTTCTTGAGAAAGAAATATGCAAGCTTACTTCAAATGCACAATGACCTACTTCAAGAAAGCCCAAATGTCATCTTCCAGCCCTAATGCATTTCCCAGTCACTCATTCATCTATTTTTTTGAGGGGGGGCCTGGTGTAATTTAGTATGAAACCAATCCAGAGATTGAAGTGTTATTGCATGACTTTTCCCTTTCCCTTCTCTTCTTTCTCTGATAAGAAAATGACGGCCATTAGATGATGATTCCCTAGGCTCTCACCAACACATCTATCCACCTCAGGGCTGTGTCTCCCCACTCAAGCCATGGATGTGCCGAAAAATCTCCTCTCTGAGGCCATTTCCTGTACTGGAGAATCTGGAGCCCAGTAGTTTTATCACTATCAAGGTCACCAATCAATCAGTCACTCTCCCTCCTATATCAATTCTCCTTCTTTTTGACCTTTTCATCAGCTACAGAGAACAAGCCCCTTACCCACCTTCCCCTCCCTTCTTGTCCCATCCCATTTCTCTGCTCCTTTTTACAGAGTTCTCACATCCTTTCCATTTCCCTTTTTCTCTTAAACTCTACTCTTTCAATCATCCTTGCCTATCTCTAGAAAAAACAGCTCTTATGTGGGCTTTATATGATGTGCATCTTACATAGTATAACATATTCTAACAGCTTAATATGGGTGGATTGATGGATGCATGGATGGATAGATGGATGGTTGAGTGGGTGGATGGGTGGACAGACAAAAAGTTGAACAGAAGTTGGGAAAATGAAAGGGTATTAAGTTAGGAAGCAATCAGATGGTCTTCTTTTTTCTCACTCTGGCTCCTCAAAGTCCTTGTAAAACAAGAATGAAATTTCACAAACAATCTGTTAGTATAGTTATTAGATTTTTGAATTCTGATACCTCAGCATTGAAATGTTAGGTGTATTAGTTACTTTCCTTGTTGTTGTGATGAAATCCCTGATAAAAACAACTTAAGGAATGAAGGGTTCCTTATAGTTCATAGTCTGAGGGTGCAGTTCATCATGCCAGAGATGCATGGCAGCAGAGGAGTAAGGCAGCTGGTCACTTTGTGCCCACAATCACGAAACAAACATCTGAGGGTTAATTGTGTTTTCTCTGTTGTCTTCTGCCCAGGACCTGAGCTCATTCAGAGTTCACCCACCCAGAGTGAGTCTTCCCACCTTGGTTAAATCTCCCTGGCAGTGCCCTCCCAGACACACCCAGAGGCATGTTTCCCATGTGATTTCAAATGCAGTCAAGTCGACACTGAAGATTAACCATCACACTAGGGATCTTGGGCCACAGTCATTAGGGTGTCATCTTCAATTGAGCGTTCCATTCTGGAACTCAGAAGCAGCTCATTAAGGCCTCAATCATTATCATCACCCCGAGGCACAGGCACGGAGGGAACTCTCACTCTACACCAGACAGGTTGATGTGTGTGTTATAGAGATCACCACATTTAATCTTACCCTCTTAACACCTTACAAGGTAGTAGATATTTATCATCTCTATTTACAGATCAGGAAGAAAATAAGTAACACACAGAAGATAAGTAACTTACCCAGTGTTGGCAGATAAAATCTAATGGAGTCCAAGACTCAAACCCTAATCGGGACTTCACCCCCTCATCATTTCAGACCTTCATACCATTTGCCCCCATATAGTGCAACCTCTGTCTGACATCCTATGTTGGACATGAGACATGTCGCCTCAAATGGCTTGCTTTTCATAATGACTCTGAGCCACTTTTCTGGATGAGAAAACTGAGTCTCAAGCACGTGACATAGGTGTGTTTGATAAAAGGCTACCTACCATGTCAAGCTCATTTTAAAGAAGAAACAGGGAGGGCAATGCACGTCAGAAAAGGTTTTAAAAAATGCTTAAGGACAGTATCAACAAACAGTGAGAAAGGTGGCATCTGATTCAAAGTTGCCATCCCGTCAGGAACTGAATTGGGAACTAAGAACGGTGCCTTGCATCCAGGACATGCTCAGTGCTCAAGTGCAACTCAACCAAGAGAATTGGGGGGAGGGGGAGAGAACAAACTAAGTTTGACACTGGCAGGGGATGAGCTGCTTCCCAGAAAGCAACCAACCAGGCTTGTCCTTCCTTCCCTGGGACCCAGACCAAGTCAGGCAGAGATGGCAATGTGAAGGGATGGAGAGTGAGAATTCTGCTCTGCCTCGGGATTATGATAGAGATTTAGAGAAGAAGATGCCTAAAGCTAGCATCATTCGGAGGAGGTCAGGACTCTGCCTGGGCGCTGGAGTGCAAACTCCCTGCTGACTCTGGATCCTATTCTCTGTCTTCCTCTCTGAACCCGTGTGTGTACTGTTGACCTTCTCACTGGAGGTGCAGTTATTTAACACAGTGCTGAACTCTGGGGAAGACTGTGCCTTTTCATCAAAGCACCAAATGAGGGAGTCTAGATGACTTTACAAAATGTATTGGAAGGGAATTTTGCAGAGCAATGTCTGGGTCTCAGGTAATTAAGTAAAAAGGGAAATAACTTCCCAAGGGGTGTAAACAAACACACTGAGTCGGTCTCGCTTCGGCATTTATGCTGAGTGGGGAAAACGGATTTCCGAGTGGACTGCGGACTGTAAGCCAATGTCAAGACCAACAGACTTCATGAGATGGAGCTGTGGAGCCTCCCACAAAGTAGGGGTCGGGGGCAGGGAAACAAACATTGGAGAAAATCTGACCAGAATTTCTATAGTGGTAGAGGAAGGTGGAGCCTGAGGTCTTGAAGGGCAAAGTGACTGTCTCAAGGTCATGTGCAGCTGAGACTCTACCCTGCCTTTCTGATTCTTAGTCCTGTGCTACTTCTCAACAACCAGGCCAAGGCTGCTTAGGGATCAGACATGAATAACAGCAAAAGAGCAATAACGACAGCGATGGTGAAAAAAGTGAAAGCTGGTATCCCATCCATGAGAGCAAGAGCCAGTCTTGTCCTCTGTGCCCATGAACCCAGAGATGTTACTATTATCCTTGAATGGAATTCAGAAGACTGAGACAGGACATAAGAAACTAGCCGAGCATTCCCCCAAGTTAAGAAGGTCATAGAGCAGGTGTCAGGTGCACCATAGTCCATTCTAAACCCTGTGAGCACCCAAAGCTTTTGCCTGTTTGCTAGGATCTCTGGTCCTCAAACTAAAAGTCTCAGTCCCTAGGCTCCTGCTTCTAACTCTGCTGTACCTGTTTGAACCACATTCATCCTGAGGATCCATCCTCTTTTTTTTTTTTTTTTCATTTCTCCTGAAAGGTAATGAGAGCAGGCATAAAGTGAAAACAGAGAAAGTGCAGATGCAGGTGTGAGTGGCGTGCTTTGGAATCACATGGGAACATTCCATGCTGCACCTCCCAACAATCTACTGGAAACCACATACTGGACTGTTTCTTCCAAGGCCCCAGACTTCTGACAGGTTTTCTCACAAGGTTATCTCACCCTTTCCTCCTCCATGGGTCTCCCACTGGCTCCTCGGGTCTTATCTCTCTCTTATTCCACTCTCCTGTCTCTTTTCTCTTTCCTTCTTCGCAAGAAGGAAACCAACAATTCATTTCCTTGGACACCCATGCCTTCAAGGTCTGACCTTCCACCTGAGCATCTTATCAAGGTATTCTCCAGGACAGAGGCAATTTCCTTTTCAGAGAGAGATTCTGGAATGAACAGCTAAGAAAATTCATTATTCACTTTGTGACACCAATAACTAAGAGGTCTCTCCTTGCATTTTTTTAAAGCTAGCATATCTGTTTATTTGTGCAATGTACAGTTTCTTCAGGATAATCTATACTGGGAACTACAGAAGTTGAGTTCTTGCATTCATTATGCCTCCTTTAGTGCTTGTCCCTTCTTGACTTTCAGCCTCCAAGATATCTTAATGATACAAACCTTATTTGGGGTGAGACTGCAGAACATCTACCAACCTCCCGACCCAACCTCTGAGCAATGGCTTTCAGAAAACACACGTGCTAAAATGTCCTTCAAGGTAAAAATCCTATTTAGTTCCATTCCTCCTCCCTAGAACCTAGTAGAGGGCTTGCAGATGGGAAAGATCCATTCACTCAACACAAGCACCCAGTCATGTCCAAAGTTTCTGTGTTCTATGTAGTCTCTGAAGGTATATGAATAACAAAAAGTTAAGCCCTTGAACTCAAGGATGTGCCTTTATCAAATGGCATTGATCCTGAGGACCTGAGTCCTGGTGAGAAACTGGAAAAAGCCTTAGCACATCTTTCTGGAAGGTTCATAGCATCTTCATATCCACTACAGGCAGTAGCATCCGAGACCTGTACTTTGCTCTTTCCTGTATCATGGCCTTGGCCATGTAGCTGGGCTGCACCTCCCTTCTGTGGTAGGTCCCACTTTGAGCTTATCTATGTAGCTGACTTAGGTCAGTAGGATGATGATAAGAACAAGACAAGATGAAGCTTGTGGGATGGACTTTCATGTAGTGTTAGGCATTTGAGCATCTGCTACCACCATTCGACCAATCTGGACTACCCTGCTAGTCCAGAAGGGAGGACCCCAGCAAGTCACCTCAGCAAAGGCTAACTTAAATTGACCATCAGCCAGGTAACCCCAGAGAGGTGAGCCGAACCCATAACTAGACACCATTTGACTTACAGATATGTAAGTAAAATGTACTCATTGGGAGGTTATTGAGCTTTTATGGTTATTTCTATCCAATATCATTGTAGTGGTAGATGAGCAATATGGAATTTTAAGGACATCATGGAACACCTAAATGAGCAAGCACAGAATCCACAGACTTAGAGGAAGCATTTTTAGGTGATCCGTTTGGTAGGACTTCAAGCATTTCAAATGACTGGTACAAGGTCACTTTTCAAAATCTGAGAGAGAAGTCTTAAACACTTCCAATGTTTGCAGTTTCTGATACATTAAAAGTGAAGATATAAGGGCTGGAGGGACAGCTCAGTGGTTAAAAGAACTTCCTGCTTTTGCAGAGGACCCGGATTTGATTCCTAGCACCTACATGGTGGCTCACAACCATCTGTAACTTCAGTTCCAGGGAATCTAATTCCCTCTTCTAATCTTCATGGGCACCAAGCACACATATGGTACACATACATACATGTAGACAAAACCTTCATAAAATGAGTAAGTCTAATTTTAAAAAGAGCAACTATTTTCAAATGAAGATACATTAAAAGTGAGGACAAAATGTGATGTAAGTTAAATGTTTCTCATGCAATAAGTTAAATATTTCTCATGCAACAGATGAGCCTTTTAACATTGGGAGGGGCAGAAGAATAACCTTGTGTGTGCAGCCTTATTTGAATGTAACATTAAATGCCTAAGCATGCCCTTCATAGCCCTTCATAAATGTGAGAGCTGAGATGGCCTCTGTGCCACCCCATCCACTCTAGTCTGAAATAAAGGTGTGAAGACAGAGGGGGTGTTAGTGAGAACTGAGATTTAATAATGACTCCTGGAGCTGAATTAAGATGAAGTGCGTCACTCTGAGTTGACAGAAAATGCATCCTGGTTTATTGACGGTCCTTGCAAAAGAAACCCCACAGACACCTGGAAAGCCTCCAATCCCAACTACAAGACTTGATACATGGGCTCCCATCTTGGTCTTCTTGGCCGCCAAGAGGCATTCATATATCCCAACAGCCCCTCAGAATTGTTATGGGAGTTTCTTAAGACCTAGCAGCAAGAAGCAGGGGGAATACCAGTGTCACATCGCCACCTAGTGGTCAGTCTTGCAAAACCAGGTTCTCAGTTTATGAGATTTATGAGTCTCCTTAGGGTTGTAAGGAGAAGGCTGCTAGCAGGACCTATTGTTCACACACACACACACACACACACACACACACACACACACACACACATAAATTTCTTCACACACATCCTGGCATGTACCAGTGCATAATAACTGCAGTTATTAACACCATTATCTTATTATCGCCACGCTACAGTAGAAATACCTGAGTTTGAAATTAATTGGGTTTAGGGAAAATGAGATTTTTTAAAAGATATTAAGAATTCATTTCTTCCTTGATTTCATTCAATAAACAGGTACTAAATGTTTAGTGCACACCAACACTGTACCATGTAACTGGGTCCAAGTGAGAAAGATATTACAATGGCTGAGGTGTAGTCCCTACAGTCATGCACTTCCAATGCTGCAGGACAGGTAGACATTCAGGCAGCCCGCTCTCAAGTGCTGAAAAAAAAGACAGTTCCCTGGAGTGTCAAACTGGTGGCAATTGCTGGGCAAATGCTATGGCTTCCTTCAACTTAGAACACAAGCACGGTCCTTGTGGCCATCCTCCAGGCTACAGTCTGATGTCTACCTGTCTTCAGCACTTTGGAGAGTTCCTGGTTTTAAAGAGGCAGGCGGGAAACCCCATGAGTTCATGGCAATAAAGAACTGTGGGTGTGGAAAGAGTAACAGTAGAGTGGAGCTTGGGTGACCGAGCAGGATAGTGTTCCTGGGTGCTTGGGTAGCGCCTTCATGTCCCTGAATTATTGGTGTCATTGGTGGGAAGGGCACTGGCCTCATGATAGTCTTGAGGGAAGAATGAGGAGTTTGTGGAAGGCAATCTCTAACTTTCTGTCATCTGCCACCCATTCCCCCTGTATTTTTATTACAGACTGTGTTCTGCAGACTCCCCTTCTGGACCTCTTGCAAGACCCGACTTCAGTTCTGGAGGCTTACACACCTTTTCCACTCCTGAAAGTTGTTCCATCCCAACTTACTCTCATAGACGGTTCGGCACTCTGCGCCTACCCTTCAGAGCATTTAGAACTGGAGTTGCAGACTGGGGCACTGTTCTGCCTTCCTTCATCTCTCCTTGAGTTCTCTCCTCCACCTAGCAGTAAGGACGAGAAAAGACTTCACTCAAGCTACTCACACTTGACCCTGGACAGACTGGAATAATGTCTGGCTTATTCTCATGCTGGTGGCTCCACGAGAGTAAGATCGAGTGTAGGTGATGGCGTATCATCCCCACACTGTCTTTTTTTCAAAGGATCACCTCTGAAGGAGACTGCATTACTTCCCTCATCAACTCATGTCCCTCCTTGTTCTGTGGGCTGCCATCCTATCATCTAGTCTGTGGACTGTAGGGTGGATAAGGGTGGAAACATCATGGTTGGCCCTGTGGCATCAGTTCCAGGTGCCATGGGTGGTGATGTGAAGCTTCAACAAGTCTTCATGGTGCTTGTTGCAGTTTTCCTCGGCGGGTATGAGGAGGTAGAATTCAGATCGGTGATCACTGCCCGATCTTCTAGACAACATGAAGATAGAGAGCAAGAGGTGCAGTGGGTGTCTTCCATGGGAAGGACACACAGATGGCCTGCAAGCCCTGCAGAGAGCCTCGGTGCTCCAGGAGGCTGCTTGCCTGGTCCTTGGATAGAGTTTATTTGTAACTAGGTTGGGGAGAAACTCGCCTCTAGATCTCGATGAAGTAAAGGGAAAAGGAACCCAGATTATTGAAATGCAACTTTCCCATTCCAGGGTTTCAGTTGAGGTCTCCAAGCTTAGAAAAACCGATGCTGTGTAGCCCCCCTTGGCTGTTCTGGGGTGTAGCTCCAGACCCTTTTGCTTGTGTTAGGCCTCTGCTCATCTCCAGGAAATGGCTGACACTCACTAGAGGTGGAGTAGATGAAAGTGGGGTTTTGAAGCCCATGGGTGGTTAGTGTGGGTGGCTTTGTGCACGTGAGTGAGGTGCAGGAGAAGAAGGGGCTCTGTGTCACCACCTCAGCACAGAAAGGAGGGGACTCTGGGAGAACCATTGGAGGCTTCCAGCGCATGCTTCTTGACTAGACGGGAGCCAGGCTCTTTCTTAAAGAGCCAGCAGGCAGGAGGCTGAGTCTACAAGGCTGTCTTAAAAGCAAGCTGCATTTCCACTGAGAGAGGGCCAGGGAGCCCATCATGAGTGTTCTGCATGGAAGCCTAAAGGATGCACTCAGCCACAAACCTAGAAAAATGCCATTTGAACATGTGATGTGTTAAAATGTCTTTCTTTTTCTTCCCTCTTATTTTTTTCTTTTCTTTCTTTTTTTTTTTTTTTTTCCTGATTCTCTTTGTGTTCATATTTAGTTTTTCTGTTTGGTTGTGGGGATTTTTTTGTATTGTTTTGATATTTTAGTTTTTGACACAGAGTCTCACTAAGTATCCCAGTCTGGTCTTGAACTCATGATTTTCTTCCTGCCTCTGCCTCCCCAGTGCTAGGATCAAAGGCGTGAACTATCCATCACTAAGGTTTTTATAGATATAATTGGTATATGTAGTAGTTGCTTTTCCTAGTTCTATCACAAACACCTCCACCAAAAATAATTAAGAAAAAAAAAAGGTTATTGTGGCCACAGTTCGAGGGTCCAATCCATCATGGTGGGCAGTTACAATAGCAGGATCATGAAGCAATTAGTCACACTGTACTGAAGTCAGGAAGGAGGCAGGGGTGAGTGCTGGTGCTCAGGTGGCCTCCTCCTTCCCGCTTTTCACACTCTCTGGGACTCTTCCCTGGGATGGTGCCACCCACACTCAGTGTAGGACTTCTCTCCTGACTTAAGCCTCTCTGAAAATGTACCCTCCTTTAAGCCCTACTTAAGCCTCTCAAAGATGTACCTAGAGGGATGTCTTCTACACTTGAATATAAGACTTTTTCAAGTAGCAGAAACATTTTGACAAAAGCACAGATTGGATGCAGAGAACTCCAAAACAAGGACCGGGTATCGGCTTCCGAGCATTTCATAGAGGCCTGGTGTTGTGCTAGGGGCTGTGATCAGCGCACCAACCTCACTGCTGTCGTCACTCTACAGTCTGGAGAGCTGGAAGTTCAGAAGGGTAGACTGACTGCTTGTCCTAAGCCAGTGGCGGTCTCTACTCAAACCTATCTCATTTGGAGACCACTGGGCACCCACGAGCCAAGAAAAGTGCTGATGTGTGTGATTGCTTTGTGAGCTGCCAGTAGGTCTGAGTCGTTGTACTGAAAACTAGAGGAGAGTTGGGGAGCCACACTTCCCAATTAGCAGACTGCTTTTTCAGCTAAAACAGCCGTCGCCTGGGATTTCGCAAAGAGGCTTAGCTACCCAAACTCATTGCATTTCCATAATATCTCCACTTAAGTCCAACAGTTTCTCTGCCACAAAACCAGCTTCTCTGCTCCTTCTGTATAGTTCCATCCTGGACACTAAAATCAGGAAGGCAACGGCTGCCAAGTTCCTGCAAATGTAAGAGAAAAACAAAGTCCCCTCAACACCCTGTGCCTATGGTTACAGCATGCAGAGAGAACCCACTCACAGTTGCGGGCAGTGGATCGTCTAAGGAAATAATAAGCTGTTCAAGGGACAGGGACACAGTTTGCTCCCGGCCATGGGCAGCCTGAAATCCACTGAGGTTTTTCCGATTGCTCCCATCACTCAAACAGACCCCCAAATCACTGTCCTGGCAGCTCCCACATGGAGGCCCTGGGGAGCATCGTGTTCTTGGCTTCCTGATCCTTATCATTTTCAGCTGCAAGAAAAGACAGAGCAAAAGAAGCCCCTAGAGGGTCCCATTCCCAGAGATTAAAAACAAACACAAAACACTGGCAGTGGAAGAGGCGAAGTGCAGCCTGCCGTGGTAGTATAACACTCACTTCTTATTCCTGGCACCACATCGCTTCTGCACCTCACACACAGCCCCACCCCCACCCCCTGTGCTGAAAAGCATTCTGGGTATCTCCCAGTCAGGACTCCAACTCCAAAGGTCAGGAGAGAAACACCCAGAAAAGAAAAGAAAGAAAATGCATTTATCAAGTTTTTAGGAATGCATTTTTAATTTAATTTAATCCTCCGAAAACATTACTATGCCCTGCATTTTATGAAGGAAGAAACTGAAGCTCCAAGAAATGAAATGGGTGATTCTAAATTAAAGTAAGTTATAGACTCAGGCCTGGGGGAATCAATAGTCTTCGCTAATATATGGATCCTTCATGTGCCAATTAGAAAAGGAGAAATTTCAAGTTTACTAAGCAAGCACCAAGGTTTCCTAAGCCAGAGAGGTTTTTTTTTAGCAATTCTATATGTTAATATTTGTATTCTTTTTCTCCACTTTTATCAAACCATGTATGGTGGATAGAATCATACCTGTCTCCCAGGATGCACATGTGTCAATCACTGGGGCATGTGTATTTGTAAGTTACATGGAAAAAGAAAACTGGGGTTGATAATCAGTCAATCAGAGATTTGTCTCCCATTTGGGTAAATGGAGGAAAGGGGCCACAAGATCAGGAATGGGGAGTGCTCTATAAGGCAAAATTAATTAATTAATCAATCAATAAAATTTTAAAGTGAATTCTTTTCTAGCCACCAGAAGACATCTACTTTGTTAACATCACAATGTTATCTCACTAAGACCCCTGCCAAATTTCCAACCTCCAGAACTACAAGATAATAATGCTACAATGTTCCATGCCACTGAACCTACAGTAATTTGTTACTATAGCAATAGAAAGCTAACATATCCAATGGGAAACCGAATCATTATGCAACAAGGTGCTAGCTCTCATTGTCATATTGGCAGGCCATGAATCTTAGATGTAGACATAGACTCAAATTCCAGCCTGGGAAAGCTTGAATCATCCATCTTACAGTGGATTACCCCACCAGAGAAACTGAAATAGTCAAACATGTCAACTAAAAGTCTGTCTTAGTGATATGGTTTGGTTGTGTGTACATTAAACTTGAGTAAAGAAGGAAGCTATTTAGAAGTGTAGCAATCCTTATGGAATATATGCACATTTCCCTCTCTCCTTTTCAATGCATATCTCATTTATTCTTCCCTTGTTACAGACTAATGTGAGAAATCCACAGAGGCTATTTAATGAGCAAGGGAATTTATTAGGGGGTAACTCTTTGTAGCACAGGTATTTATTGTAGGGTCCAGGAAAGCCAAGCTATGTCCCACACTGATCTTCTTCCAAGATATGCCAGGTCAGTCCCAGCATCCAAAACCATGAGGGAGAGAAGACAGCACTGTGCTGCCTATGTGCATCCCAGGTCTTAAGGATCCCTAGTGGTCATGCCCCAGGGGCATGTATTTCAAAGTCATAGACAGGTGTAACAGTTACCTGCTACCTCACTAGGGGCAGTGCTTCAAGGTCATAGCTAGAACAGCTACCCACTACATCTCCCCCCTTTGTCTAAATAAGAAAGTTCTAACCTAACACAATACTATAGACAATAAGAATGATTATCAAGTATTGTCCAGGAGAAATAAAGGGTAATGACCTAATAAAATGGAGCTATAACCAACAAGAGACACATACTAAAAATGTAAAGATGTCCAGAACGTAGGTAAATGGCACGTTACAGAGATTATTCCAAAAGCTGTCCTATCCTGAAGAATCTGACTCTAGGACTTAATATGTTCTAGCTAAGAACTATAACTGTAACTATAGTCTTCAAACCCACCAAAGACCTAAGAAGGAATATAATAATAACTGAGAAAGTGGTAAAGGCACACAAGCAATTTTCAAAAGTCTTTCAAGAATAGACAGAGACAGCTGGCAACCTGGACAGTCACCTAAAGTTTCTCAGCCATCCAATTTGGCTACAGGCCAAGAATATCTGACACACCATTCTCGGAAGCAGGAATTTTGAAAGACCATCTTACCCTGTCTTGGAAGAGTTCAATAGTCACTTTTCCTTGTGTCCCGCTTGTCCAGAAAGGACAGCATTCATACAGTCCAGACAAGGGCAGTTCTTGGCCCAGCAGGCCATTATGCACCAAAAAGAAGACAAACTTCCCAACAGAGTGTCTTAGAAGCCCAACATTCTTTTGGGAATGTCTCACATCAACAGAATTCTAAGTTATTTAAATGCCATATTCTTTAGGTCTATGAAGTGTTTGAAGATTACCTATCCATCTGACATATGTTTCTGTAAATCTGGACAGTCTAACTAACATAACTATAGAAATGACAAGCATGGGTGACTATAAATCTGTAAGTCTTGTCTACCTAAATAACTTAAGGACTAAGGCTTCACAAAAATAAGATAAACAGTCTGTAAACAAATGTACAGAAAAAGAAAATAACCTCAAAATTGTGACAATACACAAATTATTTTAAGCAGAAGTAGAAATGTGTAGTGCAATATGCAATATGACAACAATCCTAAGTATATATCAATATACAAAATATTATAAACAGAGGTAGAACATACATATAGCACGACAAATATAATTTTATATTTATATTATTATACAAATTATCTTAAATAAGAATATATAAATAGTTTACATTTATATCAGTGTACAAGAATCCATAACAGTGCAAATTATCTAAAGCTGATACTTTTCTAAATTAGTTTACTAGTATATACAATAATCTACCTTAATATACTGTATGTATCCATTCCCCTTTTTCTTTCTTAAGGAGAATATTGAGTCTAATTTTTATTGTTCCACCCCCTAACCCTATAACCATTATCCATAACCTGGATAATAATGAAATTTTTGGGAGAGGGGGTGACATATTCTTAGAATTGTTTCCTGCTGTTTAGGGGGCAATGGTATCTATGTGGGGTCCTGTAAGAAAGCTCAGATAGTTAGGTCTCAATTGGACTAACTGTAGATTCTGCAGCCAGTCTCAGAATAATGGGTAAGGTTGTCTGAGACTCTGGCTAGAAGTGTAATATGATGGACCATCTCATCTTGGAACTGTCCTGGAGAGTTTTCAGTCCAAGATTGATCACTGAGTAATGTTCATGAGTACCATGGCATCATTCTGGACTGTGTAGAGTCATTGTTGTGGGGCCCCATCTTCCTTCTGAAAGCTTCAGAGACTGCTATTGGAAAGACTTATATTTTATTGTGGAAAGCTTGAGCATTATTAATATCAAAATGGAAAATTTGGATTTGTTCTGGATAGAGAAAGGATCCTCTAAAAGCAAGGATAAGCATGGAAAGAAACAGAATCTTGATGACAATGGTCCCTAGATTATTGGTTTTCTTCTGTCCCACACCAGGCAGCTCTTCTGATATGTCAGAATCTCTGAATTTTTTCTTTCAGCAACATGCTTGTGTTTGGAGAAGGAGAGAGCTACATTACAACTCCAAAGCCAGCTTGATTTATAATTCAATCGGGACCACAATTTTTCTAGAGTTAAAGAGATATAGATGTTAGGCAGTGAGATATTACTATGTGTGTGTGTGTGTGTGTGTGTGTGTGTGTGTGTGTGTGTGCCAATAGGTTCTTTCCTTCTGCTGTAGATGTCTGGGTATCCAAGGACTTATGACTTCTAGAAGATGGACATTTCTTTTATCCTGTAAAGACAGAAAACAGAACCCTGCCCCAACCCTTGTTTGTTAAGTTTTTCTTACAACTTGTAGAGCTGTCACACTGGTGAATGAGCCATTACTTCTCATCAAGGTTTCTCTTGTTCAAATCTAATTTTTATTAATTTTGTTGGTATCCATAGCTTCCCTTCTCCTGAAAAAAGAGGCAAAACCTCTTCCTCAATGTAGAAAGTATCCTGGTTTACATTCCAAGGTCAACACATCTTTGAAGTAAACTGGTTGGTGTAGCTCAGGAGTTTTTTCTATTGTCCAATATCTCTCCACAGCTGCTGTCCCTTTCTCATCAGCATTTAGAAAATTCAAGGCTAATAAAGCATTATGTAATTTATTTCTAGGTGTCACTGTTACCTCTTTCTATTTATTTGGCATATCCTTTAAAGTTTGAATAGATCTTTCTATGACTGCTTGGTCTGTGGGATTGTATGGTTTACCTGTAATATGCTTTACATTGTAACATGAAAAAAAAACCTGTCTCATTTTATTTGAGACATATACTGGAGCATTGTCGTCAGTCTTGATTTGTACAGGTATTCCCATGATGGTCATAACTTCTAATAGGTGTGTAATCACAGAGTCAGCCTTTTCAGAACTCAAAGGAGTTGCCCACTGAAATCCTGAATAGGTATCAATGGTATGGTGCACATATTTTAATCTTCCAAATTCTGAAAAGTGAAACACATTCATCTGCCAAATTTCATTTCTCTGTATACCTTTTGGATTGCTTCCTGCAGATAAAGGAGTTTGGTTATAAAAGGAACAAGTAGGACTTTTTTTTTACAATTTTCTTGGCTTATTGCCAAGTGATGGAAAAATCCTTCTTCAAACCCTTGCTTTTCACATGGTATTTCTTATGAAGTTCTGAGGCTACTAGCACATTACCTATTAATAACTGATGGATCTCATCATTACCTTGTGCTAGAGAACCTGGCAGACCCATATGGGATTGGATGTTTGTTATATACACAGAGGATGTTCCCTATTTCTGGTGATTTCCTGTAATAGCATAAATAGTGAAGTTAACTCCACATTATCAGGAATAAATTCAGCAGTTTCAATATGTAAAACAACTCTCTCTGCATATTGAGAATCAGTTTCTATATTAAGGGGTTCTATGAAGTCCATTAGTACCATAAGAATGGCATATAGTTCTGCCTTTTGTACAGAATTGTAGGGGCTTTGAACCACTTTACTTAAGTCTCCTGATTTATATCCTGCCTTTCTTGATTTATTTGCATCAATATAGAATGCAGAAACTCCAGAGATTGGTTTTTGCGTACAATGTGAAGAAGGACCCATTTAGGTTTTTTTTATTAATTATGTTCTCTTGCTTTTGGGTTAACATTTGTTAATCTCTCCCAAAAGTTTACTGCAGGCTCTTTTCCAGTATTCATTATCTTTCCATAAAGAGAAAATCTCCTCATTAGTTAAAGGTACTACAATTTCTGCTGGGTCCATTCCTGTCAATTGACAAATCCTTAATTTTCCTTTTAGAATCAAATCAGAGATCTTTCCACATAAGTTTTTTTTTTATTTTTTACTCAGTTTATGTGGTAGAAATATCCATTCCAATATATCTTCCCTCTCCATCAAAAGCCCTGTGGGGGAGTGTCTGGAGGGGAACATGACTAAGCTAAGTTCTGGATTCACACAATCCACATGTGCTTCTTTTCTACTAGAGCCAATTCCTTCTTAGCTTCAGCTGATAATTCTCTTGGACTATTTAAGTCCTTGTCCCCTTTTAGGATATTGGCCAAATTTACTAGTCCACCTTTAGGTATTCTGATGATAATCTGTAAGTTGGTAATGCTTCCTAACAATTTTTGAAAATTATTAATAGTCTGCAATCAATTTCTCCTGAGTTGTACCTTTTGGGGTCTAATTTTTTGGAAATCTATCTTATATCCTAAGTAATTAATAGAATTTCCTCTTTGTATCTTTTCAAAAGCTATTTGTAGTCCCCAGTGAGGCAAAACTTTCTTTACTTCTTCAAACATGCTTTCTAAGGTACCTAACTTTGGATCAGCTAATAAGATATCATCCATATAAGGATAAATTACAGAATGTGGGAATTTCACACGAATTATTTCCAATGGTTTTTCCACAAAATATTGGCACAGGGTAGGGCTATTTAACATTCTCTGGGGGAGGACCTTCCACTTTTGACTGGCTGGGAATTATTATAATTAAGTACGGTGAAGGCAAATTTTTCTCTATCCTTTTCTTGTAGAGGTATGGTAAAGAAACAGTCTTTTTAAGTCAATAACTATAATAGACCATTCTTTGGGTTACAGAGAGAGCAAGGACATCCTATTCTTTAGAGAGCCCAGAGGCTGAATTACTTTATTAATGGCTCTCAGATCTGTCAGTGTTCTCCATTTACCAGACTTGTTTTTAATAACAAATACAGGAGACTTCCAAAGGCTGGTAGATTCTTCAATGTATTGAGCATTTAAATACTCCTGAACCAGATATTCTAAAGCTTGTAGTTTCTCTTGTGTCATAGGTATTTGTCCAACCCATACAGGTTTATCAGTTAGCCATTTTAAAGGTAGGAATGTTGGTACTTCTGAGAGTTCAACAGCAGTTGTACTCTGTTTATGTACAGCCTGAATGGTTGGTGGCTGTTTTTTACAGATCTTATAATATTATTCCAAGGAAGATGAATCGGTCTGTATTCTACTTCTGAGATTGGAGGAATTTTAATCTGGGTATTCCACTGCTATGACAGATCTTGATCCCAAAGATTCACCATTACATTTACCATATATGGATTCAGCCTTCCTCTCTGTCCTTCTGGCCTTATGCATTCAACACATCTCAAACTCTGTTTTATCTGAGATATGGTTCCAATCCCTAGAAATTGGACATCTACCCCTTGAGGAAGACAATTCAGATGCCATGATTTTAGTGTAATTATAGTCGCATCCACACCTGTGTCTAACAGGTCTTCCAGAACAATGCCATTAATTCATACTCTAAGCTTTGGTCTTTGTTCATTTTTGAAAGTCTGCCAAAATATTTATTTTGTGGGGTTTTTTTTTTTGAATTTTTAATCCATCTATCAGAGCTGCCCTATCATCCAGTGCAGTATTGTTCTTTAGACACTGGGTTATTTAATTGTCCTGAAGAGAAATTTCCCCCACAGCGGCTTGAAATGATTGGACCACATTTGATTTGGGGGCCTGTGAGAGGCCCCCTGAGGTGTTTCCCACTGGTAAAGGGTTGCCTCATATGTATATTTTTGATCTGCATTCATTGGTCCAATGTTGGTCTTTGCCACATCTTCTGCATAATCAAGAAGGTTGGGATCTCCTGTTTGGGTTAATTCTAGAAGTATTGCTTCTAGTAGCACCCTGTATACAATTTCTTCTCATATGACTTGGCCCACCCACTCTTCCATGTGGGGGTGCCAGATAATGCAAGAAATCCACAGAGTCTATTTAATGAGCAAGGAAATTTATTAGGGGGGTAACTCACTATAGCATAGGTATTTATTATAGAGTCCAGGAAAGCTGAGCTATGTCCCATGCCAATCTTCTTCCAAGATCTGCCTGGTCAGTCCCAGCATCCAAAACCATGAGGGAGCAAAGAGAGCCCCATACGTGTATCCAAGGTCTTCAGGGTCACTAGCGGCCACTCCCCAGGGGCAGGTACTTCAAGGTCATAGGCAGGTGTAACAGTTACCTGCTACCTCACTAGGGGCGGTGCTTCAAGGTCATAGCTAGAACAGCTACCCACTACATATGGACACTTGCTTGCCTACTCCAATGAAGTACAAGGCTTCAATATGGCCACCCCTAGATGGTGGCTTTCTGTTCCAGTGATCTTCCAGCCTTCCAACCTGTCTCTCCTTTCAGCCAACTGACCCAATCTCCCAGCATCTAATTTAAATAGTCAGAACATGGAGAACTCCATAAGCCAGGTTCTACCATGTCATCAGTCATGGTCAAGGTGCAAGGGCTCAGAACCACGATATTTGCCATGAAGACCTGCCTCATCCAGGACTTGAGTTTGGGTGAGACCTTTAAGAAGGCATCAGGGAGCAGAGACAAGATGACTAGCATCTTCAGAACTTCTCTATACCCTGGAGACTGGCTTATCTCTCAAAACAGAAATGCATCTCCTCTGTTGACCAATCTGCTCTCCTCCCTCCTCCTCTCATAGGCCAAGTTGAGTCTGTTCACCTCTGTGACTACTTTTCTCAGTTCTTCCATCCTCTGATTGACAGTCTCTTCTCAAATATGCTAATATATTCACCACGTTACATTCAAGTGGTGCTAGCCTGGGAAGAATTCTGTTTATTTTTGGTGACTTTGCATATTTTACAGTTTAACTCTCAAAGGAAAAGAGAGACTGTCTGGAATAACATAGACTCACTGTGGGCACAAAATTCTGACCATTACAATAATTAATGATAAAATTATTATTAATAACAGTTCAAGAAATGCAAATCTTGCAGTTTAGTGTGGTAGAGAGAGGAGATAATGTCATGGATTGTGACAATGATGCTCAGAGAGTTCTAAGTCCCACAACATTCTGCAGTGCTCAGACTTAAACTAAGCAGTAATGGTTGTCATCTATAAAGTGTAGTGCCAGGCATTCTGCATTTGATATTTCTAATCCTCACAGTAGCCCTTCAGGGTACAACCTTCCCAACTCCTATAATTATAATTATAATCTAACTTGGAAGCCCAGGTTCCTCCCTATGAGCTCCATCTATACCCTTGGGTTCTTGGGAGCTTTAAGTGGGTCCCTTTTTCTTTCCTTCAAGTCTCAGCTCAGACTCCATCTCCTCTGCAAAAATTTCCCTTGCTTTTTTTTGCAAACTTGGGTTTTCTTTCTCCAACATTCCTTAACCCATCAGTACAACCAGAAACCCGCTAAGGGCTGCATATACAGCTGGGAATAAACAATATTGACTCCCATCTCCAAGGAGCTGATGAGTTCAGAGAGAACTACAGAGTGCCAAGAAAGCCTCCCTTCATAAGGCACTGGTCTCAACTGAGAGGCTAATCAACAGCCTTCTTGAAGGACTGTCATGTATTTGGCAACATTCTCTGTTTCAGTTAAACCTTTGCTGAAGGTCCAGGTGAGGAGGTCCAGGTGAAGTACCTGCAGCCTGAGCAGGGCCTCTGCCCAAGGGATATGACCAGAGGGGCTTTAAGCTGTAGGTGGTGTCAGGACAGAAGTGTAATCATTCCTTAGTGTCCAAAGGGAATTGGTCCTAGGGTTCTCCATAGAAACCCAAATCCATAGGTGTTCCAACCCCTTATTTAGAATTATATATTTATCTGTAATCTATGCACATGCTCCTGTATGAACATATCCTCTTTTATAGTTTAAGTCATCTCTGGATTACTTATAACACTTAATGCATTGTAAATGCTATATAAGAATTTTACTGTAGCCGGGCGGTGGTGGCGCACGCCTTTAATCCCAGCAATCGGGAGGCAGAGCCAGGCAGATCTCTGTGAGTTCGAGGCCAGCCTGGGCTACCAAGTGAGTCCCAGGAAAGGCGCAAAGCTACACAGAGAAACCCTGTCTCGAAAAACCAAAAAAAAAAAATTAAAAAAAAAAGAATTTTACTGTATTCTTCAGGGAATAATTTCAAGAAAAAGTCTGCCCATGTTAAGTGTAACAGCAATTATTTTCTGGATGTTTTTGATCAATGGTTTAGTGAAGTCCTGGATGTAGAAGCTGCAGACACATAGGGTTCACTCTATTTCTGCAGTTACTGTGCCTCTGTCTTCTTCATGATTACCAGTCCTTGCATGGCCACCAGCTCAGACCTCTACTGAAGAGAGGAAGAAACTTAGTGAATAAGACAGCTGGAAGAAAGGCCCAGAGCCAGTACACAATTGACAATGGAACTTAGGTTTCCCTTTTAAATGTTATTACATTTACTAATTTGTTTGTTTAGAGTGTGTGTGTGTGTGTGTGTGTGTGTGTGTGTGTAGCATAGCTTCCATGTGAAGGTCAGAGGACAACTTACAGGAGCTGGTAATCTCCTTGCAACTTGTGGGTTCCTAGGTTAGAACTCAGGTCTTCAGTCATGGGAGTAAGCACCTTTATCTGCTGAGCCATCTTGCTGGCCCAGAACTCAAGTTTCTTTATTCCCAAACCCACTCTTGGGTTCTACGCCATCACTCATGAGTTTGCCTGCCTGCCCACACACATACACAGAACTATAATGAGAAACCATGACCTGTCCCTAATGGAGAGTGCTAAACCAGGACTTGATGAGCAACTGTGCCACCATAACCATAACCACCTCACTACAGTGAGACATTTTCTCCATGGAAAGTCCATAATTCTTATTGTGAAATTGCCTATCTTAAAGAAGGTGTTTAAAGAGAGAAGCAGATGAATTCTCACACATACTCCCAGGGTGAACCCCTCAGTGGGTGATATATCTGACTCATTTTCACAACAGGCTGCACCGACCTCCGTGACTTTTTCACATACTAAATATTCTAGATATGAGACACAATATTAATTGTGTGTTCTGATAAACTGGGTACCAATTAAAGCTGAAGTTGCTAAGCAGTTCTGAAGCAGTCATGTCATATTGTGTGATTCTAATATTTTGTGGCCAAGGTCTGAAGAAAAGCATAAAATGACTCCTTCCATTAGTTACCCTTTAATTATTAAGCCAATTATATGGATGAAGCAACAGGCAATAATTCAGCTCCTTGACTGTCACCTAATTCTTGCTCCCTCGGCTATCAGGCTACAAGACTCCAAAGGACAATGTAAGAAATTTGTTCTATAGTGTATTTTTCCTTATCTCCCTGAGCTTATATTCCTGAAACACTGGAGCAAGAAAGGACCTTAGAATATCTAGGCAGGTAGAGTGATGTGTCCCAGTACACAGTCATCCCTGGCTCTGGGTGGAAGGCTGGCCAATCACAGTGTTCAGAATTGCAATGCCTTCATTTCAGAAATTCTGGAGAAGATGAATAAAATGGATATGAAATGGTATGGTTTTTTCCAAACTCCTCACTGAGTCAGGGGTATGGCCTTGGTGCTTCTAGGATATATCTCTCTTCTATTTATTGCATTTGTAGAGTTTTGTATGCTCTAACTTTATGGAAATAGTTTCTCCATTTCCCTTAGAGTCCCTTCAAACGCAATGCTTCTCTGCCCTGTGAGTATAGGGACCAAGGAATAAAATCCAAGAGAGGGAAAGAAGGGAGATGATGAAGAGCCATGTCCAGAGAAGGCAAGCACTCTGCTACACTGTGAGGAATGTACTCATCATCAAAAGTGACTTGGGGAGCGATGTGGAAACTCACCCAATAAGGCTAGACCACTTTATGAAGATGAGCAAGTATAGCTTAATGCTAATCACACAAGGCAGGGCTGAAGCTATGGATAGTGTGACTGGTACTGTAGAAGGAAGACGGACAATAGGCCCAATTGGGCCATAGCTGGTCAAGCTTGATTGAGCATGTGCTATAGCAACTTCCTCTTTGGGCCAACCTGGAGTCTGCCACAGTGGCTAGAGACTGCTGACATGAAGGCACATGTTCAATAGAGCCAATGAAGAAAGGACAACACATCTCTAGAGACCTAGAGGACCAATGGAGTGCTGGGAGGGGGATATAAATGCAAGCCCAATTTCTGCAATAAACAAGTCTGCAGCACACTTTGCTACTCACCTGACTCCCAGAGTCTGTGTCATTGACTCCATGACTCCTTGCCCCAAGTGGTGTCCATATAGGGCCACCCACAGCACCACAACATGGTACCATAGACAAGGCTGCTTTAAAAGATGGGTCAGGATAGACATATTCACATATGAGGACCATCCATGTAAGGACTTACACGTGTGCATATATCTAGCAAAGGTGATTATACTCTTCTTGTGGGCAGAATATGCTGCTAGTATGATATGCTACTATCTGTATACACACATATCCCAGCACACGTAGATTTTTTCTAGATGCTTCCTTGTTCCATTTGTCCTTCAAACTACTTATATATCAGTATACTTTCTCATCCTTCCAGATTCAATTTTTATTTTTTAGAATATCTATTAGTGCATTTTTTATTCTAGATTCAATTTCTCTTTCAGTATGAAAATTCACACAAATTCTTACTTGACTCTCTTTATAAGTCAATTTTACTCTTAATAAGTCAGTTTTAGTTGAGTTGACTTAAAGGGACTTCCTACCAGGAACACAGTAGCTCTCTATTAATTATTATTTGTTATTAGTAATTGTTGATTGTTACTAATCCACCTTCCTTTGTGCTATTCTAAATGGTTTCACTGCTACTCTTTGTATAGATAGAAAGCTTACCCTTTCTAATTGTTTGTTCATAGTATATTTTTGAATTATTAAATGTTGCTTTTTAAAATAGTCTCCATTTTTTATATGTTGTATTTACCTCTTTCTCAGACTCCAACAAAGCAGGCTACCTCTAGTGATACAGGTGAGAAGGTAAGAAACACAAGAATAGCAAAAGAAATGGTCTTATAGGGAAAAAAAACAAATTGACAGAAAATTCAAAACTGAAAGCATCTCCAGTGAACTAACTGAGTGTGCCTCCCTTGGCTGCAGGTTCCTTAGTCTCTGTGCCATGCGCTGATGCTGTTAGCTCTTGAAGTCTTTGGTACTACCAGTTTGCCTCTGCCTTAGACACTTGATGCACAAATTTCATGCTCACCTGGGGTTCCTCTGATCCCCACACTCCCACTGTTGACTAAGACGTTTCTATCTATGTTGTGGGGCCAAGATCTCAAAGATAAATGGGTAGCTTTTTTCTTCTATCTGTTTTCCTCAATCAATAGCATCACTCTTGTGGACTCAGTGTGTGATTCTGAATTGTTTTTTCAGCTTTCGCATGGACTGCCCCTAAAGCAACCAGCTATGCTGGAATGCAGGATTCATGATACAGGCAAACTGCTATGGTGCAGATGTGGTTTGTTCAAAGGTTTGTGTGTTGGAAGCTTGATCCTCACTGTGGAGGGATCTTTAATACACGGGGCCTATAGGGAGGTAATTAGGTTATTGGGGGCTCCACACTCACAAAAGGATAAACACTGTCTTGTGAAAGTGGGTCAAATTCATCAGAGAACAGGTTTCTTGAAGGTAGGTCACTTGTGCAATGACATCACCTGCACATGGTCATTTCCCTTTCTGCTTTTTATCTACCTCTAGTTCTGGTCTTCTGAACCCAGCACAACCACCCATTAATCTCTGTGTACAGAACTCTAGAGCTTCTCTATCTCACAGTTCCAAACTCTTCCACACTCCTCCCAAAAACAAGTTCCAAAGGTCTTTGAACCACAAGGCCAAGTTTATCACAGTCAGCTCCACTTGTCTCAGCACCAATTGTCTGTATTAGCTATTGACGATTGCTAGTATTAATTATCAATTTGACAGGATCTAGAATTACCTAGGGGACAAACCCCTGGGAAGGCTTTGTGATGGACTTTCTGCGTTGAGTTAATTGAGGTTAGAAGATCCACCCTACCTATGGGCAGCAGCATCTCATGGGCTTGGGTCCAGGGACAGCATAAAAAAAGGAAGTGAACTGATCAGTAGCATCTGTCATTCTACTTCCTGAATAAAGCTTCAATATGACCAGTTGCCTGAAGCTCCTCCCCCTGTGGCTTCCCATCATGATTGACTGTGATGGCTCCTCTCTTGATTTGATTTTCTTGGATATTTTTCCCAACAACAAGAAAAGTAACTAATGTGTTGGTTTTCTTTCTGCTGAGACCAAAATATCTGCAGAAACAATTCGAAGGATGTAGATTTATTTTGTTTCATGGTTGTGGGGGGATTCTAGTCTAGCATGGTAGAGAAGGCAAGTAGAGTGGTATTCTGTCCACTCCTAGTGACCCACCCCTGCCAGGTTGGCCCCATACCTCAAAAGTTTTCATAACCTCCCAAAACATTGTCTTCAGCTCTAGAACAATCATTCAAGATCACGAGTTTGTGGGGGAACATTTCACATTCAACCCACTACACTTCTTAGTCTGGTGTTTTGTTATGTCAACACAGAAGTGACTAAGACACCAGAATTTCCCAAGCTGTGAAGCACATACAGATCACTAAGTTATCTTACTGAAGTGCTGGCTTTAATTCAGTAGTTCTGGGATGGATGCTGAGAATCTATGACTCTTACCAGTCCCCAGGGAGCACCTGATATACCGGTCAAAAGACCACATTTTGAGTAGCAAGGGCTCACAGCAGGGCTTCCCATCCTTATTTTAGCTTTTTTTTCATGTGACAGTCTCATGTTCCCCAGAATGCTTATGACTCTCTACATAGCCAAGGATGACCTTTAACTCCTGATTCTTCTTCCACATCCCAAGTGCTAGGATTATAGCTGTGTACCAGCATGTCTTGTTTTGTGTTGACATTTTGAACCATATATTTCCATTGTATTATGCTTAGTAACTTCTTTGAACTTCTCCCATCACACCTCTCCCAAATTCTGATGACTAACCTGTCTCCAGAAATTGCCAGTGCTACCTGTCTCCAGAAATTGCCAGTTCTACCTGAGATGCAGAACCCCCCACCTCCCCAGGTCTGTTGACCTAACCCATAGTGAACTGGATGAGCTAGTTTAGAATGTTTAAATGTGACAGACACTCTCAAATGTTGACCATTAATCCAGAAGGCAGCATACTTACTTGTCACAGGTAATTTATGAGAGAGATTGTCTCGTGTGAAATATTGGAGCTCTTTGCTTTTCATATTTATATAAATATTTTCCTTTCTGATGCTCTCTGCCTTCTGTTTAAATCATGTACCGATCAAAAGATTAGTTTTTCTTTCCAAAAGCAAGAATGAAATATTTTTAATAATATACATTTATACTTTGTCCTAAAGCACTACAGGCTGTTTGGGAACATCACATAGAAACAGAACCCTTTAAAAGGATGAAAGCAAATTTTAGCAAATACAAAGAAGTACTGTCTGTGGCATTGCAATTACAGAACTAGTGAAAATGTAGAAAGGGCTTTCTTTGATATAATAAATACATAGGTACAGATAACAGAGAGAGAGGGATGAAGAGGACAGGGACACAGCATGTGGCTGACTTCTAGTCTCTGATCTAGGTGGACACTGGCATAGCATCACAACACTGTGGTTTTAAACAAGCCACCTTTCATTTATGTGATGTCATTGTCAATAACATGCACACTCCTCCTCTTACAAGCCAGTACCTGCACAGCCTGTGCCATCCAATACAGCCACCAGTGCTGAGTGAATATTTAAATTAACCAAAGTTAGATAAAATTTAAAATGCAATTCTTCACTCACACTTCAAAGTACTCACAACCACAATAGCTGTGCATTGGACAAAGATAGAAGATGTTGTCAGCATTATACAAAGTTCTCTCCAACCACCCTGGTTTCAACAATAAAACCAGGTGCAGATACAAGCTATGTTAGTATGCCATTGCTGATGGTTGGGATGTTCACACACAAGAAAAGACAATCATGCACATCCACACAGTGGCATGCAGCAACACGGCACTGCCTGAGCTCTCGACATAGCACTGTCCAAGCAACTCATATTTCATCAATGCATTTACTGCAGTCATGACAGCAATGAAAACATAAATTTGAATCTTGGACAACAAGAGCAGGGGTCAAATAATTATTGGCACACTGTTTCCTATAAATGTCAATGTCTGGACTCCAAATAGCATCACAGATATCCTAATTACAGAAGAATAAAAGAGCACTCTCCTTGTTTCCTATAAAATTGCTAATATAGTTTGCATTTATAAAAGGGCATACCTTCTGGACTCTGATATCATTTACTCATGTTCTGCAAGAGGTAGAGACAGGACTAAGGGGTGGGGGTTGGTTAGAGGGGATCAACATGGGACAGCTACAGCAAGCAGAATCCTGCTCAGCAGGTACCTGGCTTTCTTGGGTCATGCAAGAAGGGGACAGTCAAGAAAAACATGTGGGCCTCCAAGGTCTTGATAAAGCAATAGCAGATAACAACAAAATGAACATTATTATCAAACACTGAGCACATCCCAGGGCTATGCTAAATGGATTTTTTCTTGCTGCAGTTACTCTTTCAAAAATACCAATAATATGGGTATTTGGCATTGCTGCATTCTGTAGCCAGAAGTTTTCCTGTGTCCCACCTGGTCCCGCAGCTGTTCAGACCCAAATGAACACACAGAGGATGGTATTAATTATGAACTGTGTGGCTATGGCCTGTGGCTCAAGCTTCTTGCTAGCTCTTATAACTAAACTCAGCTATTAATCTATATGTTGCCACATCTTCCGTGTCTTTACCTATGTGTTATTACACGCTGCTCCCTGGATGGCAGGATGGTGTCTTCCCTGCCTCTCCTTTCTCCTTTCACTCTCTCCCTTGGATTTTCCCACCTGGCTCCATCCTGCTCTGCCATAGGCCAAACGGTTTTATTTATCAACCAATCAGAGCAACACATATTCACAGCATACAGAAAGACATCCCACAGCAGCATTTTAGCATTACTGATTCAGAAAGGAGGTCCAGAGAAGTTTAAAAACTTGTCTATGGCAACTCAGTAAAGAAATGTCAGAGTCAAGGATGGAACTGAGGTGTGCCTAACTCTAGAATTCAAGTGCTTAAAGTCCTTGTCCCTTGTGTGTGGTCAGTTGGCACTGTACAGGGAAAGAGATTCCACCTAATCAAGAACAGTTGGTCCCTGGTCCCCACCCCCAATCATTCTTCTCAACTTCAGATCTATTTGAATTGTAAGGATCCCACAGCATGTGGACATACAGCCTGTACATCCAACCTTGTCAATTATCTAGTGACCTCATATATGGTTTCCATTCAAGCTCTGTGAGAAGGCTCCAGATGGCTTGTACAAGAATCCCAGGCAGCACCTAAGAGATGGTCTACAAAGGGAGGGGGTGGGCCGTTGTCCTCATAGACACTCCTCTAAGGACATGGATGCAAGAAAAGCAAAGCAAGACTCTCTGAAGGTTGGTCACTCTTGGTATATCAACATATGTGTTGCAAATGCACCATCCACACTCAGATCAGACCTCATAAACTGAAACCCTGAGGATGGGCACCAATACTGTTTGATGTTTTTTGTTTGGCTTTTATCTTTTTTGGTTTTAATTTCCTTTTTAACTTTGACTTTAGCATACAAAATACTGGGTTTCAACCTGTCATCTTCATACATGTGTCATCATACTTTGTTATCAATTGGATTCCTCCCCCACTGCCTTCCCTATACCACCCCTCCAACAGGCTCCCTCTCTCCCCCCATTTATCTCTCCTGCCTCCTTTTAGCATGTGTTGTAGTGATGTCCCTCTTCCCCTTACATGTCTTCTTCCACTCTCATGATCCCTGTTCTACTTTTGTGACCTACAAACACACCTGGATGTACACACACATATATAATTTTATTATGTTTATTTACTTCTTTATTTGTATGTGTTCACATGTACTATGACACAAATAAGGAGATCAGAGGACAACTTGCAGGAGTAGGTTTTTTCCTCTCACCATGTGAGTCTAGGGGATTGGACTCGACTCCTAAGGCTTGGCAACAAGTACCTTTATCCACCGAGCCATCTCATCAGCTTTTTAAAACCTCTCTCTTTCATTACCACAATATGTAAATTCCATAGGCAATTTTAAATTTAGGTTCTGCATATGAAGTAAAACATTCAGTGTTTGTCACTCTGGGACTGGCTTATTTTGTTTAACATAATGATTTTCAGTCGCATCTACTTTCCTGCAAATCTCATTATTTCATTTATCTTTATGGATGCATAAAATTCTACTATGTATATGTTCCACATTTTCTTTATCCATTCAGGCTTTTGATGGACATTTAGCCTGGTTCCATTCCCTGGCTATTGTGGGTAGTATAGCAATAAACGTGGATGAACAGATATCTCTGCGGTGTGTTGACTCCAGATCTTTCAAGTGTACACACAGGAGCACTACAGCTGAGGTGTGACGGTTCTATTTTCAGGTTTTCAAGTAACTTCCATACTGACTTCCACTGTAGTTGTGTGCATTTACACTTCCCGCCCCCGCCCCTGAGGAAGTGGTGAATGAGGGTCCCTCTTTCCCCTCAACCCTCATCACAACTGTTGTCATCTGTTTTCTTGATGACTGGGGTGAGACAGACTCTCAGAGCAGTTTTCATTTTCCAGGTGGCTAAGGATGCTGAACGCCTTTTCAAGATTTGCTGGCCACTTGTATGTCTTGTTTTAAGAATTGCCTATCCAGTTCATTGCTTCACACGTTGTTGGGTGCTTTGTGGTTCTGATGCTTAATTTTTGCAGTTTTATACATAGGACAGACATTAATCCCTTGTCTGCTCTGTAGCTGGTAAAGATTTCTCCACATTCTGTGTACTGTCTCTTCACCCTGGTGATCATTTCCTTTGCTGTGCAGAAGCCTTCTAATGTCATATAATCCCATTTGCCGGCTCTTAGGATTATTCTCAGTGCTGTTGGAGTCCTGTTCAGCTTTGTCTGTGTCTGTATCTTGAAGTGGTTTTCTTATGTTTTCCTTCAGCAGTTTCAGATTTGATTTTCGGGTCTCGCACTACATCCTCTGGTGTGTTTTTCAGTTGAGCCTTCTGCACAGGAGCAAGATACCAAGTCTCATCCATCGACATGTGAAAATCAAGCTTCTCGGAGCCCTTTGTTAAAGATGTTGTCTTTTCTGCAACACATGTTATTAACAGCTTTTTGACTCACCCATGTGCATATGGTCAGCACTAATTGGACTCAAGGAGTTATTAATAATATTTTAAAAAACAGGATATGAAGCTGGGAGAAAGATGACTTGAAGTATCCCAAGAAAGATGGAGGGAGCTAGTAGAATGTGGATATGATCAAAATACATTGTATACAAGTATGGAATTCTCAAAGAATATATAAAATTATTTATTTTTTTAATTAGGTGGTTGTAACTGTGTGGGTTTATCTCTGGGCACGCTATGCTATCCCATTTGTCTACAGGCCTGTGTTGTGCTGGTACTGGTTGTTTTTGTTACTATGACTTGGTAATATAATTTGGAATCAGGTGTTATGGGACCTCCAGCATTTCTCCTTCTGCTAAGGATTGCTTTTGCTGTTAGAACCCTTAGTGCCCCTATGTGGATTTTCTTTCTACTTCTGTGAAGAATGTCCTTGGGTATTTGATGGGAATTGCATCAAATCTGTAGATCAGTTTTAATTACATAGCAGTGTTCACAATTTAACTTTACCTATTCAGGAACATGGAGATCTTTCGATCTTCTGTTGTCTTTCTTTTTTCTATGTCTTAATCTTTTCATTGCAGGAGTCTTGTATCACCTTCGTTAGGCTTATTTGTGGTGTTGGTTTGTTTTCTGTGGGTATTTGCTGTTATTTTTTGTTTTGGGGTGTGTATGCCTGTGTGTGTGCCTGTGTGTGTGTGTGCGTGTGTGTCTATATGTATGTCTGTGTGTGTGACTGTGTGTGTCTATGTCTGTGTCTGTGTCTGTGTCTGTGTGTGTATGTCTGTGTCTCTGTGTGTCTGTATGTGTGTGTGTGTCTGTGTCTGTGTGTCTATGTATATGTCTGTGTCTGTGTGTCTGTGTGTGTGTATGTCTGTGTGTCTATGTGTATGTCTGCGTGTGTGTGTGTCTGTGTCTGTGTGTCTATGTGTATGTCTGTGTCTGTGTGTCTGTGTGAGTGTGTGTGTCTATGTGTGTCTGTGTCTGTAGTTGCTGTGAATGGGAGTTTTCCCCTCTGATTTCTTCCTCAACAAGTTCATTAACAGTGTGATGGTTTGAATGATAAATACCCCTCTAGAGTCTCAGGCATTTGAACCCTTGGTCCTCAGTTGGTGGAGCTGTTTGGGTGGCTTAAGTGGTGCAGCCTTCCTGGAGCAAGTACATCACTGAGGACAGACCCTGAGGTTTGCAAAGATTCCTACCACTTTCAACTTCATGCTCCTGGTTAAGAATGCGAGCTCTCAGCTTCCTAATCCAACTACCACACCCGCTGCTTGCTGCCATACCCCTCCATACTTTGTGCTCTAACAAATAAAGCTTGCCTGAAGATCAGAGGGCAAAGGCAGCCACTAGTTAGCCATAGAGGCCAGGCGGTGGTGGCACACACCTCTAATCCCAGCACTCCAGAGGCAGACGGATATCCATGAGTTCAAGGCCACCCTCGACTACATAAGACTGATCCAGTCTAAAAGAGAAACATAGTCAGGCAGTGGTGGCACATACCATTGATCCCAGCACTTGGGATCTCACGCCTTTAATCACAGCTCCAGGGAGATGGAGACAGGAAGTGATATGGCTGGGTGAAGAGAAGAATATAAGGTGCCGGAGGAGACAGGAGCTGAGGTTCCTCTTTCAGTCTGAGGACTGCTAGAGGTAAGAAGTCTTTCTAGTGGCTGGCTGCTCTGCTTCTCTGATCTTTCAGCTTTCACCCTGATATCTGACTCCTGGTTTTTATTAATAAGACCAATTAGGATTTGAGCTACACTCCACTATTAAGACTCTCCACCTCTGAAACTGTAAGACCAAGTAAACCCTTCCTTCTATAGTTTGGTTCTGATCATGGTGTCTTATCACGGCACAAAAAGCTACTGGTTCTTGTATCATTACTTTACTAAAAGTATTTATCAAAAACTATACCCACTTATACCCACAGGGAAGTGTAGTCTTCACTGATCATCAAAGAAAATCTTCTTTGCAACAGATGGAGACCACTACAGAAAACCGTGACCAAGCCAAGCATTCATATCTATAAATCATCCTCTTTTCTCAAAAGACTTATATTTGTTTATTTTATGTGTAGTGGTGTTTTGTCTGTATGTATGTCTCTGTACCACATGCATTCAGTGCCTCTGGAGGCCAGAAGAGAGCAATGGATACCCTGGAACTGGAGTTATACACAGTTGTGAGCTGCCATGTGCGTGTTGAAAAAGCAAACCCAGGTCCTCTCGAAGAGCAGCCCATGCTCTTAGCCTCTGCGACTTCTCTCCATTCCCTTCTATAACTGGTTTTGCTTTGTCTCAGAGGCTCTGGTAGATTGTGCTTTCATTTTCAATTTATTCTAGGAACTTTTGAAATTTATCCCCAATTCCCTGATTTTGATGACTCAGTGGTCATTCAAGAGTATTTTGTTCAGTCTCCATGTGTTGGTCTAGTTTCTTGGCCAACAATTTTTTCTTAACCAATAATTTTTCTTGCTGTTGATTTCTATTCCCCAACCCCACCCCCACCCCCTGAAATAAGACTTCTCTGTATAACAGCCCTGGCTGTCCTGGAACTCACTCTGTAGACCAGACTGACCTTGAATTCACAGAGATCCACCTGCCTCTGCCTCTTGAGTGCTGGGATTAAAGGGATGTGCCACCACCACCACCATCCCCCGGTGATTTCTACTTTTTTGAATGGGGGGTCTGATAAGATACAAGAGAATATTTTGGTTCTTTTCTATTTATTGAGGCTTATTTTATGACCTAAAATGTCATCTATTTTTGAGAAGAGTTAGTTCATAGCTGCTGAAATACATTGTTTCTTAAGTCCATGGCAACCTATATTTAGCTTCATTCTGAGGTTTCTTTGTTGATTTTCAGTTTGGATGATCTGTCTAGAGTTGAAAGTGGAGTATTAGAATCACCTAGTATTATCGTATCAGAATCTAGGACTGCAAGCTGTAGGATAAAATAAAGCTTTTCTCCACAAGTTGCTTATGGTCCTGGTGTTTTAATCACAGCAATACAAACCTTAACTAAGACACAATAATTTTGGTTTTGGTTCTTTTGACAGAATTTTTTCCATCCTTTGTCTGTTTCTAGTAAGGTATGTATCTTGGTGACAGCAGAGGTTGAATACAGCTTTTTAATCCAGTCAGGAATATGTATCTCTTTATTGATGAGTTGTGGCCACTTACATTTATGGTTAGTACAGAGGAGTGTCTTATAGTCCCTGTAATTTTGTTGGTTGTATTTCTGGTTGGTGGGATTTTTTTTTTCTTCTCCAATAGTATTAGGGTTCTGCCTGTTTGGTGTATTGATCATAATGGATTCCTTCCTAGTTCTCCTTTGTTCAGTCATTCCTCACTTGAAATTTTTTCTTCCCTGTGCTCTTATGATTCAGACTGCCTTCCTTCTCTGTGTATAGTATTCCTTTAGGTATCATCTGCAGCGATGGCTTGGTAGTCATGAACTGCCTTGGCTTGTGTTTGACTTGACATATCCTTATTTCTCCATCAATTTTAAAAAGTAGCTTTGCTGGATATAGCAATCTAGGTTGATAGCTATTTACTTTAAGGATCTGAAAGATATATATCATCATCTTTCCCTGGCTTTGAGGGTCGCTAACAAGCAATCTGATGTTATTCTTCTGGTTCTGCCTGCATAGATGAGTTGGCATGCTGCCTTACAGCTTTCCATGTTGTTTCCTTGTATTGTATTTTCATCATATTGACTATCATATGTTGTGGGGAGGTTCTTCTCTGCTCACATCTATTTGGGGTTTTTAATGCTTCTTACACTTGATGTCTATTCTTTCTCTAGATTTATGAAATCTTCTGCCATAGTTTCACTGACTAGATTCTCTTTCTCTTTAGTGTTTCTTTAAGTGCCTTCTTCCAGCCCATGGACTCTTCAGTGTGCTCTCTTGCTCTTATCTCAGAGTTCTTGGATGTTATGATCAAGCTCATTTACTTTTTCTGTATTAACATTTGGGTGTATTGTTTCTTCAGCCTGTCATTTAGCCCTGGTTTTTGTTTGTTTTGTTTTGTTTTCTTTTGTTTTGTTTTGTTTCCTTCTGCTTGGTAGAGTCGCAACAACAATGAAATACTTCCCTGGGCTGGGGAGATGGCTCAGTGGTTAAGAGCACTGTCTGCTCTTCTAAAGGCCCCGGGTTCAGTGGCCAGCAACGACATCAAATGGTTCACAAGTGCCTGTAACTCCATGCCCTCTTCTGCCCTCCAAAGACATCTGCACAGACCTGTACATATAAAATATAAATAAATAAATCTTTAAAGGGAAATGTTTCCCAAGTATGGGTGCAATTCAGTCCTAGAGCACTTGCCTAGCATGCCCAAAGACCTGGGTTCAATTCCCAGTACTGTAAAAAAAAAAAAAAAAAATCCACAGTGTACAGGGGCCTGGAGAGATGGCTCAGCAGTTAAAAGCACTCACTGGCTACTCTTCCAGAAAGCCTGTGTTCAATTTCTAGCATCCACATAATGGCTCACAAGTGAACTGGAACTTCCAGTTCCAGGGGATCTGATGCCCTCTTCTGGACTCTGAGAGCACTGAATGAACATGGTCCACAGAGATATATGCAAACAAAACACTAAAACACATAAAATAAAGATAAATAATTTAAAAAAAATTCCAATTGTAAAATTTCAAAATCAAAATTAGATGAATATAAGAAAGAATAATGTTTAAAAGCGTAATGGAGCTGAGTGGTGGTGGCACTCGGGAGGCAGAGGCAGGCAGATCTCTGTAAGTTTGAGGCCAGCCTGGTCCACAGAACAAGATCCAGGAAAGGTGCCAAAGCTACACAGAGACACCCTGTCTCAAAAAAAACAAAAACAAAAAAGCATAATGGTATTTTTTGGAGCCAATCAAAGTAAAGTGAAAATGCTATTCAAAGTGGGTGAGGAGGAGAAGGCACATGGGGGAGGGAAGAAAATCATTAAGGAACAGAAAACATTGCCTAAGGATAAAAAATGCATAAGTAACATTATCTGAATGTATGAAGGGGAATAAAGACATCAAAAATGCAAAGCTACAATAGAATTAAAATTCTGCCATACATGTAAGCAAAAGGAGATTAAAAAAAAATGAGACGTTGAAAGAGCTGCTTCCTCACAGCATGGAGACCAATAGTCGTGCTTGGATGAGGAAGGAAAATGAACTGTGGACTATTGGACCAGTTTTTGATGTCTGCCACTACTACAGTGGATCACTGCCCTCTGGTGGCCGCACTCAGTTCTACAGTCTGTAAACTGAACAGACTCTAACCCTTCTTTGCCATGCCCCAGGGAAGGCTGTTTTAGCTTAGAGGCGTCTCCTGGGTGTACTAGGAGTGTGCAGGTGACCGCATTACTGGGGTCAGTTTAGGCAGAGGACCTGCCTCCCTACTTTAATGGTCTCCTGATTTTAATCACCCGAGGGGAGGAATGCAGCTTTGGAGAACATCTTGGACACCCTTGGAACTTCAGAGTTCTCTCTCTGTAAAACAGTGAACAATGGATAAGTAACTCCAGAAACTGATTGGTCCACCTGCCTCAAGCTCAGATCCATCAAACTTCAGGTAATGCTCAGTTGGTGGTGTCTGTTCTGGTCCATTGGACTATCTATCTCTCCTGTGTACATTCTTTCTAGAGCCAGCCTTTTGCAGCCCATCAGAGTGGGCCCTCCTTTCTCCACAACAGCCTCTTTGGGCTTTCCCTCACTCCCTGGTCTCAGAAAGCTTAGTTTTTAAGGATAGATTTGCTCTCATGACAGTGCCTGGCCACTGCTCTCCAAGGCACATAGTGTAACAAAATGGGATTCCTCTCCTCCACTGACCTGTCTACCACAGTCACCTAGGAAATGGTTGTGTCATCAACCCCTGTGAAAGGATCTGAAGCTCTGGGCCACTAGTATTTATGACTGAGTAGGACTGTGAGTTTGTCCTGGGGGTGGGGCATCTTCACTTTTATCTGGTTTACCTTTTGAAAGAGGCTTCTGAGTAGACAAACCTCACCCTCCCAGCCCCCTACCCTACCTCACCCCAGACCCCAGTAACTCTGTTTTAATAGCCTGCCAGAGGACTCTGATACAGGCTGGTGTTTGAGAGCCACAGCTCCTTTGCTACATACTTGGGCACGCACACACGCACACACTACACAAATACACATATACATGCATGCATACACACATACAATGTCTGAACAGTGGGGTTCAGAGAGCTTCCCAGTTGGTGAACCTTGCAATTTCTGAGAGAGTGACACACCCTGAAGATGATGACTGACAAACTCTGAGGATGACTGATACACTCTGAGTCATGGAGGTCCTCAGCCTACCTCATTATCCCGCCTCTACATCGGAACCTGAGTTGATATGTAATATCAATAAATATGTAAAATAAATAAAGAATTTCTCTGTGTTGTTTGACCCATTCTAGCAAAGTATCCAAGAACGATAGGAACTCCCAATTTAGAACTGACCAGTCAAGGGGAGAATTTATATAATTATATTTTAATTTCAATTTTTAATTGAAAAAATGAAATAAGAAAAAAAAAGAACTAGTCAGTCAGTCAAAGTACCAGTAGCCCAGACTTGTGGTTGGCATGTAAGTGGGGACTCTTTAAGGTTTTAAGGTGGTTAACACCAGAATTGAAAGAAATCTAGACCCTCAGTGGTGCCAGGAGAACTGGAGAACTGTTGTTGATGATGGGAAACACCTCAAGTGTTAAGATGTAGTCTACATTATTCCAGATGTGATTAACTGACAAATATTATGGACCCATAATATTAATTCAGAAGTACTTAGAGCTAAGTTATGAATAAATAGTCATAGTTAAAGGACTTGTAAGGCTAATCTGAAGTCTTCAGCTGTGGAAGTCTCTGGGGAGTTGCTGGCGTTGTTGAGGTCTGTATATCTCTAGCTGTACTGGCTGTTTTATATCAACTTGACACAACTAGCGTCATCAAAAAGGAGGGAGCCTCAAGTGAGAAAATGCCTCCATTAAGATCCATCTGTAGGGCGCTTTAAAAATTAGTGATCAATGTGGGAGGACTCAGCCCATGGTGAGTGGTGCCATCCCTGGGCTGGGAGTCCTGGGTTCTATAAGAAAGCAGGTTGAGCAAACCATGAGGGCAAGTCAGGAGGCAGCACCCCTCCATGACCTCTGCAACAGCTCCTGCCTCCAGATTCCTGCTCTGCTTGAGTTCCTGTTCTGACTTCCTTTGATGATGGACTATGATGAGGAATGGTAAGCCAAATAAACCCTTTCCTTATCACATTGCTTTTGATCATGGTGTTTCATCACAGAAGTGACAGAGGATCAGAAAGAGCAACTCGTGGACATTCACACCACTGTCTTCATTCAATTAGTTCAGTCCCTTGAGCCAGAGAACTATTGGGCAGGCAGAAACAAAAAGTTGCAGAAATCAGAGAAGGCATTGAGGCTCCAGGGAGTTTTAGCATGTCTATACCTGTATGACTTGGTTCCTTTCCCTGTTGATGTGATAAAAGTAACTTAAGGAATGTGGGTTTATTTTCACCCCCTGAAGTTGGTACCTATTGCTGTGATAGGCCTAACCATGTTTTTGTTTGGAGCCATATGGACTTTGGGACTTTGGATTAGAAAGGCAGTTGAATGTTTTAAGTGCTACTTAATGGGCCATACTAGTAGGAGCATTGAAGACAGTGATGCTGAGTGTGATTTGATAAAGTATGGGGTGAACTGTGAGGTTTCAGAGGAGAAGAATTTTAGGATGTTGCCTAGAGATCATTCTTGTGATATGTTGGTGAAGAAAGTTGCTGCCTTTTGCCCTTGTCTGCCTGAGGCTAAAGTGAAGAGTTTTGGATTAATTCTGTTGGCAGAGGAAATCTCAAAACAGCCTAGTATAGGCTTTGTCATGTGGTTATTAGTGGCAATCTGATGAAGATATATAAGGAAAAGGAGCAAGCTGAGCAAGGGAAAATATTTGAGGAGAAAAAGAACACCACAAAGTGGAATGGAGCTAAATTCTGTGTTCAAGGAGGTAAATGGATTAAGAAATGGAATAAAGGTAGTGGTGACATCAGGGCAAGATCCCACCCAGCTAAGTTTCCAACTTGTGGAAAGGAACTAAAGAAAGCTTAGAGCCAGGTGTGGTGGGACATGCCTTTAATACCAGCACTCTAGAGGCAAAGACTTGCAGATCTCTGAGTTTGAGGTCAGCCTGGTCTACAGAACACTTTTCAGGACAGCCAAGCTTATGCAGTGAAAGACAGAAAGCTGTTGAAGATGTAATTGAACAAGGGGGGGGGGGGCATGTTCCAGCCCCAGCAAGCAGCAAGCAGCAGAACTTGGCGTCTTTGGCCATGTGGTTCTGGATTTAGAGTTAAAGATAGAAGAAAGGAGTTATAAAATAAAGCTACTGAGGCCAGGCATGTATCAGGGGTGTCTCAGAATAGAGGCCTAGAGAGGCCAATATGTGAAGTTGTGAAGTTGAAGCCTGGATTGCCTTGGAGAACCCAAGATGTTCGAGTTGCCAGAGTTATGGGAAACCTGCTGAGGAAAGCTGCTAAAAGGCAGTGGAACCAGCCCAAGAGAAAGAAGTGTTTTTCAGTCAACAGAGCTGAACAGAGCTGGAGATCTGAAGAGCATTTGGACATCAGACATGGAGATGCAGAGTTTGGAGTTTGTCCAGCTGGTTTTCTGTCTTGCTTTGGTCCATTGTTTCCACCATTCTCCCTTCTCTATGTTTTGGAATGGTAATGTATATCCTGTGCCATTATATGTTGGAAATATGTGATCTGTTTTCTGATTTTGATTTTATAGGGGATTACAGTTAAGAGATTGCATTCATCTCAGAAGAGACTTTGAACTTTGGCTTTTAAACACTGTTGAGACTGTATTGGCTATGGGAACTTTTGAAGTTGGACTAAGTGCATTTTGCATTGTGATATTGTTACAAGCTTATGGGAGCCAGGGAGTGGAATGTGGTAGTTTGAATCTAATTGGCCCCCATAACCTCATCGAGAATGGCACTATTAGGAGATGTGGCTTTGTTGGAGTAGGTATGGCCTTGTTAGAGGAAGTGTGTCACTGTGGGGGCTAGCTTTGAGGTCTCTTTTGCCCCATCTTCCCTTAGTGTGTCTCAGTCAACTTCCTGTTGCCTGCAAGATGTAGGACTTTCAGCTTCTCCAGCACATGTCTGACTGCACATGCCAATGCTCCCTGTCATGATGATAATGAACTGAACCTCTGAAACTGTAATCGAATTCCCTCAGTTAAATGTTTTCCTTATAAAAGTTGCCATGGAAGCTGGGAGATGGTGGTGCATGCCTTTAATCCCAGCACTCAGGAGGCAGAGGCAGGTGGATCTCTGTGAGTTCCAGGCCAGCCTAGGCTACAGAGTAAGTTCCAGGGAAGGCTCCAAAGTTACACAGAGAAACCCTGTCTCAAAAAACAAACAAACAAACAAATAAATAAAGAGTTGCCATGGTCATGATGTGTCTTCACAGCAATAAAACCCTAAGACACTCCCAGTCCCAGGTGAGGGCAAAGAAGAAAATTGAAGCCACTGGTCACATTGCATCTGAAACCAGGAAGCAGAGAACCATGAATACTTGTGCTCAGCTCAGTTTCTCTTTTTTCTACAGTCACAGATCCCATTACAAGGAATGGTGTCGCCCAACTCAATTAACCTAATCAGTCTAATCCACGTCAGGCATGCCCAGAGGACCCTCTCCCAGGTGATTCTAGACCTCATCAAGTTGACAACTGAGAGATTAACCATCACACTGTATTTCAAAAAGCAAGCACACTCATGGCCATTTGGGTATTTGCAAAGATACTATCTTCAAGTCTAGAGTCTTCCAGCCTCATAGCACAGTGAACACACCAAGATATGCCCATATTAAATAATAACGATGTAGGCCCAGAGGTGTTCTAATGAAATCGATGACTTAATGTGACCTTGGGAAAGACTTAGTGAATTTTTCTTTCTGTTTTTAGAAACACTGTTTTAACCGCAATTAGACTTCTTAGGGCCTTGGTGAAGCTTGTAGGCATAAAGAAAGGCTCCAGCATGGCTCTATACTTCCAGGTCTACCTACTTGGACTATACAGAAACAGAGAGTGTGGATCCATCACTGGCTTGGCAGACATAGCCATCAGGTCCCAGTCCCCATCCTCTATAAATTCAGGGGAGTAGGCAGGACATTGTCCCTATTAATTTCATTGCTATACTTACAACAAGAGTCTGGGACACTGCAGTCATTGGCTGGCATTGTCTAATCTATTTTGAAAACTCCACCAGGGAGGACAGCTTGATTCAAATAGGTCCACAGAGAAATTATGCGAAAGGATGCGTGAATGTCAATTAGAACTGGCTAATGGTCCTGCGTGGTGGGATGGAGACTGCAAAGGCTAAGCAGAAAGGGCCCAGCCCATCCTTTGGGTTGTAATGCTCTGTAAGAAGTCCTACCCTCAGCAGTGATGAGATGCTTAGCAAAACAAATGACCTCATTAATTAAGTAGGTTAGTACTCCCATCACACTGTCCTGAATTGCTCTTCTGATTTCCAGGAAAGGGATTTTTGAGCCAGATTAAATGCCAAAAATCAACCTGTGTACTTTGAAAGCAATCTCAGAGATGATGACACAAGCCAGGTGTGGTACTGCACATCTGCAATCCCAGCATTTGGGAGGTGGATGTGGGACGACAGCAGGTGGAAGGTTAGCCTGGGCTACATAGAGGGACCATCTCAAAAAAACAACAATCAATAAAGATATTTGAACAGGCTAGGATAGGACACCCAGCTTACCTCCAACTGCTGAGTGCAGTTCCTAAGCACCCCAACCAACTGGCTTTGTCCTCCAGCCTGGCCAAAAACTGGAGAAGACAGTAAAAGACTCCTTGAATTTCTAATCTTTTTCTTTTCCACTTGAAGACATGCTGTAGCTGTTTTGTTCACTGAACCCATATTGTTGAATACTTTCCACTCTGTTCTAAGCACACATGTAAAGCAGTATAGATTACATACTAAAAATCACAGGTCTATGTGGCTTCATTCCATAGGTTGAGTCCCCTGTACAACATTGTGTTCTCTGTATTGTGTAAAAAGAGCACCCCCTTTCTGTTGTATGCTTCTCGGCATGTACACCTGTTACTCTTAGGAACAGTGATTAACTATTTCTCATCAAATGGGCTTCCCCAGAGTCTGTCCTGGCACACTGCGGCTGCATCAGTGAGAGTCTAGGTAACAGACATTCCCCTTAAAGAATTCTATGCTGGTTAATTTTATAGCAACTTGACACAAGCTAGAGTCATCAAAAAGGAGGAAACCTCAATTGACAAAATTCCTCTGTATGATCCAACTGTATAGTATTTTCTTAATTAGTGATTGATGGGGGAGGATCCAGCTTGCTGTGGGTGGGGCCCCTCTTGGGCTGGTAGTCCTGGGTTCTATAAGCAGGCTGAGCAAGCTATGATGAGCATGTCGGTAAGCAGCTCTCCTCCATCAGCCTCTGCATCAGCTCCTGCCTCCAGGTTCCTCACCCTGCTTGAGTTCCTGTCCTGGCTTCCTTCAATGGTGGACTCCAATGTGGAAGTGTAAGCTGAACAAACCCTTTCCTCCCAACTTGTTTTTGGTCATAGTATTTCATGGCAGCAATAGAAACTCTGACTAAGACAAACACACTGGTTTGAATAAGATGACCATTCACCCTTTCCTATCATTTCATCCTTTCCTATCATTTAGTCCAGAAATGGAAGACCCAGCAGGGCTATCAGGGTGGCTGTAAAAATGCCACCAACATCCTCAATTCCATGCATTTTCTAGTTCACTCTCTTTAGTGGTTAATTCCATCCTTAAGACTCCTCCATTGTCCCCAGGTGTCCACTGTGGCAGTAATATTCACACTCACAGCCAAAGCAATGAGAAAGAGGAGGGTGGGAAGAGCGGATGCTGCACTTTCAACCTCTCTTCCCAGACTCATGCTGGAATTTAACTGTCACTCTAATATTATCAAGAGGTGGGAACTTTAAGAGGCGGCAAGCTCATGAGGGCTCCATCCTCTCGTATGAATCAGTGTACCATCATCCTGGGAGGAGGCTCCTAAGACAAAGATGAGTTCAATTCGTTTTCTCTCTCGGACTCTCAACTCTCACCTGACCCAGCCACATCAGGACTTGGCATGGAAGCCCTCATCAGATGCAGCATCATACCCTTCGACAACTCAGAACTTCGTAACCAAGAAATCCCTTCTTGATAAACTACCCAGTCTGTGACACTCAGTTGTAGTGGCAGAAAAATGGACTCACACAGCAAATATTCCAAGAATTCAAGTTTTGAAATACCCTCCCATGTCATCCCTTTCCTTAAAATCATGTTGATTTGGGGCTGAAGAGATGGCTCAGAGGTTAAGAACATTGGTTCCTCCTTCAGAGGACCTGGGTTCAATTCCCAGCACCCACGTGGCAGCTCACAACTGTCTGTAACTCCAGTTCCAGGGGACCTGACACCTTCACACCAATGCACATAAAATAAAGTTAAATAAATTACAATAAAATTTAAAAACACGTTGATTTTTAAGTTCATCCATAAGTTCTTATACAAACTTGCTTCTGAAAGGTGGAGCCTACCCTCCCCACCCCACCCATACACACTTATCATGTTGAGTACCACATGTTACTAATAACTAAGATGAGTAGAAATAGTGGTGTGTGACTGCTAGGCCTTGGCAACGAAGAACACCTTCCTTCTCTCTAGATCAGCTCCTTCAGCGGGAAGCGAGCTGCAAGAACTCTCCAGGCCCCTGGAGTATATCCCATGCCTCAGATAAGCTTTAGAGGGCACAGAGCCTAGGGGTCACCATTTTGGCCATAACTTCCTGAGTGATCCTGAGCCAGAAACCACCAAGAAAGCTACTCTAATTCTTCACTCACAAAATCTATGTGAAATGATAAACTTTTATTGTTCTACTACGCTACGTTTGAAGATATGGTTGTTACACAGTAATAGAAAAGTATTGCAAAGCAGGACTGTGAGATACTGGCGCTGGTCAACGCTGTGGTAGACAATGGTAGTTTCCATCAAGACCTAGTTGCCGCCTCTCTGAGTGCACAGCCAGACTACATTTCCCATCACCCTTGCAGGTGGATGTGGTCATGTGACTAAAATCTCTAAACAGTATGAAAAGATGAAATAGACATTACTTCTAGTTTTGGCCGAAAGGATGCACACATGCCTCTCCAAACATTTTTCCCTTCCAACAGGACTTCACTCTTTGCCAGCCCAACACAGATAACCATGACCAGGCCCTCCAAGAGGCCACACCCAAGACAGGAATGTTTAGGTTGACATTAAAAAAGGGAAGCCTTGGCTGACTGAGCACTTGACAAAGGTTATTAGAGAATGTAAAATAAACAAGTTTAGTCACAGACATGTTGGGTTTTTTTCTTACTTCAGATGAGAATATTTGTCCAAATAAATATTTTTTTCCTAAACAAAATAGTAATGTTGGAAAGAGAAAAGAGTTAGCAGGTGGACCCCAGAAGTCTTTGACACAGAAAGATCCAGAACTAAGCATGTGCAGCATTTATTAGCAGATGTGAAGGTGGAGGCTTGTCTCTGAGATGGCTTATAGAGCTCCCAGAAGGCAGGGCAGCATGGTCTCCAAGATCACTGGATGTTCCCCCATCTACTCAGACTCTGTTAAGGGCCGTATTACATTACAATATGCTGGAAGAAAGAACGACGGGAACACATATGAGAGATCACATGGCAAACCGGAAGCCAGCAAGGAAGGAACAGCCACTCTAGCCCTGCATGAACAGTGATCTCCCGAGAGCTAACCGTGTTCTCCTAAGAAATGCATTGATCCTTTCCAAGCACAGGGCTCACAAGGACCTAGCAGCAACCCGCTAGGCCCCGCCTCTTAGCACTGCCACACTGGGGACCAAGTTTCCAAGTCACAAACCCTTCGGGGCACATCCAAACCACAGCAGCATCTTCAGCCCTTGAGGCGTGTGTTCTTGAGCCAGACACACCCATAAACATCTAAATCAAGCTCTGTCCGTCCAGGGTTTCTAGGACAACAAAAAAAATTAGTCAGCTCTCACGCAGCACACCCTCCTTCCTGGTTACACCTATTACGACCCTCTACCCTAAACCTGCAAAACTGTTGTCACCACTGTATCTTATACCCAGGGAAAAGCACCTTTGCAACAGTTTAATCACGCATGCGTGGAAGTGAGCGTTTATTAAAACTATTTCATAATATAGCACAGCCTATAAGGTCCGGGGAGGCCTGGCTGCCGGTTACAACTCCAGCTTCATCCTGAGTCCATCTTTGTGCCCTCCTGCTAACTACCTCTCAGTTAAGTCGGGTGTCTGGACCTTGACATCTGGCATCCTCTAAAGCTCGTATAGTCTTATTAGAATGTTCTACCCTCCATGAAATCTCACAGTGAGTTGAGACCCCACACACAGCAAGATGAATGTGCAAATACGTAAATCCTTTAAGTGGCCCAAAGGTTAGAAAGTCTCAATTCTCTGAAATCTTCAAATTGTGGGAAGTATTTCTGCAAAATGTTGTATCTGTCAACACAGACCGTGAAATTGGATTTTCTAATATCAAATCCAGCGTGAATTACTAAACTAGATTGACCTAGGAACATTCAAAGTAGACTTCAGAAAGCGGCTCTACCCGCAACTCACCACCAGATGGCAGCCACACCCCAGGAGCGGGCTACCTCCGCCCTCCGGCCCCTCCAGGCCTGGCCTTTCGACTTGGAACACCACCCAGCCCAGCCTTTTCCGGAGCCTCGGACAGGCCCTAGCCGCTGAAAGGACAGGTCCTAGCAGATAAGATCGGCCTGGGAACCGCATCTCTCCTCAAACAAAACAAAACAAAACGGTGTTTCTCGTCCTGCCTTTCCACCTCTTTTCTTACCAGTTCTACCTGTGGTTTATTCGTCCTGTCCCCAGAGGACTTCTCCCCAAGATAAAATTTCCTTTGTTGGCAGGGCCAGGCTGGATGCTGTCTCACACCATCTGCTCCACTCACAGTGCTGAGGAGGGGCTTTATCCCCTGGAGTGTTCCTCTAGGAACTTAAAACGTGTTGAGAATTGTCAGGTGTGGGGAGCGCCAGGCAGAAGCAGAGAAAGAGGAAGAGGGATAGACTGGGACTAGGGGGAAAATGTTTAAAGAAAGGAGAAGTGGGAGCTAGGACACCCCCGCCCCCATTCCCGGACAAATTTTTTCCAAAAGTTTATGGGGGTTCTCTGCTTTTTGGATGGTGATGCTTTGCTGTTGTGTTATACTACAATGTACAGATAACGCAGCAGCGAGAGAAACAAGGATGTGAACACTGGTACTTCTTTACTGTGCTCTTTTTCTGCACTGCCACTACCCCACCCTTGCAGGCCTCAACCCCAAGCTCCCACTCAGGCTGATAACAAGGGCTGTGGAAACCATGGCTCAGGGCAAGGCCTCCTCTAAAGGGAGCTCAGAGATCTGAACGTCTAGCGAATCCCTGTGTCTAAAGTCTGTCTTCCTGAAAGGCAAGAATGGGGAGAGAGAAATGATCCCTGCATCTTGGCCTCGGTGACCTGTCACTGCGCCATAGCATCAGCACTACCTGTATCACAGGCTACTGTAAGGACTAAGCAAGATACAGACCCTGGCAGGTACGTCACTGACGATTATGGAGTTGTGAACCTCTTCTAGACCAAGGCAGTGTAGGAGAATCCAATAGCGGAATTAGAGACATAGCCCTTCCAGTGTGGAGGAAAATACTAAATGACTCAAGAGGAAGTACACAGCCAAGACCAGAGTGGGGGCGGGGGATAGGGGCAGCGGGGGAGGGATGTGTGTGACAAGTGCATCGGATAATATAGTTGACAAGTAGGTCAATTTATCCATCCTACATACGTGTATTTCAAAACATTGTATTGTACAAGATAGGTACATATGTTTTTTACTTAGTGATTTCATAAAGTAAATGAATTCTTTAAAGAGGGAAAAAGCCTATGATATGATGTGAGAAGTCTCCTAAGTCAAAAGACTCGATATCCTCCATAAATAAGAGGCGGGGCGAAGGAAAGAGACTCCTAATGGTGTAAGTGTCTCTGTCAAGCCATATGGTGGTGGTACAGGTCTTTAATCCCAGCACTTGGAAGGCAGAGGCAGGCAGATCTCTGTGAGTTGAAGCCCAGCCTGGTCTACAGAGTAAGACAACCAGGACAATCAGAGCGCAGACAGACCCTGCCTCAAAAAACAAAAAACAAAACCAAAAAGTGACAGGCGTACACACCTGAGTGGTGAGTAAGCATGTAATGAAGGAATATTCCAACTCTATGTATGATTCCAACAGGTTTGTAGTTACAGTTCTTTAAAGCAGAAAAAGGAAGGAGGGACACTTTGACCCATGTGGCATAAACATCTCTACCTTGCAATCATGCTTGGAAGATATGAGTGACATTTGCTTCAACTAAAAAAAAACAAACAGTGAGCAAGAGGGAAACAAATTTGTAAGAAGAATGAGCATTGGTCATTGTTACTTCTGCACTGTGGGGGCATACAGTGGTTAACTGGGCAACTTGCCCTATTTGTGTCTGTTGAAAATGTTTCATAGGTTTTTTTAATTGAGGGGAAGCCCTCCAAGGAGCTCGGGAGACCGTTAGAAAAAGCAGGGAAGACACAAGACGTGGTTATCACGTGTGTGTGTGTGTGTGTGTGTGTGTGTGTGTGTGTGTGTGTTTGATAAGTCAAAGAACAACTATGAAGGCCCAGAGGAAGGAGGCTACAGGGGAGAGACAGGCCAGTCTTAGTCAACTAAATGAAGATGAGCGGAAAGAACATTCCAGAAGGAACAGGTCCATCTGCACAAGCAGAGAGACTCTAAGTGGCATTGCATGTTCACTAGTTTTTACTAAAGAAACCAATTCATCCTGGGCTGTTCAGAGCATTCCTACTTTTAGCTCTGAAATCTCAGGTTGGGAAACCCATCCATCTCCGCATACGGAGGGTTCGTCACCCTAGCTTCCCGTGGTTACATGGAAAATTGGATTGACCAGAAAAAGGGCAACATTCCCTTGGCTTAGATAACATTAGAGCTACAGGCTTAGAAATGAGTCTGAAGAAGAGACGATTGCTGGCACCTGTTTACTGCCCCATCACCTCAGGACACCCTAGGTCTATTTTTCTAGAGCAAGCTGGCTTCTCACTCCCTCTCTTCTGCTAGAGGGAGCCTACAGATGGCAAAGCTACTGCCTGAGTGTGACCCCGAATTTCAACTTAATTTATGTCTAAATTCCACATGTATATATTATGAATACACACTTCACATGTGTACTCTTTAGGCAACTGTAATTTGCATCTTCTCATTCATCCATTGTTAAAAAGAAAAGGAAAGAAAATCTCCGTGGTGGCAGCCAGCAAGATGGCTCAGTAGGTTAAGGCGCTTACCACCAAGCTTCCGACCAAGGCAGTCGACTTGAGTGCTAGAAGAATGAAACCTACTCCCAACTCTGCCAAGTTGTCCTTTGACCTTCCCACACACATACACCTATGACACACATATACCTGATATACACACAAAATAAATAAACGTAATTTAAATTAAGGATGATAAGTTGTCCTTTGACATCTCCACACACATGATCTGTGATACACACACAAAATAAATAAATGTAAATTTAAATTAGGGATGATAGCATCCAATAAATAAATGGGTCAATTAATAAATTAAAGCTTAGAGAACTAATTTGTACAAGGCCAAACAGAGAATAGCAACATACCTTGTTACCTGCCATATGGGGCTCTGTAGTAAATAGTGATTTATTATATAGATAAAATGCCTAGAATAATTACTAGCAAAGAAGAAGAAATCGATTAGGACTTAGGGATTAACTCTTATTGATGGTTAGTTCTGCACCACATAGCCACACCCAACCCTGCAGAAGAAGAAGGAAGCACAGATAGAAATCTGAATTTAAAGAAAAATAAGGTCTTGTCTGCATTGCAGAGCAGTTTATCCCAGGGCTCCTTGGCACTTGATACTTCCAGCTTTATAAGCTGGTCTGAGCATCAAGTAAGAGGCACCAATATCAGAGAAGTGACATCACTGAATTCTTAATCCAACTGCCCTGAGCCCTCCCCACTAGCTGTTCCCTTCTTGACCCCCTAAGCGGAACTGTTCAGCTTTCCCAGAGGAGCCAAGCATTGCCTACAGAGCTGACCACTTTTCCTGCAAGGACTTCCTCAGCTAGAATTCCTCTCATCTTTGCAAATCAAGGAAATCAAGACACCTGAGGCGGGAGAGCCCGTGGCTTTGATTTTGACCTTGAGTTTCTCTGTGGAACTTTTTGGAAAGCCATTTTGCAGTCCACAGAGGAAGCCCACCCACCCAATATACCATTGCTAGTAGCAAGGTCTCCCCCCTGCCCCACTGCCCCACTAGCAATGACTCCTGTGGTCTCAGGATAGTCGAGAGAAGGACAGCAATCAATCTGGCCACCAGAATCTTAGATAATATTGTTGATCACAGGATATTCACCGACATCTTGAGAACTAGCAACCCAACAGCTTACACCAGCTTCCCCAAGCACAGGCTGATGGAGTTACACAGTAGAAGGCTTTCTGCCACTTGCCATGATTTCCTTGCTTATTTTCACAATTATAACTGGTGTCTCACAAAAAAGAGCAAGGGGGGGGGCTACTATTGGGCCAGATGAGAGAAGCAAGAGGGAGGTGCTTTGCCACCACCCCTTTCCCCACCCAAGAGACGCCTAGGCTCCTGGCAGTTTACCCTGAAGGGGACCATCATGAGTGTGAGTACTGGGATGTTCCAAGAGGCATTCCTCCCCTAGCTCTACACATACTCCTCCAACAGCTAAAGCAGGTAGAGAGGCCCAGATCTCACTATCAATCCTGCCCCAAACACAGTTTCAGCAGGCTCTGAACCAGACAGACAGGTAACCAACCTACCACCACCACCTCAAGCCTCCTCCAACCCAGACAGAACCTCCGAGGCCTGCTGAGCCTAGGTCAGGAGTCATCCTGCCCATCCGCCACCAGCCAAATACACACTTCTAGTGAAGCTCAAAGGCACACTGCAGAAAAGCTTCATTAATTTTTCACAAGATTTATCTAATAGTGGCTGAGCAGAGCTGAGAAAGCCACATTCAAGTGCCCGTGCCAACAGCTTGCAAAGAGTTAACCCATTAGGCCACATCCTGGTGAGCTCATCCCTGCCGGAGTCTGCTCAGTGGCTGGGATTTGCAGCACACTGACTCTGGATGTGGCCAGGGTGGCTTTCTCGAGCTGGGATGAAGGACTTGAGCAGAAACTCATTGCCAGCTTCTTCCCTGCGTGAGCGCCGACCGAGTCCCAGGTCCCCCGGCTTCCCCCGGGACACTGTGCACGGTAAGTAGGGAAAAGACAGCCCTCCACCCCCACCCCACTCCCAGCCCTTCGCTGTGTCTCCCTGGAAGAAGGAAGGTTTGAAGTTTGCTTTAGAGTATGTTAAGTCTCCGAAGTGGAGTTGGAAGGCAGTGTGACTATCAGAGATGAGATGGGATGAAGTCGGCTTCAAGCAGGCTGCTGGGACTGCCCTGGCAGACAGGCAGAAGTGGGGTGAGCCGGGGTGCCTCTTACTGTACACCTGGCAAAAAGATACCATGTGCAGAGAAGGCCACCCTGCTTGGGGAACTCCTAGCCTTCCGCCCTTGAAAGCCATTAAAGGGAAGGAGTAAGCAGGGACTCTTTGTCCTAGCGGGAGCAAAAGCGCCCAATTGTGAAGTGCAAGGACACCCATAGACCCCAGAGTACTGGGTACAGACTGTCCCCTGGGCATCCTACACCCAACCTCAGCAGCTGCAGGTCTGGCCCTCCTTCCCGCAGGTGTGGCTGGCACCCTGGTCAGGTGCCAGGGAAACAAGGTGAAGTACCCTGGCTTGGGCAGTCTTCATTTCAGAAAGGAGGGGGCAAGACAGGTACATAAAAACACACACAAAGCCTCGGCTTGCTCGGGCAGAGGAGGGCCATGGGGACTCCGCCCCTCAGTAAAGCCAAATGTAACCACACATCACATCCCCGGAGCTGTTTTTCCACCCTGTAGCCAGCCCCACAGGGCCCATGCACTAGTCGTGTGGCCTGAAGAGGAAGGTAAGTGGCGTCCTCCAGCTAGCTCTGACCTTAGAGAAGAAAGTCCCCTTCCTGAGGGTGCTGTGAGCTGGGGACAGATGGTGGCGAGGCCATGTTGACAGCAGCAACATACTACACACGCTCTCTACACTATCGGGCCAGGCGCAGGGCCACACACACCTTATCAGGGGAGTAGACATCACCAAATGAACTCTTGGAAGTGGGGCAGTACAGCGGGAGGAGATAAAGACCCTGGGGATGGGCATGAGGCAGCTGGAGCTGAGCAGGGTGACCGCAGGAAATTCAGGGAGAGAGAGAGAGATCTACTTCCCACCCACACTGGGTCCTGCTCAGGAATATGAAGTCGTTGCCATTCCACTATGCAAAGCCTGTGGCCTGCCTTCTGCTCTCCCTACCAGTCTGCTGGCTGGGCCGCCTCCCCACTCTGAGGTCATCTGTGCCCTCTCCTCTCCTCCATGTCACCAGGTCCTTGCAATTCCCAGAATAGCCCAGTTCCTATCAGAGCTCTCTAGGTGGAAGGGTCTGGGGAGGAGGGACAGGGGAGTCAGATAACTCCAGGCCTGAGGGAAGCAACACTGTGGGGCCTCTGTGAACATTGAGGTAACTAAGTGTGTTGTGCACAGGGCACCCAGTTCCGCTTGAATTTTTAGTCAACAATGGATGCGTTGGGGGGTATGCGATATCCAAATCGGTGTTAGATCATTCTAATGCTGAAAAGTATCTATTGTTGATTTGAAATCGAATTCGGCTAACCACGTTGTCCTTGCATTTACTGGATATGAGAACCCCATTTGTACTGATCCCACATTTCAGCTCATTCGGACAACAGCGGTGGCACCATGGAAGAGCTAGGGAGTGAAATCTAAAGCAAAGGCAGGCAGCTATAGAGCAGCAGGGTTCTAGAAAGGAAGAGAGTGAAGAAAAAAAGTCAAGTTCTATCCCCTTGAAAGAACATAAAATACCAGGATTTGAGGTCAAGCCTCTGGGAGCCTCAGTTTCCTAATCTGTAAAATGGGAATGATGCTACCTGTACCCCTCTCACAGTGCTAGAACTCAGAAACCCTCCAGGTAAAGACAGCACCAGATGCCAGACACTGTGTCTTTCGTGGTGACGGTGATGACTTTGTGGCCATTCTGCCACAGGGCCTCTTACTGCCCCACTGGCCCCAACTCAGGACTCACCCTCTCATCCATCCCATGGCTCCTCAGCTTGTCACAGTGATGCCTACCCCCACCCCCACCCCTGTCACCCCTCACTCAAACACCTGTCATGGAAGTTCTGTTCATTGACTGTGCTCCAGTTAAAGTGTCCTCCCTTCTCACTATTCCCTCGATTTGAAAATGAAAAACAAAACTGCCCCCCCCCCAAGAGTAGGATCAACATGAACCTGGGCTCTGGAGCCGCAGACACCCAAACCCACATTTCAACCTTGTCTTTCTATTCGCCTAATTGCTCAACACTCCCTGATCTTGAGTTTCTCATCTGTGAAATGAGGTGGGGTGGGGTAGTTGCACGTCCCTCAGTGACTTGCTAGAAGGATTTGGTAAAGCCAAACAGCACATCCCTGGCACACAACAAAAGGGAGTGAATGGTAGTTAGTATTAGTGTTGACATGGAGTCTGTTATGAACCTAGGCCACCAGGGGGAAGTCATAGCGAGGTGAGAGCCTTGATTAGAGACTGGAAGGGCAAGGCAAGGGATGCAGGTCTGTCCTACCTCCCACCAGCTGCCTCTCAACTGCCACTGTACCAGCTGCTTGCTCTAAGATGGGAGGTGATGGTTTACAACAGGTGCGTGGGAAGGAACAGGGCCAGCGATCTAGCCATACAAAGCCAGCCAGGTTTCAACCCACAATGGCTCCAACCAAAACTGGAAAGAAAACCAACTCTGAGTAAACTGCTTTGCAGACACCTGCAAAGCCCTATCCTCTCCTGCCAAAACTCCTCTATTTATTTAACCATTTAGCAAAGTTCTGAGCCAATGCTAGACAGCACAGGAAGTTGAGATTTTTGCTCCAGCCCCAAGGGACTGGGGAAGAAAGAGCTGGAACCACAAAGATAGTCATATCCAGTCATCTTCAGAGCGATGGTTCACTTACACCCCTTACAATTCCTCCCATTAAGTGATGCATTTCGGGCACTTTGGACTCTACTACAGGAAAAACATATTCAGCCCGTATTATCTTGGCCACTTATTATCACTCTCAGCCTGCGAATCTTCCGCAACAAGCCATTGACTGGAGGATCAATATGTGAATGTGTGAGGAAAAAGGCCAAACCTTCCCCTTCACAGACACCAGTTCTCTCCCATCTCACTGAGGCATCTCTATATTCCTCCAGGTACACAGAGGCAGGTAGGAACTGACTAGAAGGTGCACTTCCATCTGCCCAAGAAAGTCCCCTGGACATCTTCTAGCTGCTTCCTCCATACCTGCACTGTTCTGAGCTTTGTCAGCTTAGCTGGTTCTTAGCTACTTCTAGAACATCATAGAAATGGAAATGTACAGTGTTTGTGCTCTTTTGTTACTGATTTCTGTTTCCAGTATGTCTTTGAGAGACTCATGCATACATAATGTTATATGTGTCAGAAGTTGAAGCGTCCCGTTGTGCAAACATGCCCAATTTATTCCCCTTCCCCAACGTAAGCTTCTACAAATAGTCTTATACACCAATTTTTGTTTGATTTTTTTGTTTACGTATGTGTTTAATATTTAGAAGTAAAACAGCTAGGTCAAGGGACAGGTGTGTGCTTAACTTCGTGAAACTCCTAGTTTGCACAACAGTGCAGGAAAGCTCTGCTTGGTCTGCACACCAAGTGACAAATGTGATGTTGGGAGATTTTGAGATTTTAGCCACTCTAGTGAATGTGTGGTGGTGTCTTCTTGGAATTTGATTTACACCGTCTTGTCGAACGCCAATGTCGATCACTTTCAATCACTTTTTCATGGGTGTTTGTGTTCCTTTTTTTTTTTGGTCTGGTGATGGATCTGAGAATATCTTGCCCATATTTGATTTTTTGAGAGAGACAGATCTCTAGAACATATTGAACACACCTGTTACCTTCAGCCACACTTCTGCCATTCCACACTTGAGGGGAGATGATCCCTTTTGATGATTTCCTTAGGGGAGAAACTAAAGTTTTTTTGTTTTTTGTTTGTTTGTTTGTTTTGTTTTGTTTTTTTTGTTTGTTTGTTTTTTGTTTTTTTTTTTTTTTTGGTTTTTCGAGACAGGGTTTCTCTGTGTAGCTTTGTGCCTTTCCTGGAACTCACTTGTAGCTCAGGCTGGGCTCGAACTCACAGAGATCCACCTGGCTCTGCCTCCCGAGTGCTGGGATTAAAGGCGTGCGCCACCACCACCTGGCTGAGAAACTAAAGTTTTTAAAGCCAATGACCGCTTGTTTTTTTTTTAATTAAATTATTTATTTATATTTTATGTGTGAATGTTCTGCATATTTACCTGCATGCCAGAAGAGGGCATCAGATTCTATTATGTATGGCTGTGAGACACCACATGGTTGCTGGGAATTAAACTCAGGACCTCTGGAAGAGCAGCCAGTGCTTTTAACAGCTAAGCTATCTATCTCTCCAGCTCCTTCAATGGCAACTTCTTAACTCCATGTCTAACAGCCCCTGGAAAAAGGAACTGACTCCTCCACTCAGAGGCAATTTTAATAACGCTAGCCTTCATCTGTTGTAGATGATCTAGGAAACTGTTGCATAAATCCTTGTGGACTCTTCCTTAATAACAATAGCCCAGGTTGTTAGGAGGCAGAAGCAGGCAAAGCTCTGTGAGTTCAAGGCCAGCCTGGTCTGTATAGTGAGTTCCCACCCAGCTAGAGCTATATATTGAGACCCTGTTTCAAGAAAGAGAGGAGAGAGGAGAGAAAGGAGAGAGAGAGAGAGAGAGAGAGAGAGAGAGAGAGAGAGAGAGAGAGAGAGAGAGAGAGGAGAGAGAGAAAGAGAGGAGAGAGAGAGAGAGAGAGAGAGAGAGAGAGAGAGAGAGAGAGAGAGAGAGAGAGAGAGAGAAACAATGGTCCAGGGCCGGCATATGATGGCTCAATCAGTCAAGACACTTGTCTTGGAGCCTGACGATCTGTGTTCTGTCCAGGGATCCACGTGGTGGGGGATTAGAACCTACTTCCTCAAGCTGTCATCTGACTTCAACACATTAGCTGTGGCACATGCATGCCCACATAAACACATGTGGAAAAAAATAACAATAATGACCCACCTACTGACCCCATCTGTTTCCAAAACAAACGAAACAATCATCTTTCAGTAATGGCTTTCAGAATATTCTCACGATGTTCCTATGCCACTGATCCCTCTTTTGTCTCTGAATTCCTTCCCTCCGGGTCTTCTGGACCTCAGAATCTCTCATAAATAAGTTCCCCAACTCTTTCAACCTTCCCGCGATATCAATTCTTTCCTTTGACTTGAATTAAATGTGGACAAACAGAGCCACTGTCTGCCATATACTCTTCCCCCAACCCCCCAGGAAGGGAGCACTCCTTTCCTTCACCCATAAACACTACGAAGCATCATCCCAGCTCCCCAGTGTGCTTCCAGGCTCTACTTTATCACCCTCATAATAGAAACTTCCTCTCATTTGAGAATCGTGGCACATCTGTCATAGGGCTCCCAAATTTAACAGATCAAGGCCAGACTTAAATTTGAGTTTCAGAAGAACAGTAAGCATTCTGATGGTATAAGTGCCCTGTGTAATACTGAAGGCACACTTGCTACTTTTAAAAATATTTGTTTCCTAGCTCAAGTTCAAATCCAACCAAACGTCCTTTCTCTAATCTGGCAAGAGTGTGTGTGGTGTTTTCCACCTGTCTCTGTTAACTGGGACCCCTCAGCCAAACCTTAACGTTTTCCCTGAGCACTTTGCACTTGGGCTCATAGTTATCTTCCCATCTCATCCGGCTAGCTCCACTCTCCAATAAGCTTCTAGTCTGTGTACCTCCTTCCATCTCCATGGCTACAACCAAACACCAAGCTGCCCTGCCTCCCACCTGAACTGCTTGCAAGGGTCCCTAAATCACTCTCCATACTTCCTGGCTCCCTTTGTACCTCTCTATCCTGCAGCCAAAGCAATCTACCTACTGTGCAATCATGCAGTTGAGGTCACATCCCTCCTCTTGCCTCACTCTCCGCTGCTTCCTGCTGACACTCTTTACCTGCTCCCTGATGGCTTCTAGCAGAGGCTAACGGCTGTAATGAATGTTTGAGGTCCTGCTGCCTCTGCACGCTCTGTCAAATCCACTGAAATTATAAAACAGAAGCAGCAGTGGACAACACGTAAACTAGCAGGTTAGCAGCACTCCCCACCCCAAAAGATGAAAGAAAAGAAAATTAACTACTTGTTTAAGATTCCAAAATTCGCTGGGCGGTGGTGGCGCACGCCTTTAATCCCAGCACTCGGGAGGCAGAGCCAGGCGGATCTCTGTGAGTTCGAGGCCAGCCTGGGCTACCAAGTGAGCTCCAGGAAAGGCGCAAAGCTACACAGAGAAACCCTGTCTCAAAAAACCAAAAAAAAAAAAAAAAAAAAAAAAAAAAAAAAAAAAAAAAAAGATTCCAAAATTCTTCTTTTGTGCAATCGTAATGTATTACAAAATATTCTTGTGAACTCTTCAACTATTGTGGGGGGGGGGCTCTTGGAGCTGGAGAGATGGCTTAGCAGGATTAAGAGCACTTACTATTCTTGCCAAGGACCTGGTTCTATTCCCAGCACCCACATAGTGGCTTATGACCATCCATAACTCCAGTTCCAAGGGCTATGGCACCCTCTTCTGATTCTTCAGACACCAGACACACACACAGTCCACATACATATGTACAGACAGAACATTCACATACTTAAAAATAAGAAATCTGAAAATAAAAAATAATAAATATTTTAAATGCTTAACTGGGCTTGATGGTGCACACCTGGAATTCCAGCTATTTGGGAGGATGCTGAGGCAGGAAGATTGCAAGCTTTAGTCTATCCTGGGCAAGTCAACAAGACTCTGTCTCAAAAGAGAGAGATAGAGACAGAGAGACAACAAGAGTGTGTAGCAAGCACACTGGAGGTGTGGGTGTAACTCAGGGGTAGATCACTTGCCCAGCATATGTGAGGCCCTGGGTTCAATTCCCAACACCACAAAAATTAATTATTTATTAATTAGGTCTGCAGTCTGTTTATGAACAGGTGGTAACCACAGCTAGCCAGTACCTTCCATCACACACTGCCAGCTCCACTCTGTGCTTCCTAAGCGTCCAAACTACGCACATCTCCCCATCCCCATGGCTACAGACAAGCATCAGGCTGCCCTGTCTCTCACCTGAGCAACTGCCTGTAAGAGGCTCTGTCTCTGGGTTCAGGCTTCTGCCTCCATGCCCAGGCTCATCATTCAGCAGTCCTCTGACTTTCCACCCAGCAAGGATTCTTGCCTGTGACTGAGTTGAATTCTGCACGCTGTCCCTCACAAGTCCCTCAGTGTCACAATCTCCCCTCTACCTACCTTTACCTAAACCCCTGATGGGTCCATTAGCTTTCTTCCTATAAGCTCTTTTTTCCAGAAGCTCTTCTGAAGATCCCCAGAACTGGCACCACTCTGTCAGTGTTCTGCAGTGTGCCTTAAGCGAATGCTTGCTGCCATCCATGTTCCTCTCTGGCTTGCCCCACTTGTAAGCGCCAACATCTACCACCGAATTCTCCTGGATTTGGTCTGTCTGGTGCCCAGCTCTGTCCCTGGCACATAAAAGGCCTGAACTGTTTTCAGTTGTCAAAATGTCTAGACTGGTGAGGTGTGTTGGAGCATGGCTGTATTTCTAGCACTCAGGATGTAAGAGGAGGAGGGTCAGGAGTTCCAGGCCATCCTTAGAACTTTGTGAAAAATTCCCCAGCCTAGGCTACAAGAGATTCTGACAGGGGAAACAAAAAACAAAACAAACAAACAAACAAAAACCTAAGTGACTTTAAATGTTCTCACCACAAAGAAGTTCTAAAATGTTTAAGGGAGTCGATATGCTAATTACTCTGATTTAATTTGGCACCTTTTGGGGAGCTGGTTCCGGGACCACCCCCATAAATACTAAAATCTAAGGATATACAAGACACATATAAGATGGTGCAAAATCTGATTAGCAGCAAACGCACATCCTCCTGTATACTCTAAATGGTCTGAGTTCTCTCTACGTAATTGTGTTAGGCTATGTCCCAAGGGGAAATGTCTGCCTCCTGGCTGTCTTCCTCCTGCTTGCCTGTAGCTCTGGATAGAACACCCAACAGGGCCCTAATGGAGACTGGAGCCTCCTGTGGTGTTCTTCATTCGTCTTAGTGAGGCAATCATCGACATAAATGTACATTGTTGTTCTGTGATACTGTTTAGGAAGTGACTATAAGGAGAAAAGTCTATGTGGTCGGTACAAATAAAATTGTTCTCAAATTATTATTCTTTTAAATCCAAAGTGGGTTGAATCTGTGGATGCTGAGATCCAACTATATATGCAGATCAGAACAGCGTATTAGAAAGCAGTGTGTGGTGGGGCATGCCTTTAATCACCACAGTTGGAAGGCAAAAGCAGGCAGATCTCTACGAGTTCAAGGCTAGTCTGGTCTACATAGTGAGTTCCAGGTCAGTCAGGGTCACACAGTGAGACCCTGTCCTAAACAAAAAATTCACCCCAAAAATCCTCACATTGTAATTCAACAGTATGTTCAACTATGTAGGTCAACCGAAGAATAAAATGTTCTTATTGAAATGAGTGAATTAAAACTGTAACGCACTAGAAGAATCTCCTGTAATAGAAGGCAGAGGCTACCTTTGCTGCTGTATTTAGTCCCTTCAGGAACATCCCTTTTCCTCCCCTCCACAGGCCATGAGCCATGTAGATAAAGCCACACTGGTTAGTGGACCGGAAGCCACAGGTCTCTAAGGGTGCATCTGAGAGTTAGAAAGGAAGGGAAATAATTCACCCCGAAGGGAAGATTCATCCAGCCTAGGATCAGATTTCTCTAGCTATCCCAAACTGGTTCTCATCAGAATCTCAAGAAAGGATTGCACTGAGCTATGCTTTGTAATGTTCTTGGTGTAACATTTCAGGGGCCCGACCATATACACACAGGAAACAGTCGTATTGACAGTGTACTGTTCCACTGTGAGCTGACTTTGAGAACAGCTGCCAGGTCAGGCACAGGAACACTGCCAGCAGCCCCCAAATTCCCACAGTACCCATGTCTAGCATCTACCCGCAACCCCAAGTGGCCAGTCTCCTGGCCTCTCCTAGCACAGATAGCTTTATTTGGTTTCGAATCTTATCTAAGTGGAATCTGGTAGCCAAGACTCTCTGCGTCTGTGTGAGAACCCTCTGTGGGAGCCTCTCGCCTTCTGAAGACAGCAGCAGCTTGCCACTGCCCAGCTCCACCCACCACTAAACCCCCTTCAGGCTTCCTAACCTCAGGGAGCCAGCCACAGGTCCTTCTCAAATTACTGCCCTGAAGGCAACAGACATTCAAATCTATGTTGGTTCTGAGGCCCAACCCTGGAGCCTTTCACTAGCCTTACACGTCCCATCCAGGTTCACCCCTGCATTGTCTAGGACTTTTTAAGAGCTGCCATAAAACAATTACCACCTCTTTCCACCAAGGCTTTCCCTCTCCCTGTCTCCTTTCTGTCCCCTTCCTCCGAGAAGCACACCAGTCCTTGGATTCAGATCCCACTGACCCAGGACAATCTGTCTCCAGATTCTTTCCCTTTGTGTTTTCACTCCCCTCTTGGATAAGAAATCACCCTGGAATTGTCTAGCCATTGCCCCCTCCGGTGGTACTGATGACAAGATACCAATGTTTTTGGTGAGTCCTCTGTTTCACAGCTATCTCAAGATTTTTTTCTTCCAACTAAAATCTTTTCATAAATATATTTTGATCATGGTCCACCCTCAGCTCTTTTCCCAGATACAACTAAGAACCACTGCCCCCTGCCCCCCAACTTCAGCCTCTCCGACATCAGTGTGTCTGCCCTGGTTCTTCCATGAGAAGTGCTATGAATGGGTACCCAGGGAAATCCTGAGGAAGACCCAAACACCCTCCAGTGACCACAAGTTGCAATAAGCACCCCTAAGGTTTTCCAGCGTGTTTTATGTCTCTTCCCTGCCCCCATCCCACAGGAGAGAAGATCACCTTTTAAATGATGGCTTAGTTTATGCAAATACACTGCTATTCCCAAAGGAAGTAAGCATCCCTGTGCCTATGGTTACGAAAACACCGTGGCAGTTTTTGAGAGCAGAGACCCAAATATCCCCTCTCGGTGGAGTGCATCTGAATGTGATTATCTAAATTCTAATGGCTTTGGTGATGTTATGTTTTCTATTTCCTCCAGTAGTGGGGAGGGGCTTTTAACTGCTTAATCTAGAAAGTGGAAGCTGTGGGCACTGTGCTTTGAGGTGTTGGAAAATAACCCCGTGATCAGGTCCAGACTGAGCCGCAATGGGTGGAGTAAGGGAGGGGGAAGGGATCAGGTTGAAACCAGCATGGTAGGAAGACTGAAGAAGAAAAGCACTCGGTGAGGGGTCCTGATTAAGGAGGGTCGTTCCCAGGGCACTGGGACTTGGGAGTCCCCAGGTCCAGACAGCTCTCCTTTACCCAGAGCAGGCTTTTATTCCAGAGCTGGCAAATGCATCCTGCCTTCATCATCGGGTCTGTCTCAGGCCCTTTCGCAAGCAACATAACTGGGCTGGGTAAAAGGAATCCATTATGGTTTGCAATGAACAGCCCACCTTCCCCAGTATTCTGGCTGCTGCGGGTAAAGTCTCCCAGTTCTACGCTGGCACGTGTGTGAATACGGAAGGCTCTGATTTTGTTGCACAAGAAGCCCTGAGGGGAACTCAAACTGCACAGGTAGGGTGGGTCTGGGTTTGTTGTAGTGAACAGGAAAAAGGAGGGGAGGGAGGGAGAGAGGAAAGCAGGGGAGGGTGTGTTCCGAGCTCACTCATTCTGTCAAAAGTTTACCGACGAATCTCGTGTGTGTGGAGCACAGTACCAGATACATCGTGGTGACATGGGACAAACCTCGGGACCTTCTTATCCTTCCCTTCCTCTCAAACAAAAGCTGTCCACAGTGGGGAAACTATCTTCCGCCAGTTATCCATCTCTTGTTACCTTACTGCAGTGGGCATTTGCACCAGAACGCATTTCCAGTTTGAGAGGCTTCAATCCCACATTGAAGGAACGTGAGAACACACTGATCTGATGGAGCCATTGCTGGCAGGCAGGAAGGGCTTCTCAGCAGATCGGAATCGCTTCACTCGCATGAGAATCTGTGTCCCCTGAATGGAGAACAGGAGATAAGGGAGCCCCGGGGACTGAGCGGTCTAGAGAGGAGGCAGTTGAGCTGGATTCCAGGCCCTTAGATTATATACAAGCACGTCTTCGGTTCCTGCGATGAAATCGCTGCAACCGGCTACTTATAGAGAAAGTGTGTTTACTGAGCTCAGTTTAGAAGGTACAAGGGTCTGAATCTGTTAGTGACTCCTTATAAGAGAAGTCCCAGGTCTGCACAGGGAATTACTCAGACGCGTCTGGCCTCTCGTCCTTTTCTGAGAAATGCACAAGGACCCAATCACAGACCCCATCCAAACAACCTCTTCTAATTTAGCCACCTCCCCAAGGCCCCACCCTGTACAACACAGTCAGGTTAAGGTGCCACGCTCCCAACCTTACCAGGAACCCTGGGGGACACATTCAGCCAAATCCAAACAAAAACAACCCGGAAGGTTCAGCTCCGCCTCAACAGTTTCAACAGGGGGAGTGGTGAATTTACAGGCTAGAAGGTCACGTGACACACGGTGAAGCTGAGATTCCTTAGTGGACAAAGCTCCTGAAATCTCAGGTGCTTGGAGCAGCACTGACCTGCAGGCGAAAATCCGTGCTCTTACCGACTAATTGACTCACCTCTCCAAGCCTCAGCTTTCTAATCTGTAAAATGGGACTAATGATGGGTGTGTGGTGTTATGGCGTTGCTTCAGTCTGACGAGAGAAGAGTTAAACAGACACAGGAACACAAGCGAGTAAGAGTAGAACACGGCCATCCCAGCAGGCAAACGACACCACTTACCGAGCACCCAGAATATGCTGGGCATCAATCCAGTGCAGTCCACACCTGCTCTCCTTTAACCCTTTTGAAACCCCTGTGAGGGGAGCTAATATCGTTACTCTCATTTTGTAGATAAGAAAACAGAAGCACAGAGAGGTTAATAACTCACTTGAGATCACACAGCTAGAGAAGGGTTGGGCTTGAAAATGGCACACCACTCAATAAACCATGGTTTGTGCTTGCTCTTAAATGCCGCTGCTCGCTGGTTTAAGTAGGAACGGTAATTATTAGAGTGACATGGTATCAGCCCAGGGTGGTGGCACCTGCCTGCAACCCCAGCACTCAGCTTGTAGAGGCAGGAGGATTGCAAATTCACAGTGTTGACCTAGATCACAGGATGAGTTTCTGTCTTAGAAAACAAAGCAAGGAGGAAAAAAAAAAAAAAAAACATGACCTTGTATCACTTCTTTGAGTTTGTGTGAGCTATATGTGTGTCTGTGTTCATGAGTGTGGATGGGCACGCTAGCGTATGTAAATGTATGTTGAGGCCAGAGGGTGACAATAAGAGTCCTCCTCACTTGCTTTCCACCTTAGTTTTTGAGATGGGCTCTTTTGGTGAATCTGGAGCTTGCTAATTTTTGCTTGGCTAGCTGGCCAGCAAGCTCCCAGGACTCCCTATCTCCATCCCAACCTCCACCCCAATGTGCTGTCATGTCTGCTTTTTCAATGGGTGCTGAGGATCCAAATGCAAATTCTCACACTTGCAGAGCAAACACTTTACCCAATGAGCCATTCCCCAGCCAGGGAGGGATTTTTATTTATGATGATCTCACCTGGATTTACCATTAACTTCAACGTACTGGTTCTCTCTCTCTCTCTCTCTCTCTCTCTCTCTCTCTCTCTCTCTCTCTCTCTCTCTCTCACACACACACACACACACACACACACACACACACACACACGTACACCGTATTCCCCTCTACTGAGAGCCAGGCTGGAGAGGGACTCTGAGTACAGGAAGGATGGGAAAGGACTCCTTTGGCCTCACCATCCTTTCTAACTGTTGCCAATACTAGGTGCCTGGTCTTGAACAGCCATGACGATGGAGGTGCTCCCCAAGGCCCTGGAGGTAGACGAGAAGTCTCCAGAATCCAAGGACCTGCTGCCCAGCCAGACAGCCAGCTCCCTGTGCATCAGCTCCAGAAGTGAGTCTGTCTGGACCACCACCCCCAGGAGCAACTGGGAAATCTACCGCAAGCCCATCATCATCATGTCAGTGGGAGCTGCCATTCTGCTCTTTGGTGTGGCCATCACCTGTGTGGCCTACATCTTGAATGAGAACAATAAGGTTGTGCCCGCCCTCAAGATGATAGGCCCTGCCTTCCTGTCCTTGGGACTCATGATGCTGGTGTGTGGGCTGGTGTGGGTGCCCATCATCAAAAAGAAGCAGAAGCAAAGGCAGAAGTCCAACTTCTTCCAAAGCCTCAAGTTCTTCCTCCTGAACCGCTGATGGCAGCCTGACCAGAAGATCTGCTGACCAGCATCCAGCCTCCTAACCTTCTCTCTGGGTACCACAAAGCTGATCCAGGCAAACCCTCCTCTTGGCCCTGAGAGCAGGACAGAGCTCAGGGTCTCACCCTCACACAACCTAACAGTGTTGCTGGCTAAGTCTCACCTGGTTTCTCCATCGCTGTTGATGCTTTCTTGGATATTCTCAATATTCTCATCCCTGGCACCTACATTTAACCATCATCCAGCCCACTCTCTCTGACAAGGGCAGTGCATGCTGGGAAATTCTTTGGGGGTTGACTATGCTCCTAAGAAGAACTTCATGTTATAATTGTGTGTCTAAGCTGGATTCTACATCTGCATCCTTCTGGAACCAAAACTGATCAAGGAGGGAAGGATGACTTCAGACCCACTGGGTTTGTCAGTCTTGGCTCCCTCCTTGGTTGAGACATTGACTAGCATTATTAGAGACAGGACAATTCTCATGTATTACACATTCCAAAATCTGGACAAGGAAGGGAGATGGGAAAAAAATACTGTCCAGGGCAGATCATTCCTCTGGGCATTGTTCTAGAAGTTAGCTAGCCAAGGAAGTTCATTCTCAAATCCAAAGTATTGACACCAGGGGCAGGCTAAGCGGTGTCACGGTTTCCCCTCGACCCTCCAATGCCCTTTTCACAGACTGCCTTCATCTTGGCTGTTAGTCAAGAACAAATGCTCCTTGTTCTAACTCCTTCTCCCACCCCACCTCTGTCTCTATGCATCGCTAGAACAGAAGGATGGAAGGGCACAGATGGTCATCTCTTCCTCTCAATCAAGACCTAACCTGAAATGGAACACCATGTCCAAATGTTCCATGGGTTTCTAGAGACAGATTCACCAAAGAAGATCCCAACCTCTGTCATCCCTGCTCCTCCCACACCAAACAAGCAAGTGTTTATTGAATTTCCTTCTCTGGGCCTAGATTGGGAACAGACAGACCCAGTCCCTCATCTCATCTTATTTCCAAGCCAATTGGCAATACCACATGCTGAGTTCCTAGGGTGACTATGGGAACACATAGATCTAACATAAATTTACAGGAAGTCAGAGAGATTCTGGAGACCAGGCTCATCCCTCTTGAAGACAAAGGGAAAATACATGTTAGGAAAGGACAAGGTATGTAAGGAGGCAGCAACTACCTTGCATGTGAAAAAGCTGGGGGAAAGAGACCCCGTGAACTTAGGATTCCGTGTAGCTCTTGGATGCTGTCACATCCTCTCATTTACTTCCCTCCTGCTTCCCCAAGTGCCTTATATCCAGCTTCTCCTTGGTACACTACAAGCTCCTGGGGTCTATAGAGACTGGGAGAGGCATCTCCAGAGGGCCCACCAAGTAGATATAACCTAAGACGTAAGTGCCCTCAAAACTTCTTACAGACACTAAGAAGCCTGTAGGTGCCCATAACAGATCCCCCAAGATGTACAAGTCTAGGCCAGAGACCAGGGGAAAGCTCCTGATAACAGGATGAATGACAAGAGATGCATTAGTTCCAGTTGATTCCCTTCATCCCTCAATCTTCAGGCATTTGGGATCACCGTGGCAACCTTCCTCTAACAGGTCTCCAGATGTCTCAGTCATTCACAGTACTTCCATAGGCAGAGTCAGAATCCATCTTTGTTTCTGTTGCCTTGTATTTTTTTTCATGATATCACACACACACACACACACACACACACACACACACACACACACACACCAACTCCTTAAAGAGTCAGAGTTTGAGGAGCCTCTGGCCTTTCAAGGCTCACTTAAGATGGTCATGTCCTTCATTAAGACTCATACCAGTGAGCCCAAGGCCTCCAGTACACCCATCCCCAGCATGCAGGCAGGTCAGGACCAAACCTAGGGTTATTGCAATGCTGCCACTAATTTGAGTGCTAGTGCCTCAGTGATGGGCTTGTAGATCATGTTCCTTTCTCCTGTCATGGGAGGTCAGCCCTGTGATGAGGCCTCTCCTTCCTTGGTGCTTTCATGTAAAGAAGCACACAGGTGAGCTCACAGCCAGCTCACTTGGAGTCCATACCCCCCACACCTCATTGTCTGGGTACAGTCGTGAGAGGAGGGTCTTTGCAAACATCACTGTCACGTATGTCTCAATGGAAGGGAGTTTGGGGATAATCATGATGCCAGGAAAGCTTCAAGTTCTAGACATCTTTTGCAGCCACATCAGTACCTGCCTCCCAACCCCACCCCTCAAGCCAAGTCTTCAGTAGACAGAAACAAAGAAGAACCTTTGAGAAAAAAAAATTCCCAAATATTGGTTACCTCCTCCTACTGGGCTCCCCACGCGAGTGAGGGCCAAGAAATGGACTGAATCACCCCAAAAGCGGCACATCTTGGAGCTTTTTGCCAAAGATCATTGCCTCATGAATGCCTGAGGTGGGGACAGTCTGTGAGTGAAGCCGGGCTGGATGCCACATTTCTGTAACAAAGCATCCTGGGCAGTGACTTTGACCATCTCACTGGTCAGAAGACAGGACCAACATCCACAGCACCATCTCACCAGAACGTATTACCTGCTCCTGTAGCTATTCTGTTTTGGAGAATTTAATCTAATCCGAAGCCTAAAGAAATCAGTGTCATGTTGAATTGTATTCTATTTAACAGTGTCTGATGTGTTCATCCTGTTTTACCAGGCATTTGAAGATTGTACCCACAAAACCCCCCTTCCTCTAAAATGTTCCCCCATTGCCACATTTCCTCTCCCAAGGAGGATGTCAGGGAGAATAGAGACAGAGTGGGTTTCATGCATGGCTCCTCAGGTAACTCTCTGAGGTGATGGTGGTGCAGAGGGATCCTACAAGCCCAGTATTGAGACCCAAAACTTGACCTGATGACATTACATTCTAGAATGAATTTGTGGTCTAGACGAGGCAGGCAGATACCAGGTCCTAGAAAGATGCTCCAAATACAAATCAAAGTAGAAAGTGATCTACTGGTGGCTTACTTTCATCTCCCATCCCAGAAGCCTATCTGTGCTTAGCCTATATGAGGATAGCTGTTCATGCCCAAGACTTTCTCCTGAGACTCAGTGGCAGCCTCAGAGAATCTGCTGGCCTGGGCGGGAGCTGTCGCTCTGTAACCAGGTTCCTTAGGTCTCCAGCAAAGGACCACATATCTGAGGGACTATGCTCAGTTTTCCTGCAACCTGCAGGTACATATAAGTGGAACCCCAGGCCACCTCACAGTCCAGGTCTTCTAGGTTAAGGGTTCACTAAAGGGTACCCCAGGATGAGGCCATCCCCCATTGTCTGGTGGGTTCCTCTGGAAAAGCCACTAAAGTGACTGCAAAAAAGAAGGAAGAGCCATTATCAATGGTCCTTATCAGTCAGTCACACGTACTAAGTTGGGATTGTCTTCAATAAATAACAAAATGCCGGTGGGGACTGTGCTCTTTTCCTGGGATGCATGGGAAGTGTGTTTCCAGCCATAGCTACATCACCCACTCCTCAGGCTCTGGCCTCCTTTTCTCTGCTCCTTTCTTCAGACATCATCTCCGACATTCCAATTACCCAAACCCACAGCAGACATCAGAACCTGGATGATATAACAAAGGCATTAGCTCTGACTTTCAGAAAGCAATCAGGCTAATCTTCAGAGAAGAGAGACAAGGGAATCTTTGGATGTGATACAGTATGATCATGGTGGGGGGACTCTTCAGGTGTGATACGGTATAATCATGGTGGGGGGACTCTTCAGGTGTGATACAGTATGATTATGGTGGGGGGACTCTTCAGATGTGATACAGTATAATCATGGTGGGGGGACTCTTCAGGTGTGATACAGTATGATTATGGTGGGGGAGACTCTTCAGGTGTGATACAGTATCATCATGGTGGCGGGGGGGGGGGGGGGGCACTCTTCAGGTATGATACAGTATGATCACGGTGGCGGGACTCTTCAGGTGTGATACAGTATGATCGTGATGGGAGGAATTAAGAATGCTCAGATGATGGTACCCAAGCCAGCCTAACCCTAACCTGCCTCTCCAGGCCTCTGAAATACAGATATGCCAGGTTTTCACACCAGACTCAGGGGGAGGAGGCCCAGGCAAGAGAAAAGAGGGGCCGCTCACTGGCTGGTAGGAGAAGGTATCCCCCACCCTGACCTCTGGTCCTGTTCTATTTTGCAGTCTTGCCTTCAAAATGTGGCAGGTGCATATTTGTAAAATACGCCTGGTGTTAAGGGATCAAGGGTTCCCCACACTTTTCCTGCTTGTCTACACTGTTTGGAGATCCAAACTTCAACAAATAGCACTGTGGTTCTGCCCTTTTCTGGAATTTTCCTTCCCCAATCTCCACCTTTTCTTTACCCTAAACACTTCTCTAGGACTAGAGAGATGGCTCAGTAGTTAAGAGCACTGGCTGCTCTTTGAAAGTCCAATCCCCAGTGCCCACATGGTGACTCTTGTACAACCATCTGTAACTCTAGCCAGGGAATCTAATGCCCTCTTCTGGCCTCTGTGGGCATTGTATGCAGACATACATGCAGGCAAAACACCCATACACATAAAATAAAATAAAAAATAAATCTTAAGAAAAATAAACAGTTCTCTGAATGACTGCCATGGCAACGGTTTTATTTTGGCTCTGTGGAAGGGTGACTTCCCAAAACGTCCCCAAGCATCTAATTCCTAGTGGACTGTTAACTTGTTACTGTGGTTGTTAAGACGTATTATCTTGCAGCTCTGGAGGTCAGAAATCCAAAATGGATCTCAGAGGGCTACAGCAAAGCATAGTGAGGATCTCCATTCCCTCTGGAGGATCCAGGGAAGAATCCATCTCCTGCTTTATGCAGCTTGTATCAGCTGTCTGTGTTCCCATTTGTACTTCTTCTATCTCCAGGGAGAGGAACTTGAAGGACTTGGCCTCTTACGTCATCACGTCTGCTCTGACCCTCTTGTCCTCTCTCTTCCTTATGAAGACCTTTGTTCTGGGCCTTACTTAGGCCTCTTCTATTGAAACCCTATGTTGGATCCACAGGGATAGCTCAGGAAAAACTCTCAAGCTCAAGCTCTTGGTCCTAGTTGGCTAATACTTCCGTGACAAAAATCCCACACAGGAGATGGCTTAGACAACAGGCATTTGTTCTTGTGGCTGTGGAAGCTGGAAGGTGGAGGCCAAGGCATCAGAGACGGTTTCTTTTAAGGCCAGTGTCCTCGGCTGGCAGATGTCATTTCCTTTCTGTGTCCCCATGTGCTCCCTCATCCATGCAGATCTGTGTCCTAATCTCATCCCATTACAGGGCCACCAGCCATGTTTGACCAGAGCTACCCACATGACCTCCTTTAACATGATTACCTCTATAAAGACCTTGTCTCGAATAGAGCCCCATCCTAGGGGCCTGGGGACAGGGATGTCAACACGTGCATTGGGTAGGGACACCGTCATTCCATCATTATCATTGTTTAACCTAGCATATAAAATAACGAGTTTCTCCTTGGCGTGGTCATGAAGCCCTATGAACACGCATTAAAGATAGGGCCATGATTTTAAGAGGGAGCTAGGAGGCAGCACAATACATGGGAAGGATTGAAGGGAGGAAAGGAAAAGGGGTAAATTACGTAAATACATTTTAATTTAAAAAAGAAAAAAATTAGTCTAATATTACTGAACATATGGCATGATATCGTATGCAGGCTGGGTATATAGACCCTGGAGACAGCCTACACCTCCTTCCGGGGCTTTCCCAGTTTCCTGATCTTGGCCAAGTTACTTTTCCATGACCCTTATCTTCACAACTGTACACTAGTTAATAATTTTTCAAAAATGCTTGCCTCCTTTGGCACATTACTTGGGAAAGTCCACAAAAGGCTCATGTGTCACACTGAATAAAGTTAGCTGTTAATGATACAAAAAAAAATGCCCACAGCTATCCAGACAAGACTGGAATGGTCTACATGATTTTGTATCAGAAAAAAAATGTTGTCTTTGCAAGTACTTATGAGCTGATTGGAAGTAAAGAAGTTGGGGAAAGGGATGGTCACTGTGGACTATGTTCTTGGGCCAATGGGAGCTTGTCAGAGCAAGTGTTTTCTCCCTCATGCCTGTCTCCTCCCTCCCCAGTGCCTGACAGCACCTCGCTAGTTACCACCACCTTGCCTTCTGTAATATCCCTTAAAGGTGCCCATTGCTTTAGGGCTGAGACAACTCCGCCCATTACTCCTCTCCGTAGTGAGGAGGAGAGCAGCAGTGCAGCTAGACGGATGCTGCAGAGCCTCTTGCATCGTGCTGTGACCGTGTTCTGAAAAGCAGACGGCTCTGCGGCCTGGACCTTTAAACTCGAATCTTTCCGTCGTCGTCTGTCTCCGCACGGAACCACCACGGGCAAGAAGCCCCAGTCTCTGTGATCACCATGCCCTGTGAAGACCCAGCTGTGAACTTGAAATGAACAACTGTATCGAGTGGTTAAGGTGCTGAGGCTTACTTGTTGCAGCAGCTGGCTGTGCCCCACTCCCAGATGACTTAACTGTCATTGTCATTGTTTGTGGGAGCCAGGCAGCCTCTTTCTAATTACCTAGTTTCCTATCTGTTTCCTCCCTGTGACCTGTTCCCTTATAATCCATGCTACATGCACCAGGGTAAACTTCTCCCCCAATTTTACCCATGTATGTAGTGTGTGTGTGTGTGTGTGTGTGTGTGTGTGTGTGTGTGTGTGTGATAGGCTCTCCTTAAGGAGGCTCTAGGCTGGGCTCAAACTCACAGTGTGCTTGCCTCAGTCTCCTAAATGCCAGGTTTGCAGGTGGGTAAAAACCACACCTGGCACCATCATTCCATCATTATCATTGTTTAACCTAGCATATAAAATAATGAGTTTCTCCTTGACGTTTTCATATGTGCATATCATTGCACATTATTCACACAGGTCCTCTTTCTTTGTCAAATCCTTCCATGGTTCCTTTACCTGTTGTGAGGGTCTGAGCTCCCCATTCCACTCTTGAGTCCATATCTCCTGCCACCAACTTCCTGGCATTAAGCCAGGCCCTATCCCCACTGTAGTTGTTTGAGTAGGAATAGATGAGCTCCCCTCCCCATAGGCTCATGTATTTGAATGCTTGCTCATTAGGGAGTGGCACTACTTGAGAGGGATTAGTAGGTGTGGCCTTGTCGGATGAAGTGTGTCTTTGGGGGTGGGCTTTCGGGTTCCAAGTGCTCAAACCAGGCCCAATGTCTCTCCCTGCTGCCTGCCAATCTGAATGTCAATCTTAGCTATCACCCCAGCACCATGTCTATCTGCATTCAACCATGCTTCCTGCCATGATGACAGTGGACTTACCCTCTGAAACTGTAAGCAAACCCCAGTTAAATGCTTTCCTTTATAAGAGTTGCCATGGTGGGACTGGAGAGATGTCTCAGAGGGTAAGAGCATTAGCTGTTCTTCCAGAGGTCCTAAGTTCAGTACCCAGCAACCACATGGTGGCTCATAACCATCCATAATGAGATCTGGTGCCCTCTACTGGCGTGCAGGCATATATGCAGACAGAACACTGTATAAGTAATAAATGAATAAATCTTAAAAAAAAAAAAAAAAGAGTTGCCATGGTCATGGTGTCTCTTCACAGCAATAGAACACTGACTAAAACAGCCACCAAACTTCATTCGGATCCTCACCCGGTGCTCAGTACTCCTTGCTCCATTCTGTTCCAGCCCTTGTTTGGCCGACTCTGTCTACAACAGTCACCACTTCTCACACAGCTCATCTAGCTCCTCCCCACTTGCCCTCCTCCTTTCTTCCTGTTGTACTTTCTCCCTCTAAACTGCCTGTGCTCATCACTATTCCTTAGCCACTTACTTGGTGAGAAACAGTTATTTCCTATGGGTAAGTGGTAGGCTTTGGTCTAAACAGGCCTGGATTCAAAACCTGATGCTACCAGCTATACCACATGACTTCCTGTCTCAGATCTCAAGTTATGGATGAGAATAGCAGCTACCCCATCAGGTACCAAGGATTAAATAAGACAAGAGAGGGTGCTGGAAGAACATACTCACACAGTGTTACCAGTGCCCTTGTTGGAAGGTCTCTGGTCCCCTCCCCAACAAGTGCTGAAATCTAATTTCCAAGGTGGTCGCATCAGGAAGTGGGGACTTGGAACAGTGATCAGTTTATGAGGGCAGATCTCTCCAGAAGAGAATTAGTTCCCTCATACAGAGACTCCAGAACATTCTCCTCTCTTTTCGCCATAGGAGACAAGATAACAATCAGCCAGCTGCCACCTGAGGTCTCTCAATACCAACCGCTATGCCATCCTCTATCCCTGTCTTTCAGCCTTTGACTCATCATGAGAAGTGAGTTTCTGTTGTTTGCAAGTCACTCGGTGTGTGGCCCTTTTTTCCTGTAGCTGAATAGTCCACAGCAGTAGACATTCAGTAAAATGCAGGCAGCATGTTACCTTTGTCCCAGGAAATCCCATACCATAATGCAAAGCTTCCCAAATCCTTAGGAATAAATTCTGGCTTGAACATGTGAAGCCATAGATAGGTTCATCCAGGTGGGACTCTGCACAGAGAAATGGAACAGCTTGGTACCCGAGTGTAGTCCCTTACCTATGTGTTATTGTGATTATTAGAGATCCTCTTCAGCCTCAGGCTGATTTGTATCTGCACATTCCCACTCGGAGTTTGGCTCAGAATCCACATGAGAACCCCAAGCATATCATTCTGATAAGACTCCACTGGTCCTCCTTCACAGGGAAGGGAGAAGGAAGAAGCCCACTGAATGTACCTTCAGGAGAGGACATGGCTACTTTCTGGGACTGAACTCAGAAAGCAGAATAAGGATTGGTACCAAGTGAGAGCCACCGACAAAGTCAGAGCAATGTTTTCAGATTCAGCACAACGGAAGGACGAAAGGGGCAGGGGAAGCAGTCCCTGTGTGTGTGTGTGTGTGTGTGTGTGTGTGTGTGTGTGTGAGAGAGAGAGAGAGAGAGAGAGAGAGAGAGAGAGAGAGAGAGAGAGAGAAAGAGAGAGAGAGATTGAGAGAGAATGTCTAGCCCCACAGGGGGCAGACAGGCTGCTGGGGAATTGGAGAATGAGGTGTACTTGCTCACTCTGAAGGAAAAAGTAGATGCCAGGGAATGATGCTCCTGTGGGAAGGGCATGGGACAGCTTGCTAAGCCTTTTCCCATAGGCCATGCAAGGCAACACTCTTTTAGCTGTTCACTGAACAAAGAGCCACTGAGAACTTTCTGAATTCTGCTCTGGGCACTGAGTGGAAGGGCATGAAAGAATAGACCTGAGTTCCTGGATGCTAGAGCACTCTCTATGGGAGGAACAGACAGGTCATGAGCATGAACAACCTCCATTAAGATGGCGTTACAGTGTGCCAGAGGCTAAGAAGTCAAGACACAGGCTGAGGGGTTAAAGAGTGGGGTGTACCACCTGATAGGTCACAGGGGTCATCTCTGGAGAAGGGACATTTACAGTGAGAGCTGGAATGAAGAAGGGCAGAGCATTTCAACAGAAGGGAAGAGAAGACAAGGACAGAGGAGGCCCATGTGGGCTGCAGAGCTGAGGCATTGGTCAGAGTTTGAATATTAAGTGTCCTTCCAAACCCCATATAGTAGGGCCTTTGTCCCCAGCATGTCACTATGAGAAAGGGTGGAACCCTTAAGATGAAGGAGCTAGTGGAATGGAGTTAAGACATTGAGGCTGTGTCCTTGAAGGAGATACAGAGACCTCAGCCTCTTTCTCTCCCTCCCTTTGCTCTCCAGGCACCATGATGTGAACAGCTTACCCCATCACGTATTCCTGCCATGATGTGATGCTTCCCCACAGGTCCAAAGGTGGCAAAGCCAAGCACCCACGGACTGAGATGCTCAACAGTCTGAACCAAAATGAACTTTCTCTCTTTGTAAGCCGATTGTGTCAGATATTTGTCACAGTAAGGGAAAGCTGGCTAATATACCATCTCTCTTCTCTCCTTTCCCCTGTGATCTGACCTCTGCCCCATCTCTACCCTAAGCAGGCACTGGGGGAGGGGTGCTTGCCATTTGGGCTGTTCCCATTACTTTCTTTGCTACACGTGATTGAGTTTCTTAAATTTTTGTTTTATGATGGGACTGGAGAGATGGCTGTGGTTAAGAGCACCTCCAGTTGCTCTTCCAGAGGACATGAATTCTGTCCCCAGCACCCGTGTCCAGAGGCTCACAACCTCCCATAATGCCCCCTCCATGAGATCCAACGCCCTCTTCTAGCTTCCAAACACACCTGAACACATGAGGCTTATACTCATACAGACACACACATACACAGAAATAAACACATAAATAAAATATCTTTTGACTTTTTCTTATGATATACAATAGCTTTTAAATACTTTTTATAAGTTAAAATATCATAAAATTCTAGCTATATAAAATGAATATATATGTAAGTGCCAAAAAAGCACAACTTTAACCTTAAAAGGGAAATAAGAGAGTTTATTCTGGAGCCATTTTGAGTGACCATTGCTGTACCCAGAGTCCCTTAAAGACCACCAAGAGACCAAATCAGATGCAAAAGCAAAGAGTCTTTTTACCACTATGAGTTAACTTGGGACTCTCCATCTGTCTGATGCAGCAGCAGAGCAGGAGAGACCCAGAGTAGCAGTGGAGCAGGAATTTTAAAGCAAGAGGGGCTTGGGGTCTATAGACTATGTAGGAACAGACTCAGGGTTGGTTTATGTGAGTGGCAATCATGTTAGTAACTTTTAATTGGTTAGGGTTAGTTGGGGGTTACAGTTACCACTTTTGAGCAGGCCTGGACAAGTCCGAAGGCTTTGTCCTTGAACTGCCATGGAGGCTGGCTGGCCTAGCATGTACTGATTGTGGGGGATGGCTCAGTAGCCCAGGCTATTGCATTGGCCCATGCACATACCTCTAAGTTCGTGAGGGGTCCCAGACAGTAAACAACTGGCTGAACCTTGAGCAGTCAGAGTACATGCAGAAAGGGAGCTACTGCAAGGATTGTCTTTTGTTCATGGCCCTCCCAGAAACTGTTTGCTCAAGTCTCAGGAAACTGAAATTCAAAAAATCATAAATCAAGGCAAGTTTAAAATATTTGGTGGGTACATCAGAGATATTGTCACAGCAAGATGGCAGATGCTTTGCTATAGGCCTCAGATGTTATCTGATGGCATTTGGAGTTTGGGGGATGGTGAAAGCTAGTAAGTGGTCTGCTGAGTTAATAGACTGCAAAGGTTTTTATCTAGTAATCACAGGATGTCAGTTCTGATACAGAGGTGGGCAAGGAATGGCTATCCAGGTGTCTAACACTAGGCTAAGATAAGGTAAGTAGCGTCTGAACCTGCAACATCCCAACCTCTCTCCACATCCCTGCATTTCTAATCAGTCCATTAGTCTCGGTTGAAACGGTTTCTTTTCAGGAATTCTCACTCACATATTCTAGACATCTGCTGTGTGATACTGTGCATTTTAACAACGGGGATTTTGTGAACCCAAAAATTTGTTAAGAGCTTCAGATAAATGTCTCAGGTGACGAGAAAGTTGTGTGAATGTCACTGTGTTGATGTCACCCAGATATGTTCTTCTGACCTGGTTTACTGTAGCATGCCTTCTGACGACCATGCTCTTGTTCTGTTTGGAAACATGCTAGTGTGTGTGTGTGTGTGTGTGTGTGTGTGTGTGTGTGTGTGTGTGTGTGTGTTATGTGCACATTGTATGGGCACTCCTGCCCTTGTGCAGAGCCAGAGGAGGACTCTGATGTCCTGATCTTATCTACACTTTCTACATCATTGCCTTGGGACAGGGACTCTCACTGCATCTGGAGTTAGGCAGGCAGCTAGCAAGCCTCATGGATCCTCCTGTCTTTGTCTCCATGCCCCCAAGTACTGAGGCTACAGGGGTGTGCCATTCTGAGCTTTGTAAGTGGATTCTGGGGATTTAAATTCAGATCCTTATTCTTGCTCGGCAAGCACACTTACCCACTGAACTATCTCTCCAGCCCCCATGATTCTGCTCTTGAGTCCTTCTGATCTGTTCCTACAGCAGCCAGGACCCTCCTTTAGAAACATGGATTCCAGCCCCTTCTGCTGAACATTCTCCAACAGCTTCCTGTAGTCCAGAAGAAATGTGTTCATGTGACTCATGCCCCATGATCCTTCCTAACCCTGCCACCCAGCAGAGCCACTGGCCATCACACAGCTTTGCCTCAGCCTGGAATGCCTTTCCCTTCGTGTATCCTCACCAGATCACACTGTGCATCTCAGCTCAAATACATGATCCTTTAAAAAATGTTTTCATTTGTTTGTTTTTGAAATTGTATCATTTCCCCCTTTTCTTTCTTCCCTCCAAACCTTCCCATGTACCTTCCCTGCTCTCTTTCAAATTCATGGCCTCTTTTTCTCTAATTGTTGTTGTTATTGGTGGCGGTGGTGGCGGCAGCGGTGGTGGTGGTGGTGGTGGTGATGGTGGTGGTGGTGGTGGTGGTGTGTGTGTGTTTGTTATTCCTGAATGTCTCCTTAGCTCCAGGGATATTTATCTCGGGTCTGTGATTGCTTTAATACATTAAACAGTAATTCATTGGATTGGTTCATGTAATGTCTACTCTCCCAATTCTCTTTTTCCTCCATCCCCCCCACTTTTAGTTTCCAGGGATTCTTCCTCACTTACAGAGACAATCTACAACTTAAACCATCCAACCTTACAAAGGTGAAAACTAGTAGGAAACCAATAGAAACCAACAAAACCAGGAGTTGGAATTCTGAGTTCTGACCTTTGCCTGCCTGGCGAATGCAGTTACGTTCTCTCTACACAGCTGTAGCTCTGGGTCAGCTCCCCAACTATGAGGAAAAACTGACACATGATGCATGGAGCAGCTAACATTTCTGCATTCAATAATCTACATGCAACACTGTGAGGCTAAAGGTGATGTTGAGTTAGGATGTTTGGCACAATAAGGGCATTTTCAGCTTGCCATAGGTTTTGTTGGGTGTGACTCCATTGTAAATAGAGAAGTATGCATGCCTGACTTCATATCTAAATGTGTCTCTGCAGCTTGTTGAGGCCTGGAGGAAGCAAGGGCAGAAAGGCCTGAAGTTTGGGTGCTGGAAGCTGTGGGCAGTTCCCAAGCGGAGTTCCTGGAGCTTGCCACTGGCTGGGCATAGTTGGGAGGAGGAAGAGGTCAAATACAGCCAAACCCTGTGCTGGTTTAACCCTTGAACCCTGCTTACAGACTCTACACATGACCAATTCTGATACAGCCAAGGGGGAGCTATAAAATGATGACAGAAAGATGGTTAGCCCCAAACTCAGCAGATATCCTGGCAGGAAGCTTAGGATTTATGTGCCCAGCAATGAATTCAGAGCAGGTGCCATCAAAGGGTCCATAAAAACTAAACACACATGAGGGAGCCCTGAGTCTCTCTGAGAGAAGGTGCTATGTGGAAGTAGTCTGATTTGAGGGGAATAGTGAAGGCTGTGCCCTCCAAAATGGGGGGGGGGTATCAAGAGAGGGAAGACACAGAGTGGAACTGATTAGAGTTACAGGGTTGGTGAGGGAGGTCCGCCTCAGGTTACCACTAAGCTGGGAGTATCCCAGGAGTTAGGAGACAAATCTTCCGAAAAGCCAAGCTCTACATTGCTAGGGAGAAGGCAGAGCTGCCCCCTGACTGACAAGCCTGCCCACGCAGTGAGGGCAGCAGAAAATCAAACAAACTGCTTCCATAAATGTGGCAGGTGCTGCTGTAAAGTTAACCGCTGAATTAGTGAAGCAATCCACCTTTCTCAGTAAGTCAGCTACTGTAAAAAATAAAAAGGAAGGACACAAGTCTCGGTGATCCCACCCCCTCCTCCACCACGGGTAGGAATGGGAAAGGGTGCAGCCACTCTGTGGGAGACACAATGAGATTCCCCAAAAGTCAAGAACAGGCCATGACAAGATCCTGCAATTCCATTTCAGGATGTATATCCAAAAGGACAGGGGAGGAGCACAAAAACATACTTATGTGCCCATGTTTATAGCATCATTATTCATAAATAGACAAAGGTGGACAAAACCCAAATGTCAATCAACAGGCCAGTGGCTGAACAAGATGCAAGATACAAAAGAATACTGTTCACCCCTAAAAGAAAGGCATACCTGATACACCCTATGATAGGAAGGAAACTCGGGGATGGTGTGCAAAATAAAGTTAGCCAGTCAGAAGGATCAGTATTGTATGATTTCATTTCTGTCTAGAGTTGTTAAATTCATAGTAATCGAAAGTGAAATGGAGGCTTCCGGGAGCTGGGGAGAGGGAGAATGAGGAGTTGAGTATTTAATGAACACAGAGCTTCAGCTAGAGAAGACGGGAAGTTCTAGAGATGGATGGTGGTGATGCTTACACATTGTCCATGTGACCCACACACCTGAAAATGGTTCCAATGGTAAATTGGAGGGGAGTCCATTTTACCACAATTAAAATACAATTCTAATTTAATTTAATCTAAGGTATTTTTGATTACAATGAGAATTAAGAAAGAAAGCAAGTTGGTCCTCTGAGTTTGCATGAGCCGAGGACAGAACAGGGGAAGAGTGGTGCTCGAATTGAAGGCACAACAGCTACCTGGAGCATCTCACTGTGACTGTTAACTTACCTAATGAGTGACCCTAAGCGGACCTTGTCACTGCCCCCAGCTCTGTACAGGAGCAGGGCTGCTGGGAGGACAGCAGCTGCTCGATTTGAACATGAATGGATGATGCCTGCTGTACCTTAAAGCATAACCCTGGTTCCTGCAATTAAGATCTGCTACATGGGGAAGTGATGAAGGGAAGGGGGATTCTTTTAAAGCTTTAGATCAGCCCGATGGGGAGCGAAAGGGGAAAGCCAGGGCTGGAGAGGTTATAGAGAAGCAGGAGGCCCTGGGCATGGGTTCTAGAGGCCCAGGCAGCCTCTAGAATCTTTCAAGTTCCACAGTAGCCTAACAGAGGAAGAAGGATGGGTTTTGAAGACTGACAGGCACTCAGATTGAATAAATATTTTTTTCTGAAAATACTGACCCTTGGTCTCAGCCTGGGGAAAAGGAGAAGTAAATGAAGATGGATCTCAGATCATTGATCTGACGCTGTCCCCTGAGCCATGTGCTAGTGAGCAGGCTCACACAGAAAGGCATAGGCACTTCAGTTTTTATTCCATTTTTCTATATGACTTTCAGGACAGTGTCTGATTGGTCCTAACAGGTTTAGACACCTTTTCAAATCTGTGTATCTTGGGCCTTTATTTAAGAGAACAGGACTCAGGCTCATCAGCTTCAGTTATCAGCAATGTCTAGTTAAAGGTCAACACAGCCCACTGCCTTGTTTTGTAAATAAAGCTTTATTGGAATACAGACACACCCATTTACTTTTATATCATGTATGGCCACAATGTCAGATTTGAATGATTGTAATAGTGACTATAGTGTGTAGCACGGCTGACCCACAAAACTCATTACTGTCTGATCTAGTACAAAAAAAAAGCGTGAAGATCCCAGTCTAACTTAATTACAAGTTGTGTGTGTGTGTACACTTAAATGCTCTCTTTTTTAGGTAATATGAGTCTTTCAGTGACATTGATTGAAATATTTAGAAGTAGGTTAATGAAAAAGCAAAATATACAAAATATATAGCATTAACAAACAGATATATTAGTGTTAGCAGGGTACATCTATGGCACATGTGTAACTGGGGCTTGGTGGGCCCCAGATTATGAGAATGAGGAAAGTTAAGGGATGAGAAAGCTGGCCATCGAGAGCCATGTTGGTAAGGGAAGGAAAATGGAAGGACATGAAGGGGTCCAGGAAGGGGATGTTATGAACCTGGGATTTGTGTTTTCCCCAGAGACAGAAAGAGGGCTTGGTGTGTCTTGATGGAATTGGCGAAGATGGGGCAAGGAGGCGGGTGTGAAAGGGTTAAGGATGGCTAGTTGATGGCACACCTGTAATCCAGCACCCAGAGGGAGGAAGCAGGGTAGAGGGTTGGGAGGGCGATGAGAAACATCTAAAGATAGCTTCTTTCTGCTGGAAGCCTCAAGACTGAAAGACTGTGAAGATACAAATGACAAGGTTTACAGTGTGTGCTCTTGAGTTCACAACTATGAACTTACTTAATCTTTTCAATAACCTTGTGAAAGAGGGATTAAAAGGAGGAAACAGAGAGAAAGAAAGGGTCAGTGCCTTGCTCATGGTCACACAGCCAGGAAGTGGCACCCTGCATGGTCCTGCACTGTGACAGGGCAGGGAGGCCTTGATGAACAGGACAGCAGGGCCAGCCCCACCCAGGAGGTGACTGGGACTTGGTCATTCACAGAGTCAGGTCTGGGAACTGTGATGCAGGATCAGCTGACCACATGGCTGGCCCATCCCTGCCTCAGCCTCAAATGCCTATTAGGATCTAAGGTCATTGAGAGGCAGTCATCCTGTGACATCACAGGGTGATGTCAGGTGATGGTGGCTTTGTCAAAGGACAGAGTCTCCATTGCTGAGAGGAGGCAGGGCTCTGAGGCAAGAGCTTCTGAACCACAGGGGTGACTAAAGCCTTGAGAAATCTAAGAAACCGGAGACAGAGGGACTTCAGATGACCAAGCCTGGAGGACAGGCTAGGGGCTAGGAACTAGCTGTGCCTGCTGTATACACTAAGCTCGTGGTGCAGAAAACAAACCTGTCATACAGTGTAACAGCTCCCTACACTAACCATTTTCCTGGTTTTGAGTGTATCCCATTGTATTTATTAATCATTTGAGATGATCAATTCATGCACTGCTTAAATGTTAGCTAAGGTGTATTAACTGTGCTACAAAATCTGTATTGGATCCTCTACACTCAGCGAGGGATCAATAATATTTTAGTAATAATATGCTTAAAATTTGGTTTTAATTTTAAGAATATTGTGGCCTTTAATTTTCTGAGGCAGGATCTCATTTTTTAGCCCAGACTGAACTTGAACTACGATCCTCCTGCCTAAGCCTCCGGAGAGCTGGGATTACAGGTGTGCCCCACAACACCTGGAAAAATGTGCTTTATCTCAAGGTTGTACATATATGGGGGTCATTGGGGTTATCTATCCATGGGCTATGAGCTCTTTGGCTTGGTAATGGAGAGAGTGGCCAGCTTAAACCCAGGCAAGGTGAGACCAACCTTCTTAGCCTTTCTTTTAGTGAAGCCAAGACAACAAATTGACTCTCAGCATCCTTGAGACTGGCTCATTCTCTCTGGTGCCTGGTGATATGGTAGATCACCTTTGATGGGATGCTGACATTTTATAATTACCTGTGTCTCTGGGGAATGGGTTAGGAGGCTTATATGTTCTTCCTGCACCACAGCTGGACATCAGAGGCTATCCAAACAGATCTTCTGGCTGGTTTTCTAGGCTGTGAATTAAATCATGTCTACCAGCTTCGTACATTGACATCCTAAAGCCCAGAACCTCAGAATATGACCCCATTTGGAAATGCAGCCCTTGGAGACACAATTAATAAAGATGAGATTAAACTCCTGTTGAGTGGCCCCTAATCCACAGAGACGTGTGCACAGGGACAACGATGCCTCCTCCCAGGAACAACAGAGAGGCTCCCGACCCACAGAAGCCATGAGAGGAGGGTACAGCCTCTCCTCGGAGCCATCAGAGGAGCCATCCCTGCCAACGCTTGTTCACCGACTTTCTGTCTCCAAGCTGGGAAACAACTCCTGTCTGTCATTTAAGTCACGGAGTTGGGCTCATTTATTGAAGCACCAGCAGCGGGCACGGTGCTGGTGGGTGAGCAAATCCCCTGCATCTCAGGCGGGCAGAGAGGTAGTGTCTTTGCTAACATAGGGTATCACCAGCTGCACTTGGTTGGGTCAGGTGAGTGTTTCTGGCTAATGAGTTGTCCCAGGTCCACCGTGGGGACCCCAAGCATTTTCCACTACTTCTCATCGCTTTCTCTACCTGCTCTTGACTTCTGCCTCCTCTTTCCAACCCACTCTTCTCCCTTGTTCTCACTCGTCCACCTTTTCATCAAGCATCCCGACTGTCTCTCCCAGCTGTGCAAATACCTACACTGACTTAACACACAGGAGAGGCCACATCAGGGGACAGGCACAAAGAAGCCACCTAGCCAGGGTAGAGGGACTACCTGTGGCCTGGCCAGTCCAGTGGAGCCTACAGTTAGCCATGTGCAGTGTGGCCATGTTCATAAGGGGAGAATGGCAAACTGCAGAACCAGGAAGACAGTGCAACCCACTCCTGGGAGGAAGGAAAGAGAGAGCTCTGAACCTGCACGGTGATTACCAACGAACCGATGCTACTGATGCCTGGGTTCCCAAGCGGTCATCGGCTTCAGGTCTTCTTTAATGTCAGAGTTTTCAACTAGAAATGAAGTGTGTGTGTGTGTGTGTGTGTGTGTGTGTGTGTGTGTGTGTGTGTGTGTTTAAGAGAGAAACAGAAAATGGCACAGCCAAGCTCTCTGTAACTGAGAATTCCACATTTGTAGATTCAATTAACCTCAGAATAAAAATATTTTGAAAAAAATTTTCAAGTTAGTATAGATGGAGATTTTTTTAATTTTTATTTTATTTTATTTTATTATTTTATTTACATAGCATGTCTCTGTGTAGCCCCAGTTATCCTGGAACTCTCTCCACTAGACTTTTATTCTTGTCATCATCCCCTAAATAATACAATATAACAAACATTTCATGGCATAGACGTTATATTGGGTGCTAGAAGTAATCTAGAGATGGTTTAAAGCAGTGGTTCTCAACCTGCAGGTCACAACCCCTTTTCGGGGGAGAGGTCAAATGATCCTTTCACAGGAGTCGCCTAAGACCATCAGAAAACACAGATATTTACATTACGATTCATAACAGTAGCAAAATTACAGTTATGAAGTAGTAATGAAATAATTTTATGGTTGGAGGTTACCACAACATGAGGAACTGTATTAAAGGATCACAGCATTAGGAAGGTTGAGAACCACTGAAGTATAGGGAGAATGTACATAGATGACATAAAAACACTGAGCTTATCTGTACAAGGAACTTGAGCTTGATTTTGGTATCTTCCAGGGTTCTAGAACTCATCACCATGGATACTGAAGGACAATTGTAGCACTACAACTGCTGTGGAGATGGAGCTAGGGTGAGCATTGAGCAAAGATGGCCAGAAACAGGGCATCATGGAACAGCTTTTCTGTTACCAAGTCCCTGTGACACAGCATGCTAGACAACAGTTCATCGACCAACCATCCTGGTTGACCAAGATCAAGGGGTTTCCCAGCATGTAGAATTGTTAGCACTAGAATTATTCACCCTACCTAGGCAGGTGAATAACCTGGCAAACATACACACACACACACACACACACACACACACACACACACACACACACACACACACACACACACAAATAGACTCAGAAAGATAAGATACATGGCAAGCTACAGACAGCTAGACTGGCCAGGAGTCAGCCATGCCATGCACAGCCACAGCCACAGCAGAGGATTCACCAGTCTTACCAATCTTCTCAAGAAGCTCAGAGTCAAAGCTGGGTAACAAATTGGAAGAGCCTTGGCTTCCCCAGCAAGGAGACATTCCATGTGGGTGAACAGTCCCTGAGGATACGACAGGAGGGATGCAACACTGGCCCAGAGGCATACTCAGACACTCTGTCTTTGAAGTGCTTCAACTTGGCTACATGGCTAGGGTCAAATCTTAAGGTGCTTTGGATCCTGAAACCTCTGGCTTGTGTCATGCCACCCCTCTCCTTCCCCAACTTGTTTTCTGCAAGTTTCTCTCCCTTCGAAGCTTATTTTATACATTGGAAACTAAGTGAACTGAACGGGGATCTCCTGTTTATTCTCATTCTTTGGGGAAGACATGGAATAGAAATCATTTACTTCATCTGTCTGGAGAAGCTAAAGTTGAGAAAGGGTTGATACCTCATCCGAGGCTTCACCCTGAGTGGGGACAGAGAGATGCCCGCCTGTGTGGCTCTGCTGAGGGGATCGTGCTATGCGTTTTCCTCATGTGATGTTCAGTCTATCCATCTTGTAAGTGGCCACCATGATAAAACTTACCTGTCATATCCATATGTCCTCAGGGATGCTCACAGTATTTGTATGGGCAGACTGGCATCATCCATCATGAGAGATGAAGCAAGCAAAACACTAGTTGGTTGTGGAAAACAGTCACTAGAGTGTGCAAAGACCTCTGGGCTCATGCCTGGAAAGTGCCTTTGGCTCATACTGAGTACAGTGCAGACAGAAGCCAGAGAGCCTTCTCACCCTATCTTCTCCCCGTCTCCCCACCTCCCCATCTGCTCTGATCTTTTTTGCCCATTATCTGAGGGAACTTACATCCTTCAGAAATCTAGTAGAGAATCTGCAAGGCAAACACAGCACTGACTGGTATTGAACTGGTATATAAGCAACTGTTACAGTATCATTTCAAAATCTACAGGTGTCAACAGACTCTTGTCCATACAGGGAAAGGGTAGTGGGCGTAAGAGAGATAACAAAGGTAGGGGATTCAAGAGTTTAGAATTCATTATGAACACATACAAGCCAGGCAGTGATGACACACACCTTTAATCCCAGCACTCAGGAGCCAGAGGCAGACAGATCTCTGTTGAGTTCTAGGCCAGCCTGGTCTACAGAGTGAGTTCCAGGGCAGCCAAGACTACACAGAGAAATCCTGTTTCAAAAAAAAACCAAAAATGAAACGAAACCCACATATGAACAAAGAACAACTGTAATTAATTTTTAAATCCCTTCTTTTCTCACCAGGAAAAGCAGGGCAGAAAGCATGGGAGGAGGCAAGCCCTGCCCTACCACAGTAGGTGTGGACTCGATTCTTGGGTATTCGGGGCCTTCAGGTTGTCCAGCTGTCACATCAGAGAACAAGGAAGGCATCCTCTTCCAGGGTCACAGGACCTCTGACTGCAAATCCACTTGAGCCACACTTCTCAGCCACATCGCCTTGCTGATCCCAGCAATGCCCAGTCCAATGAGCAGTGATGTCATATTGTTTGGGTTGTTGGGATCATTCCTGAACCATGAAACAGTTAAGAAATATCCTGCCCCACTGGCTGCCAGGCTCATAAAGGTGGACCCACGTGTACTTCCTTCTTGTTCCAAGACGAACCAGCTCATGCATTTGCTCACACCCAGAGGGAGAGACAGCACAGGACTGCCACCTCCCATGCAAATCACCCCCAGGAGCGCAGCTGGGCTCCTCCCGCTGCTCCTGGGCAATGCTCCTGGGCAGACCTTGCACAAGATGCCATCTAGGGCGCTGTGTATTTTTCCTCATTGTGGCTCTTTTGGCCGACGCTGTGGGCCTGATCCTTTTGCTGCTGGGGATCTTTGCCACACTAAACTACTGGGACTTCTTGGTCTACACAGGGGCTCTGATCCTGGCCCTGAGCCTACTGTTCTGGCTTGCCTGGTATTCCATCAATATCGAGGTGCCTCTTGAGAAGCTGGACTGTTAGTGTGGCCATGGACAGGAGAGATGCAGGTGGTATATGCAGCTGTGAACTTGGGGCCACCTGGACATGAAGCCTCCTCCCCCCACTGAACGCCCCACTGGGACCAGGTAAGTGTGCACAAGACCTGCCTAGCAAGGTAGTGAGGAAGGCTTAGACAGGCAGGGACAGACCAGGACTGCATGGGCAGGTGGGTGGATGACTGATCCTCAGATGAGGATTCTATAAATCTAGGCTCAGGGTAGTGCTGTGGTGGACGAGCTAGGACAATGTAGAATGGATGCCTTCTCTTCAGGGACCATTTTCTCTAAGTTCCTTCTTCCTCTAGTAGGCCACAATGATTTCACTTCAGAAACACACACACACACATACACACACACACACACACACACACACACACACACACACACACACGCACGCACACACGCACACACGAGAATTATCCCTCCAGTATAGAACATGGGAGAAAAGAACCCATCTCGATTCTCCACCGTACAGAGGGGTGAGGGGGTGGTTCTAGCATGAAGAAAGTATGGAAAGTTCCTTAGTAGCTGCTAATGGCCTTGCATGCCTGGAGGGGTGTGAGCTGGGCTGTGTGGGAGCAAGCAGAGCAGAACCATCCAGAATGGTCTTTCTCTCTTGCTTCCTTCCTGCAGCTGACAGGTGGGACAGAGCCTGCTTTCCCTCAGAAGTGTCCCTGCCCTGCTCCTCACCAAGACTAGTAATACATCCAACACATGTGCCCAGACCAGCCTCAGAGGTCCTGAAGTCTAGACACTGGCTTTGAATTTTCATTGGCCGAGTCATAGGTCACAGCCAGGCAAGTGGCTCAGTTGACTGCATGGAACATAAGAACTATCTGTAAGATTTTGATGCAGGGGTGAAGCCGAAAGAACACTTGGCTTGATCTCACAAGCCAGAGTTAGATGGCAGCTCTTCCCAGGGAGCTGAAATGGGAGCATTGGTCAGTTTGATCTCATCCCCTCCTCCCCAGGTGGGCTGGGACCTGCGGGTGGGTGCAGCTTGACACTCCCTTTTGATTAGGAGGTAAGGGAGCAAAGGTTATTGCTGAGATGGAGGAAGGGAATAAGGATTCTATCTGTTATTGGAGACTACATTTGGCCCCAGAGCTGTGGGAATAGAGTAGTGTGTTGAGTATAAGGTAGATGAGGAGAGAAATGAGACACCAGGAATCCACGGGACCCACCCCGGGCTTCCATGCCCCTTAGCTGGGTGACCTTGAATAGAGTGCATCACATGCTGAGCCTCTGCATTTTTAACCTTAGAAATGAGGATACTGTTCTCTGCTCTCACTGATTAGGCCAGAAGTGGTAAGGCAGGAATGGCTTTTTGCAAATGATTGGGCTCACATGAATGCTAAATGTTGTTGTTAAACATGTAGCCTGGGTGAGTAAGCTCACGTGGAATCCAAACTTGGAATTTGTGGTTGTCCTACAGAGTTGGCCATGCTAAGAATCAGTTCGTACTTAATATCATGAGGCTCCAAAGCAAGGAAGGCTCCAATTTGCCTACTGTACCATGGGAATGAGTCAGGCACTAGGGTAAGGAACCAGAGATGCCATAAGGACCAGGTCCGGGAGTTCCCTGCCAGGAGAGAGACACAGACATTAGCCGCACGGTCATACTAACAGTGCAGTAACAAAGTGAGCTGAGGACTAGGAAGGAAGGGAGTATCCAAGAGGGAAACCAACCTGGAAGGTGGAGTCACGGGCTTCCCAGAGGTGGTAGCAGGCTGAGCACTCAGGAAAGGGGAGTTGGATTAGAAAGTCTTCCAAGAGAGGGAATGGATTGGGCACAGTTCTAAAAGAAGCAAGAAGAAAGAAGGGTGAGGAGTAAGGACTGAGGAGGTGGGAGCTTGCAGCAGGCAAAGGCCTAGTCTGGCACAGACTCCAAGGGCCTTCTTAAGCATGTTGGGCGTTCCTTTAGTCAAAATAAGGTATCATTGGATTTTTTTTTATAAGCATGGATTTGTCTTGACTTGGCTGAATTTGACTCCAAAAGGTCACCCTAGCCACAGCCCACAGGTGATAAGAATTGGTATCAGAGTTTTGACATATCCAACATTAGGCTCCTTGTCCTGTATCCATCAGAAGCTCAATAGTCCCAGGCCGGTGAGATGTCTCAGTAGGGAAAGGCACCTTCTGCTAACTCTGATGACCTGAGTTCAACCCCAGAGACCCACATGGAAGAAGGGGAATACTGACCCTTGTAAGTGGTCCTCTGACCTCTACATCTGCACTGAAGCATGCTTTCATACATGCTAACACACACACACACACACACACACACACATGCTCTCGCACACATGCGCACGCACACACATACAATAATGTAGTTTCAAATTTATTTTTTTTAATAATTATTTATTGTATTTTGTGTGCATTGGTGTTTTGCCTGCATGTGTGTGTGAGGGTGTCAGATCTTGGAGTTACAGATAGTTGTTAGCTGCATGTGGGTGCTGGGAATTGAACCCAGGTTCTCTGGAAGAGAAGTTAGTGCTCTCAAACACCGAGCTATCTCTCCAGCCCCTCAAATTTATTTTTAAAAATTTAGTTCAATAGCCAGGACAGGATCGAAGTCCTACACCTTCTGCCTTGAATCCCGTTTTGTTCCTTTCTATCTGTGTGACCTAGGAAAGTTACCTCCCTTCTCCACAGCTGTCTCCAAGTCTGTAAAGCGGAGACAGGAGATAGAATAATTAGTAATGACCTCGACCTCGAAGGATGTTGCTGACAGTGGTTAAGCAAGGCAAAGGGCACTCAATCGAGCCTCTGCTGCCGTGCTGATAGCTGGCACAGGATGGTGGATGGTGGGGGAACCTTCCTTTCAGGTAGACCTTCTGAAAGATTGACCAGTTCTACCTATGTGGTACTGGGGCAGGAACCAGGACCTCGTGCATATTAGGCAAGTGTTCTACCATTAAGCAACATCCCCAGCACCATCAATTCTTAAGGCAGTGCACGGTATTAAGAGGGCGTTTTGTTTTGTCTAGTTGTGTTTGGTTTGGGTGGCAATGGGAGTGGATGCCGACAGATTTTCTACTCAGGCTCAGCTGGACTTTCAGATGTGAGGGCTGCCCAGTGTCTTCTCCATGGAGCACCAGTCATTCCAACAGCACTTTCACTTTTCCAGTCTTCAACCTCTGTGTGGGGGAGGGCTTCAGAGTCACCAAGTCACCATCAGTCTTTCTCTCCATCCCTGCAATGGAGTGGTCCAGAGTAACAGCGTAGCGTCACTGCCCCAGAAGCTGCTCACTCACTGTGGGGCTACAAGCTCTTCTGTGACCTTGGACAAGTCGTTGTCCTTTCCTTTGCAATGAATCTTTGATCAAGCAGTGCAAGTCAAAGATCTCTAGAGGGGGCCGGAGTATAAGGTGGAGTGAGAGGACAGGAAGCCAGAGTCCCAGTCCACACACAGTCTACTCATCCAGCTTTTCAGTAGTTTCACCACTGAATTTGCATATAAGTAGTGTTTTCCCTGAACATTTCCTCTGGTGCCCAGCACTGTCTCTACAAGATAATTGCTGTCAATTCCCTTGCATTCTGCAACCTTTGGCCTTAGTATAATCACTAACTTCATTTATGATTTACGGCAATTGTAACTGGTTTAGCCAGTTCTCAGCTATTGGAGTGGGGTCAGGGAAATAGAAACAGACTCCTGAGTCAGAGGCTGATGCCACATCATCTTCCACATCCTTTGGAGACTGTTCGAGATGAGGATGATAGGACCTGCTCTGCCCTGCCCCAGGGCAAAGGAGATCACATTCCTGGACTGCTGCAGGACAGAGCTGTGGCCTGGCTGCTCCGCCAGCCCTTAGCCTGCAGTGTGCCAGTTCTCCAGAGGCAAGAGGGCAGTTGGTGCTAAACCTCAAAGGCTGCCCAGAACGTTTCAAAATAACTGGCTGGTTTTTATAGACCAACTGTGTACAAAGCGAGACCTTCTTGCTTTGATTTTATCTCTGGGCCACTGTGTTTCCAGGCTGTTTGATCCCCCCCTCTTTTTTTAAAAAACTTCTTGGGCACGTCCCATAAAGATAAGTCCCCAGGAAAAGTCAGGTGAAGACTCTTGTCTATTTGCAAATAGGATCTAAGATAACTCCCACCCCCAAATACACACACACACACACACACACACACACACACACACACACACACACATACACACACACTCCCTGACCTCTATATTGTCTTCCAACACATATCCTACAACTTAGCAATACATCAAACACACATGCACACAGATTGCCTCCTTCACCATATTGACACATGAATATACTACACACAGAGAGATACATCCCTTCCCCATTATACACAGATATTCAGTGTGCATACTAGCATAACTCCCTCATAGACACCTCAACCTAATCACACGCCATCCCATGGCTTCCCTCACACTTGCACACACCCACCGTGAAACTATCACCCACGGAAATAAGCACACTCACTACTCTGCTATCCTAACAGAAGGGGCCTGCCCTGCTCTCCTGCCAGGAGAGGCCATGGCAAAGGCTCAGAAAGTATCACCATTCCTAGAACAAGAGAGGTCAGAGGAAGCCATATTTGATTAAAATAATGCTTTTTTCCTCTCAAGCATGGAGAATTTGAAATGCAAATGGGGCGTATGAGCAAAACTACCCAGCTGGGGTTGAGAGTTCATATCACTTAACTCAGAAAAGAGATCAGACATGGAGCTGGGAGGCAAAGTTGAAGACATGACTGTTGATGAGATTGTAGAGGGAGAAGGGGCTGGGGGGAGGGTAAGGGGGAGACTACAGAGACTGGGGGGAAAAGGAGGCATGAAGAGGAACACTAAGACTCTAGGTCAGACCCCAAGGTGCTGCAGTTATTTCATTTTGCCATGCTTTGAGAAAAGTATCGTGGGACGACTCCTCTTCCTCTTCATTGTCATCATTGGTCCCCTTTCACAGATAAAGATGACAGAGAACATAGTGATTGACCCACTTGAGCGATGCGATAGAGCCAGGAAGTGACAGAGCTAAACTATGAAACCCTGTGCATCTGCATTAGTTCATCTTCTTTCTACATGACTGGGCATTGGCAAATCCAGCCTCTGGCCAAATCTGGCCTGTCTCTTATTGGCTCTCAGCTAGTTCTTTGACTTCTGTTATTACCCCTGGCTGCTTTAGGGAGTAGTAGAAGGACTGAATAGTTCAAGCAGAGACCAGAAAGACTAAAAAGCCCAAACTATTGACTACATGGCCCTTTATGCAAAGGTATGGCAAAGCCTCTGGCCAAGGCACCGATGCTTCCCATGGGAGGCAAGGTCAGAGCTGTGGGCCATGCTTGCACTTAGAGGATGGGATGAGGGATACAGTTTGGGGGACCCCAGTGGAAGTTCCCAGTAATAATAAGGGAGCATCATGACGAAGGTGACAAAGAGCACATAGGAATACATGACAGCCAGCATGAGGTACTGGCCGTGGTATGTTTCAGAGCCATTGAGAATGTTGAAGCCTCAGGAAAGGTGATGAGTCTCAGCAATGAGCCTTTATCTGTAAACAGCTGGGAAAGATCAGATGAGGGCTGCTTGTGGAGTGGCTGTTGAGATGCACAAGGCCTGGGTGCAGAGCGGTCTTCAAGGTGTTTGGTGATGGAATTAAGGAGGCAGGACAATGGCCTGACGGCATAGGATTCCTTTATTGGGGGGGGGGGTGGAAACAGGAAACTGAATGAGATAGTGAATGGAGGCCAGAAAAGGGCTTTGAGAGTGCTAAACAAAGATGGACGCCTGGGAATGGGGGAGGGAGTAAATCAAATGCCCAGGACAAAGCATTAGCTTTGCCTTGAAGGAGTTAATATTTGACGGGCACCTTGCGTGGAAGCAGCTGAATCAATCGTTATTTTCATTGCTTCCAAGGCAGAATAAAGGACTCAAATCTCCATTTGGTAGGTGGAAGAAATCCGAGTCTCAGATGTATTTCAAGTAGTCCAAGAAAAAAATGGTGGGTGTTGAGGGACTCAGGTACTGGGACTCAGACCCAAGTCTGGCCACGGAGTCTTGTCTGACCCATGTTTGTCTACTTTTGTCCAGCCCAGGTCTGTCTAACACAGAAGAACCAAATCAAGTAGGGCTCTCTTTGCAGCACATCCCTGAGTGCATCCATCCGGGAGGGACCCAGACACTGCAATGATGAAGCTTTCATATCACCCACAGGGACAGCCACAAACGACTGTGACCACTACCAGGGCTCTACCGGGAACCTAGACACCCTGAGCCAAACCCCTGAGACAGCTGCCACCATTCCGGAAGTTTGTGAGGGACCGAGAAGCCAGGAAGTTCCACCAGCAAGGCTTTTAAAGGGACCACTCTACTACAGGCTTCGATACCAAGGAAGCCTCTGGCCAAAGTTCTTCCAAAGAACTGCCCATGGGACTCAAGCACAGACACCCAACTGGCATCTCCCATGAACATGCATCATGAAGTGCTGCTGCCATGTCCTTCTGATGGTCCCTAGACTCTGAGCCCCTGCCTCCTCTTCATCCTGTCACTCAGGGGACACAGAAGCAGATTCCAACATGGAGATGGAAACGTGAATGCACAGCTAAAGTGCATGCAAGGGGACTTTCCTTACTGACGAACATACTGGCACTGTTCACATAGGCCTAGGTGCAGAGCCAGGCCATGGGGCTGCTCACACTGAGCTTCAGGTAGACCGAAACCTTCAGGCATTTTTTATTTTAACAAGCACTCTAGGCCTCTGCTGTGCTGTCTGTGTGTTGTTTGTGACTTCAAGAAGAAGACTGCATTTCTAGCCTAAATTACATGTAGTCCAATACAGCCTGACTCCAGTATCTACTGGAGACCACCATTCCTGGGCTGATAGGAGAGGTGTGCTCTGTTTTGTAACCCAGGCTGACCTGCTCCACTAATTTATATTTCCCATGGTCTGATTTTGCACTTTGTATTTATATTATGCCCTAAATGTACATGTTTCCTTTAAGCTGTCTCATAGCTTTTATGGTATGGGGCAGTTGCCTAAATAAAGAAATGGCTATGTGGTTATGTGACATGATGTGATTCTGAGTCTGCATGATGACAGATCATTCTCATACCCTTGGCTTCAGAGCACTGTCTTCCCGTTTATTTACCCCAGGAGTCTACTGTGAGTCCAATGCCCACTGAAGGGAACACACAGAGCACAGGGCTTAGCCCCGCCCCAGGGACTCTTCTGGCATCTCTGGGATCAACTAGCAGCTTGGCTTCTCAGTGTAAGTCTGGACTCAGAAACCTGAAAAGACATGATGAAAGAACATCCCGGTTCAAAGAAAGATTGTCTTCCTATCCAGAACCTTCCTTGACCTCTTTCGTCCCTAGCCTTATCGATCATCCCAGTTGGAAATTTGTGTGTGTGTGAGTTGACTTCACACCCAGGAAGGACCACCTCTTCTTCTGTAAGGTCCTGCCATTATCACAGTAAGGAATGTGGCAAGTAATCAAAGTCCGTAGGAAGTCACTGTGCTGGAGTCCTAGTAACTTGTCTTCTGAGGCCAGCATAGCTGGGTATTTTGTTTGTTTGTTTGTTGTTGTTGTTGTTGTTACTGCTGCTGCTGTTGTTATTCAATTCCAGAAATGGGACCGGTCTCTGTGTCTTTGATACCAAATGCAATCTCTGGCTCTCACTCAGCAACAGCCTCATCTGCACTAACAGGGAAAAACTGGGCTCACACTCAGCCCGGAGCACATGTTCACACCAAAGAAAGTCAGAAAGAGCTGAGATTCCCACCTCCACAGAGCCCTCGCTGCAGGGAATCACGGGTGCCATTTGTACTCTTCTTCTTCTTGCTCTTAGTCTGATAATGGCAAGATGAAGACAGTTGGGTGCATAAACGCTGCATCTGCTGAGAAGGCATTAGCTTGACTCCTGAATCATCTCCCTAACTAGCAGACATGCTCTTACAGGATGGAGCATCTGACCATGGCCTTGGAGAGCAAGAGTCCAATTAACTGTGATAACAGATTCCAGCAGGTGATCCCCTAGCCCTGAGATGAACACCATAGAAGGCAATGTTGGCTCACAGAGAATGAGCTCCTGGAGTTTATCAAGTATCTTGTTGCTACCTTTGAGAGCTACAGCGGAGAAGAAACACGCACACATAGGGCATGTGGAAACTGGGGGAAATTCCTCTGAAGCAAAGCTCAGTCCACAGCTGCACATCTACAGGAAGAAAGCTTGGAGACTCCTTAGGTCACAGGGCCAAAGGCTAATGGAGACTGTGGAGCCACACTCCCTCAACTGTTTGGGGATCTTCTTGAATGCAGCTTCAAGTTCAGTGAGTCTAGAGAAGGTCTAAGACTCTGCCTTCCTAATAAGATTTCAGAGGCTTCCCCTTGCTGCTAGTGCCTGGGACACACTGAAGAGCGAAGATCCCCAAGGACCTAGTCATCTTAGAGAGAGGGAAACCCACACGGGAGGCAGTTCTCCCCAGCTCAGACAGTTGAAAGTGGCAGATCCAGGTTTGCAGGCCAGGTCTCAATGCTGTCAATTGAGTACTCTCTTCCCTACGGGTATGGTTGATTAGCTTCTCCCCAGTCACGCAGAGCCTCGGGCAGAAACAAGCAAGGAAGCAAGCAGCACAGGCCAGGGGAAGTGAGGCAGACTCATGCTATAAGTGAGTCACACACCTTCACACCTCTGGCACCAAGCTGGCTGTGCTTTGTTCCAAAGAATGAGTGGGACTCCACACTGTTCTGTGTCACGACAGATGGCAGAATGCTGAATGCACAGGTGCTCATCACGTGGGCAGGGCTTGAAGAGAGAGGAAGAAACAAGGGTGGGATGGGGTGGGCAGGGGTTAAGCCAAGTTAGATCTGACATCGGCCTCCATTTTGGCTCATCTCATCACTGCTCACGCTACAGAATCCCTAGGGAGGGCAGCTGGTTTTTTTCATGCACAGGAATTCAGTAGCTCCTGCCTCTTACAGACGTGGTAGGTATTCTTCACCAGTCAGGAGATCATGGCAATCATCATAATCACAAGAATCCAAAGTGGTGTGGCAATGGCCTTTTGAGAATTCTGTAATCCCCTAAGTGGGCAGACACATGAGGCGGTAACCCTTCCCTTTGTAGAAATCGAAGTATAGAGAAGGAAAACCTTGGGTCATCTCATCAAGTTTGTGGTGATTCTAGGACTGTGAGACATCGTTTTAAAAAGCTATTTAAAGAAGTCTGCTGCTAATTATCAAGTCTTCACATAAACACATACATGCCTGTGGCTTATCCGAGACAGGACCCACACAGCCTGGGGGAGATGGACATACTAGAGGGAAAGATGGTTCACTCCAAACTAGTTGCCTCAAAGCACCCTAGATTCAACTCCCTTCTCAGTGAAATTAAGTAGGTGGGAATAGGGAAGCTTATCATGGCTGGAGTGCAGGTTGACTCTATTATGGCTGAGGCAGGTTCAGAAATGTTATTTGCATGAAGGGCCAAAGTGCCTGAATAAAGACCAATCCTGAGGGTAATGGAGTTAGAAAGACAAGCATGACCCTTTAGGGGAAGAGATGTTTTATGAGTTTGCCCTGCTTCTTCCCTCATCAAAGATCCATGTTTCTTCTCTGAGAAGGACTCTACTGGTATGTATCCAGCGTACACTCGGGTTATATCAGTTCAGAAGACACGGTAAACATCTGGCAAAAAAAAGGAAGCGGTAAGTGCCAACTAGAAGATAACTGAATCTGTTTGTGAGTTGGATAGTCTGTTTCAAGGCTCCCACAACTTTCCTGGCAGGGTAGGGACACAAGGATGGAGGCCAGCCAGGAAAACAAGGGGAAGAGCCAAACTCCCCCTGTCAGAGACACTGGGATGAGAAGCCCAGAATGCCAGAATCAGACTATGGGTCTAAGATGTCCAAGTTTGCTCTGTAAGAAAGCCCCCTTGCCATGTACAAGCACTGAATAAATGGTGCCTGTCTGTTGTGGGATATTTTGATCACACTCTGACACTCCTGAGACTGCCCAATAAATTATACCTTGAATCAGGGGGCAGAGCTAGCAACTGGCTGTCCAAAATTTGCCATAGAGAAGCCAGCAATTTGGATAGAGAAGATGTACAGGAAGGAAAGGGTGGGGACCAGAGTTTGAGTTTCCTCTTGGTTCTGGGATGAGGGAAGAAACCTGTCTCAAGTGGTGTCGGTGTCTCTGGCCAAAAAGTAAGGTCAGCTGATTGCTACTCAGCCTCTCTGAGCTAGCAGGTTTTTACCCCAGCCTTTGACTCCTGAGTCTTATTGATAAATAGAACAATAGACTTAATTTAAACCTACATATTGTGCCTATGGCAGAGCTGGGACCATAGAAATAAAGCCCATCAGGCCATGGCCTGGACCTGAGTGGCTGGCAAGTGCTGATTGGGGGACCATGGGTATTGAGAGCTGCTGGTCACAAAAGGCCATGGAAGTATACATCAGGGGACAACTAGTGTTCAAAAGGTCAACCTATCAGAACCAAGGGTGTGACTAAGCCATCACACAAGGTGTGTTGAAGTTATTGCCTTTTGAATAAATTGACTGCTTCTTATTGTAAACTTCTTATGCAATTACACTATGATATCTCCCTATTACCGTGTATCTTCATGTAATATGTAAATGTAATCTTATGATTGCATCTCAATCTTATGGGCACCTGTATCTGTGGGTGATCAGGAAGATGGCTTTTCATTTAGCTGTATAATTTTGATATATAGAAATACACTAGGATATGCTTCATAGCCAGATCCATTGTCCCACGAGACTGCAGACACTTAAAGCCTGCTTTTGCTCAGACTAACACAGGAAATAATAATCTCTCCTCAGTCTACTACAAACTGCAAATATTTAGCTCATTTTTACCTCAGAGCAAGTTCGAACTAGACTAAAGGCCTTTGTAAATAGATCATAAGTTTAAAAACTTTACAGTTATGACTGTAAGGTCAAAGTCATAGGTGTCTACCAAGGTTACTAACACAAAATACCCTAAGAAAAGCCTGCCAATTCCTTGCTTGCCAAGTCTGCTGATAAAAAGCTGTGTCTCAGAGTTTGTCGCACTGGGCACTGCATCCCCTCCCTCTGGTCCTGAGACCTTGGAACCTTGCATCACCATGGTAATGTCTCTGCTCCTTATCATCTATTCTAGGAATGTGCTATGACCTTGAGGGTTTTGAAACTTTTCTCAGGATTGCAAGGAGTCTCCTGTTAGAGATGTAAGGATAGTCAGGCAAGAGAGGAGCTAAGAACGAGAGCTGAAAAGAAGCTGTAGACTTAGAGAAGCAGGAGAACAAAAAGAACAGCAGAGAGATCAGGAGAACTTACTTAAAACAATAAAGTGGATGGACTGAAAGAGCACAGTGTGTATAGATTTATTCATAGATAAGTAGTTTCCCCAGCCAGTTGTACTGCCTTCCCTGGACTCTGGGAGAAAGTTCTTTAGGGCAGGCACCTGAAAAGCTTTCATTACATGGAGCCACAGACAATGATTAAAATATCAATATATTCATGTGCAGCTGCTAAGCCTACAGAAAAACATCACCTGTCTCTGGTTTTACAGCCTTAAACTCTTGTATTTATATTCACTTTTATGTAACCAGTAGTAACGGCTGGTCCCACCCAGGCTCCAGACACTGGAAGTGTCTTCAGCATTTGAAGTTGATAACTTTCAGGGGTAAAAAAGATCCACTGTACCCCTACTCCTGCTGTCCACTGTGGCCCACACCAACCTGTCCCCAAACTCTCTAAGTCAGCAGAGAAATAAGTAGATGTAGCCAAGGCACTGTTCACAGCTTAAGTGCTGCATTTGATCTGACCCCAATTATTACCACTTTCTTTTCTAGTTGTTTTCCCAAACCATTTTCTCCAGTACTAGCCCAGTCCTAGGAAATATTTTTCTTCTTTACTCAGCTTTACTTGTTCCCAAGACACTGGCCTATTCTTCCATAGTGAGGAGCCCCAGACTATATCCACTAGGGCATACCCCCACATACAGCATTGGCTCTGGTGTCCTCTCACTCCTGACCCCATATTTCTCACCAATTCTCTTCTTCCACCTGCCTCCAAAGACAGCCTCCAACCCTATGGCTGTCTTACCCTGAGGACACACCTACCTTCCTGGCTATAGTTACTTGGAGGCTCGGCTCTTGCCCTGCCCGGAGTCTGTCACCTGAAGATGACTCCAGGGCCACAATCCTCAGCTCTCGGCCTCTGAAGCTACCTAGGAACACTTAAGCGGTCCCTCTCAAAGTACAGTCTGAGGACCAGCAGCGGCTGCCTCACCTGGGGTCTTACTAGAAATGCAGTTTCCAATCTCACTGAGTGCCTAACTCCTTCTCCCCCTAGGAACTTTCCTGGCTCCTGTATTGAAGGTTGTGTGTCCTGGGAACCCTTGGTCCTGGAAAAATCAGTGTGGTTGGTCACCTCCCCTTCTCCCACACCTGTTGAATGACCTGCTCTAGAAGTAGGGTCCAGTGATAGGTGGTTAATACATCCTCCAGTGGACTCAGGTCAGGCTGATTCAAGTCCTAGACTAGAAAGGCAGGAGTGACAGTATTCTACAGACACTTGGGCCCCTCTCTTTGGCTGTCAGACTATTGAGACAATGGCCCCCAAGGAAGTAGAATTTCCCAGGAACCTCATGCTAGGAGAAAGAAAGGACTGAAGCCTAGTTGAGCCAAAAGGGAAACATCTCCTAGAGAGAGATTTATAGTTTGGCAGACTTTTGGCAGAAGAGACTGGAGCTGAGACAATGGTGATGGGTGGGACTGTGCCTTAATGGAGATTGGTTAGTTATGCACACTTCTGGTCTTCTATTTAAACCCAAAACTCATGTTATAACCTGAAAAAAATGAACTTGATGAGTGGTGGATGGAGTTACTAGACCTCTTTGTTCATCTTCCCTATGAAGACACATTGAATATACCTCCTTTTGTGCTTTTCACTATTACCTGTCTTCATTTGGACCACTGAGTACAGGCGGGTGAACATGGCTTGTTTAGGGCTGCCAGAGCCCAGGCTCTGGAAATGAGAACTTCTGTCCTGATTGGTTTGGGATGTGGAATTTAACTTTTGCCCAAGAGCTGTCCTGTGTATGACTGCATGTCCTCTACACTCCCCCTGGGCACAGGAGCATAAACTTTGTCCTGTTTTCTATCTCATGGAGTCCAAATCAGGCTGAACTAGCCCCTGGCAGCTCTTTCAGCCAGGGGGAACCTCATGTCTATCCCACAGTGCCCCACATCACTCACAACTGATTTCTCAGCCAGAAAGCAAGAGGAATGGAATAGTGCTTCCTACTGTCTCTTTGGAAGGAGGGGTCTCAATTTTCAAGAAAAAAAAATATTCTCCCTCACTGGGGAAGAAAGCTGGGTGGGGTAGGAGACGCTTGGCCTTTGGTAGGGAAAAGAAGGGAAGAGGCAGAGAAAGGGAGAGAGCCATCGAGGGGTGAGATGCTTCAGGGGAAGGTGCCGAGGATGATGGGTGGGGAATGGGAACAAGAAAATCATGGAAGAGAGAAACTGAGATGGAAGTGAATGGGGGTGAAGAAAAAGAGGGACTGTTTAAGGTGTGGTCCCCTCTGTGCAGGAGAAGGTGAGCTATCTCTTTCTCCCTGAGTCTGTAGAGATGGGGACAAAAGGATATAGTGCCTCCTCTGTCCCCTGTCACTCCTATCCCACTACACCCACAATGCCAGGCAACTCAGTACTCTGTGGTCCCCCCTTCTGGAAGATGTTCTGGAATGGAAAGCATCCTTCAGGTTTTGTGTCAGTTTCCAACCTAGTCATTATCGCATCAAAATCCTCCTTTATTCTTTCCCCATCCCTATCCTTCTTGTCTTGAAATATGTTGTCTGCCAAAGAGACTGTAATCATTATGGAATAATTAATTCATTGCCCCATGATTTATTAATCAAGTCCATCCATAACCGGGTATGCAAAAAGCAAAAAAAACAGATGTATTAGGATTTCCATTAGCGTTTTTGAAACATTTAAAGTAATGCATTATAACCCCATAAATCCCTTGGGGTGGGTGAAGAACAAATGAAACCAGAGATTTCAGCTCTCAGCTGCCTGTGTGGAGAAGGGTGGTGTGAAAAAAATCAGGAGACTAAATGCTTCTTAGCTCTTCTTACCACTCTCCGCTTTCCCCACTACCACTAGCTAGCTCGGGACTTTGACCCCTTCCACAAACCCCATCTTCCCTTCCACTTCAGGAAACTACCCAAGGGCCAACTCATAAGCAAAGCCAGCATTAGCTTGGCATCAGAGAAGCTTGTACTGGATGCTCCACTTATCCTTCCCAAAGCGACCATCCTACAGGCCTTACCTCCAGCTCTTGCAAAGTCATTCCTTAGTCTCCCTCATTCAAACCATCTGAGGGTGAAAGGCTGTGTGGTTGTCTGGCCCAGAACTAGTCCCCAGAGTCCCTCTCCATCACAGCAATCTCAAGGCCATGCTGCTCCACCACAGTCCTGTGCAAGTTGCTAGAGGTAGATGTTACCCACTTCCTCCTTCGAAGCCTTGCCCGGGAAAGTGGAGCTCAGGAACAGACCCAGTGGTGGGGACCACTGTTTGCTCCTGCTTGGTGCTAGATGACCCACTTCTTCCTCCTCTCACTTGGTACACTTGTCAAACAACACATCTTTTGGGTCTTACTGTGTGGCACAGGCTAGCTTGAAACCCACAATCCTCCTGTCTCAGCCTCTTTTTGTTTAGTTTTACAGGAGTGGACCATGGGTTGGTTTGCCCAAACTCTTCTCAGTGACAGGAGAGAACCAACCTTCAGGCATGGAGGTGAGAGAGATTAGCCTCCAAACAGACAAGTCTAAAATTCTTCTTTTTCTATTGTAAACTTGTATGAATGTTGACTCTCCTTTTTTTTTATTTAATATTCATACATGTATATAATGTGTTTGGATCAAATCTCCTCTGCCCACATTTCCTCCCCTTCAATTCCTCCCTATCCTTCCTGTGACTTTTACTCCATACTATATTTGTATGTATTCAGTGCTTCTAAAATATGCTGAAAATTTCAGGTAAAATTCCCATCATTTTGCTTGTGGGTTTCCTTTCCCCAGCCCAATAACATGGGCCATTTGCACAGCTGAGAAGGAATTTCACCAAAGACAACAATTATCTGCCAGTCACATGTGGATGCCTGTCAGGTTGCCAGGCAAGCCCAGCCATGTCTAATGACCCCTGGGGGGGGGAGCATCCCTCTTGTCCCAGCTGCACATTTTCCATGTGAGAATGAGTCACAGGTGGCCTGAAACCCACTCTGCCTGGCCCCTGGCTTGCTGCTCTGCCACTCCATTCTTCCTCACTGGGTGAAAGCAAAGGTCCAGAGACGGATGAGGGATCTCCTGGGCAACCAGCCAGGTGGGTAAAGTTGTATAGTCAGGGACCTTGCTGTGCCGAGCACACAGGGGTGTCGATGCCAGCACTATATCCTCCAGTGGATGTAGACGTGGAAGAATGCTATGTGACATGGTTTAAGGACTCCAGCAGAGGTTACATACAGGACAAAGTAGAGTTCAGACCTTGATCTTGCTTCAGGAAGGCATAGGTCAGCGGTTCTCAACCTTCCTAATGCTGCAGCCCTTTAATATAGTCCCTCATGTTGTGGTGACCCCCAACCATAACATTTTTTCATTGCTACTTCATAACGTGATTTTGCTGCTGTTATGAATCATGATGTGAATATCTGATATGCAACTCCTGTAGAGGTTGTGACCCACAGGTTGAGAACCACTGAAATGGGTGGAGCTCTGTACATTCTCTTTTTCTCCCCCTCTCCTTTCCTGCTTACTGTATTTTGTACACAAATATGTAAAGTGAGGGCTGGGATTCATGTAAGCCAGATGTATTACAGAAGCAAACTTCTGGCCCATGAACTATAGCCACTCAAAATGCACATTGAATGCCAAAGCCACTGGGAGGTATCAGCCAAGTTCAAGTAATTATGCTGGTGGGTGCCAACATGGCCTCCCCATTCCTCATGGGGACAAGGGCTACCACCAAACCATTGAAGCTGACTTCTGAAATGAGCCCCCCTTATCTTTGCTATCATTTATCATTGATATAAGCCAATGCCAGGAGTCTATTATGCAGGTGTACTTAGACCAGCTGCCATAATAATGAACACCCAGGAATCACACTGTCCACACCCTTTTCTTATAACCTATTCCAACCAGGAAGAATCCTGATTAATTCCAGACTTACCAGCCATTGCAGCCATTTCACATTAAATCAATAACATCTGTATTTTTACTGTCCTTCATCCCAAATTCCTCCTGTTCTACTTGATATGGTGAAAGTCTTCATTGCCTTTCATGCATAACCACTGGGATGGTTTTGTTCAACCCTGTTATACACAGGAAAAAAAATGATACCCCACTTTTCACAAGCAATGATGCTCACAAGAGAACTCAAATAGACTGGAAAGGGAATGAAAGGTGGATTGCTTAGAAGGGACAGTTCAGTGCTTCAGGCCTCCAGCTGAGTGGCTTGAGGCTGTGTGCCTGCAGCTTACTTTATCCAAGAACAGATCCTCCTCAGGATGATCAACAGCTTTGCACTTGAAGGCTTTCTGAATGTGCTGCACCAGCACAGACAAGGGGCTCTGGAATTCCAAGACACAGCAAAGGAATCAGAGCATAAACCCAGAGTCCTACCCTGCCCTGTATACATGCACACGGATTTTCCATTCCCTGAATGTCGGAGGGAGAATACTAGCCATCAATTGGACCCATCACAGAGACTATGATTCCGACTGAAGTCCGGGACGTGGCATGATGCCCACAAAGTTGAAAATTAGTGGCAGACTTGAACCCCATGCAAAGGGGAAGATTGTTTCCTCTCTTTAACACACACACACACACACACACACACACACACACACACACACACAGCCCCTCTCCCTTTTCCCAGTAACTACCTAGATATCATAGTCAACTAAGGTAGAGAAAGTTTTAGACTAGAGATGAGACCTGGGTTCCACCTTTTAGCCCTCCAACTTGCTAGCCAAATGACTATCACTACAGCCCCCTTTCCACTTTCATCTGTAAAATGGGCTCTTGGAGTATCAGGCAAGATAACACAATGCAGTAATAACCCACACCTATTGAGTTTTTAATCACGTGTCAGCACTTTATCTCCCTTCGTACTTATCACAACCTTGAAAAGATATGATAGATGATCCACAGAAATAATTAAGGAACTTGTCCTGATTGCAGTTAGTGACAAGGAGAGATGGATTGGAACCTGGCAATCTGATGCCAGAGCACTTTAGCACATAGGTGAAAGGTCAAAGGACATCTAAAGTCAGCACTTGGGAAATAGTACTCTGTGGACCCCCTCCCCCGCCCCCGAAGAGGCAGATTTTTGCCCATTTCCCAGGCCTCATATTACCGGCCAGACCATCTGCATTTTAATCCTTAAAAAGAAAATATGGAGAGGAAGGAAAGGGAGTTTCTTTGGCATACCTGGGATAACCCAGCTACCCACATAGAGATTTAAAAAAAAAGTGGGAAAAAGTTAGTGGGCATTTATCTCTATTTGGAATCAACAGAGGGAAAAAAAAAAAAAAAAAAACCTTCATTCAGTAGTTCTCAGTGGATCTACCTATCTAGCCATCACTCAGAAGTAGCCGAGTTGGCATCTCTGCAAGCAGGCAACAAGCTCATGCCACAGGAGTCTGGTGGCTGGTGTACATGGGGCTGGCAGCCATAACTAAGGGGCAGTTCCTGAGCCTTGCTTTGTCTTGTTTTTTTTGTTGTTGTTTTGTTTTTTGTTTTCGGTTTTGTTTTTTGTTTTGTTTTGTTTTTTTTTTTAGAGTAAAACAAGCTGTTTTGATATATCTGTGGGGGCACAAACTATACATAAAAAGACTTTCATGACAAAGAAAATTACCACCATACAAGAAGTATGTGCATTCCTTCATGTACACTGTTTCATAGGGAACTGAAGGCCAAGGTGGTAAGGTGACTCTACAGGGTCCCATGGCTCCTAGATAGGAACCAAACACAGTCACCCAAACACCTTTCTACTCCAGGCTCTTTGAGTATTAAAGGAAGGCAATCAAAAAGACATCATCTCTCAAAAACTCTCTTCCCTCAGCCTATCCCCCTCATAGTCAGCTCCCTAGTCTCCTCCAGACACCCCGTTCCCTCACATTTCTCCTGCATTGAACACATTTTCCCTGCTTCTCTAAGTTCCCCCATTTCTGCTAACTAGGGTTCAAAAACAGTTATAAAATGATGGTATCTTATTGTTGACACCTGCTCCAGGAATGTCATTGAAATTTGCCCTAGAGGAACTGGAGAGATGGCTCAGTGGTTAAGAACACTAGCTGCTCTTACAGAGGACCCAGGTTTCATTCTCAGCACTCACATGGCAGCTTACAACCATTTGTAACTCCAGTTCCAGGGGATCTAACACCCTCTTCTGGCCTCTTTGGGTACCAGCTGCACACATATGATACACATACATACATACAAGCAAAACACCCATACGTATGAGATAAAATACATTTAAAAAATGTTTGCACATTCTTGTGTCTTGTTTATAGCCATAGTATTTGGTCATGGCTCAGTGTGATGTAACAATGAAATAACAGAGCTGAGCAGACAAACCTCATTTTGAATAACTCAAGCTCTTGGTGATATGTTTGATGTTTGTGGTTATAAGATCTAAGACCACTCCAGCATAGAGAGGGAGGCCAAGGACGCCTGCATAAAGTGAGGAAATGTCCTCCATTCTGAGTTAATAAAGAAAAGTGAACATAGTATTTACATTGTAACCTGTAAGACAACCAACCACCAAGGGGAAAAACACACACACACACACACACACACACACACACACACACACACACACACAGACGCACACATGGGAACACACTAAAAGAGAACAAAATGGGAGAACAAAGGACAAAGAGAAAACAAACAGTAAAGTGATAGGCCTGAATCCAACACACAAATTACAAGACAGAGATTATCCAGGTAGAATATTTTCAACTGCCCAATTATACACTATCTGCAAGAAACTCACTTCAAAGATAATGATATCGGTATGTTAAAAGCAAACGGATGGGAAAACATATGCTATGCAAACATAACCAAAAGAAAGGTGGAGGTTGCATTCATGGATGGAGGGAACCGGGCTCCACCCGCTTTCTGTTTCCTAAATGAAATCACAGGGTGGCTTAAGGGCTCTACTCTTTGACTTGGCCAGCTGTGGAGTTTTCCCAGGCACTGATAAAGGTGGTAAAGCAGTTGCCCCAAACTCTGGGAGAAAAAACATGGCCTCAGCTTTGACCTCATATTCCTTAAGTCCTCATAAAAACTCCATACTGAGGCTGGCAAGATGGCTTTGCAGGTAAAGGCACTTGCTACACAAGCCTGGAGACCCAAGTTCGATCCATGGATCCCGTGTAAAGGTGAAAGGAGAGAACCAAGCCCACAGAGGTGTCCTCTGACCTCCACACACACTCTGTGGCATGTGCCTACCCCACATATACATCACCCACATACATTAATAATAATAATAATAATAATAATAATAATAATAATAAATTTTCCAAAACCCTACATACTGACCCCCCTCAGTAGACATATCTAGGTAGCACAACCCTTGTCTCTCTGTCAGTCACGGGGATAATGTTCAGCACTCTGTAAATTAGTTCCTCTAATGGATCTTTACACAGATCTCCTGGCATCAGTGTTACTTGCACCCTCCCCATTACTAGAGGTGGAGGAACCCAAGGTCTCACTCACACTAGGAAGTGTTCTCCCCCTGAGCTACATCCCCAGGATCACCACTTACCCACACTGTGTTCTGACACAAGGTCGCACAAAGTTACCCAAGCTGGTCTCAAACCTACAATCTTCCTGCGTAGACCTGTGGAATATCTGGGATTACAGTCACTGGCTGCCACTCTTAATTTAGTGCCTCATTCTTTGGACTCCCAGCCAGCCTCTTGTCAGGGTCCCTTAGAACACGCTTTTTGGTCACTTCCCTGCTACAGCTTTTGGAGCAACTCCAGCTGAGTTTTAGGAAGACGAAAAACTAATGTAGGAGCAAAGAGAATGTGCTAGGCATGGTGGCACACACATGTTATCCCAGAACTCTGAGAACCTAAGATAAAAGGACCAAGAGTTCAGGCTACACACACACACACACACACACACACACACACACACACACACACACCAAAAAAAGCAAAGAGGATTTCCAGGGATGGAAAAGGATATTATAGAATGATAAGAAGTCAAGTCACCAAGACAAATTAAGAACAAACAAACAAACAAACCATGTGCACCAGTGGTTGGAGAGATGACTCAGTAGTTAAGATCAAATATTGCTCTTGCAAAGGACCTGAGTTCAGTTCCCAGCACCCACATAGGGCTGTGTGCTCATAACCACCTATAACACCAGCTCCAATGCCTCAGACTTTCATGGATGCCTGTGCTTATGTGCACATACTCCCACCCAGATAGAAATGCATACACATACACATAATTTTAAAAATAATAAATCTTTAAAAAAAGAAATATGTATTAAATAACAGAGTTTTGAAATGAGTAAAATAGTTGAATATATATTTCCCCAAAGTTCACTATATGGAAGACAGACATGTTCAATAACATCATTAACCATTAGAGACGTAAGTATTAAATCACCCTGAAATATACTAAGTACTGACTAGAATGCCTAAAAGAAAATACTGACAGCAAATATTTGGTAACTGCTGGCAGAAACAGAGAACTGAGTGGCCATGAGATGGATTGGAAGCTTCTTACAAATAAGCACCCCTCTTACCATATGCCCTGGGAATCCTATGCCTGCATATTTATCCCCTGCGGTTGTACGGTCACAGAAACTCGTGTTTACAACTGCAAAAAGAAAAAGAATCAAACAAAACATCCTTCTACAGAAAATCAGAACTGTGGCACATCCATACAAATTAAATACTATTCAAAAAGAAAAAGTGGAGGTTTTTTTTTTTTATAGAAACAATAATTTTGATTAACCTCAAAGGCTTCAAGATGAGAAAAGGAAGCCAGTCCTAAAGTTTACACTTGTGGTAAGTTATAAGTGTTGGCATACGCCTGTAATCCCAGGGTTCCATATGCAGGCTGCGGTTGCAGGCTCATGCCAACAGAAAACACTTGAGAACAGTGACAGAGGACAGCTACTGTGTGTCAGGGTTTAGGGTTAAAGTGGATAAGGAAGAGGTAACAAATGAATGGCAGGAGGAAGCTTTTTGTATAGTGGAAGAGATCTGACTCCTGACTCTGATGTTGAAATCTGTGCTTGGATTAGAAGTCAAAAAACCAGAGTCTGCCCCCAATAATGTCAGCTGTATGTTGATTTTAAAATTGAAATTGAAATTGAAAACTTAGCTCTTCAGCATTTCTATTTCTCAAACTCTTCCAAAGAGCTTCTTCATGTAAGCCACAGGGAAAACTGCTTTGATATTTCCTTTCTCTGCTATCTGTTCACACATTTCTAACCACTCGATACAACTCACCCTTCACTCCAGTTCCCCATCAGGTGGTAAGGGGGGGGATCAGGTCCCTTTAGCCCTCAGCCCTGCCTTCTTCAACACTGACTACAGACACGCCTCCCATCAAGTTCCCCACTTCCAGTCATTCAGTTCAGCAGTCCTGCCCTTCCCAAAAGGACATCCTGGAGCAGGCTAGACTTCACCCCCATCCTCTCCTCTCCTTTTTTGCTCCCCACCCTGCCTTACAAGTTTAGGTAGGAGCTGCCCTCGGTATGGGGAGTCAGAATCAGCAAAGCCTGTAAGTGTTCCAGGTGGCATGGCGAAGCTGGGGTTTAGAATCCACCTTAACAAAACACATCTGAATCTAAAGGAGGCCCTCAAACAGCCAAGCTAGGAAGCATTAGGCTGATTATAATCATGCTACTGCCACAGCCAAAACATTTCTAGAATTCTTTTTCCTGAGAGAGGGTCTGGCTTTGTAATCTTTCTGCCTTGACCTAAGAAGTGCTGCAATTACAGGAGTATGTCAACACACCTGGTTTAGAATTCTTGAATAGTCTCCGGGCCAGATTGTACCACACAAGGACCCCAGTAATAACAATGAATTTAGCTGAGTGTGTGTATTGTGTATGTGTGTTTAATCTAATCTTTACAACAACCTAATATAATGAGGTAAGTACTTGAATAAACCCATTCTATATTTGAGAAAAAAATTAAAAATCAAGATTATTTTCACTCTGGCAGGTGATAAGCCTGACTATAAACCCAGACTACCTGGCTCTACAATCCATAATTTCAATAACTACTAAGCTATGTTGCCCATGGGAATGCTTAATTTTCTTATTTTAAAATGAGTTATCATCTTTTAACCCCACCACTAAGGGAATCTGTTTCTTCCCAACTGGATTTTGATTATGTATTCTAAGTAATCTATCATCAAAGGAAAGTTACCAACATACAACAAATTCAAAAGAATTTGCTGCAGGCTTTAGAAGTGGCTCCCAGGAAGGGTCACACATTCTTGAGTAATGACAATCTTCCAAGTGTGTACTCTACCTAAATGCCCAAGAGCTATAATTGACTCTGGTATGTCAGTTAAAAATAATTCACCACATTCTTCTATAATCATTCCTTAAAACAAGCAGATGAGTTGAGCATCTTCCAAAGTCTTCCACCCCTTCCTTCCCTGGAGCACCCGGAGAGACATACCTGACCCACAGAAATATACCTGACTTAGATTTATGTACCTGACTCAAGGCCTACTCAAACCAGACTCCAAAGCACTCCTCTCTGCTCAGCCCTGAGAGATTAACAAGTTCTCCCACCTGTTTTAACCCAAAGTAGGAATATTTCTGTCAAGTGTCTTCTGTGGGCTCTAACCATTGGAGAGGTGAGCAGAGCAGGGCTCAGCTATCAGTGGTCCTCATCACCCAGAGTCATGCCCACCTCGTGGTCCTCACCCTCCCTACTCACTTATTTTCAGATGAGGCAATGACTTTCAGATTCATGGCAGCCATGATAAAATTGCTCATGGGAGACTCAGTTGTGTCTGGGACCAGGCTGGAATTGGACCAGTTTGGAGGATCAGTGAGAGAAGGTCAGAGCCAAGAGAACTGGCTCTCAAACAGAAAAGAATAGGACCTCACCTCAGGCATTATGGGGTACAGACACAAGAATGAATGAATATCTCTTCGTGGTGATATTAATGGGCTGCCAGAGCTAAGATTCCCTAGGTCAGGCAGGGATCAGCAAAAAGGCTACATGTTAAACAGTTCCCAGTCTGCATTATTCTCTTTTCCACCTTGCCTCTTCATCCTTTCTCTTCTCCCTTCTCTTTTCTTTGTCTTTTTTTCCCCTCTTCTTCCTTCTTTTACAAAACTTTGAAACGTCTACACACACACAGGAGAGAGCTCATGGGAAACACAAAAACAAGCAACAAGGTGTATTTGACTCTCAAGCCACAGTGGGCTGACCCAAAGTCAGCAATTCTCAAATCAGAAACACAGTAAAAACCCATGATGTGCTGGTAAACAATGTCTGGAAACAGAAACCTAACTCTGATTTGCCCGTACCTATAGTGTAAATATTCCCACCATGCCTATTATGTTGCTTCTGGGCACAGAGCTGACTAGCCTGCCCAGAGTCACTGTGCGGCAATCACAGGTAGACAACAGACTGAAGAAATTTTGTCACTACCAAATACAGGTAACTCTGGTGTTGGTTATGATGAGTAAATAACAGGCCGATAACACTCATTCAACAAATGTTTATACTGTGGGAAAGTGTAAGCCCTACTGGTGAGTAACGAACGTCCCCAACCTCAAGGAGGTCACAGTGTAGTGGAGAGTCCACAAACAGGCATTCACAACCTAAGAACCAGCTGGGATAAGAGGTCTGGAGAAGTCTGTGCAGCATGGAGGAGCCATGCCTCCCTGGGGCTGTGGATCAGACTATTGGTTTAGGAAATTTATCTCCAACTTTTCTCTAAGACAAAAGGAAACTGTGGGATCAAACAGACCTTTCCAGATCATTTCTGGAAGTTCCAGCTCAGGCCACCAAACTCTTTTGGAGTATATACCTTGGTTTGAGAATGTCTTGTTTAGGGACAAGTTATAAAATTGGGAGTTAACATGTATAAGATTGACAAATAAAATTTTTTTTCCTGGCCATGGAAGAAGTATTGGTCCCTAGTGACCATTTTATCCTTTTTTTTCTTTTGTTGTGCTGATAGTTTGTCGTGAAAGGTCACAGGGTTGTGGTTATGTGACAAAAATTATATTTTCTACTAATACGTGAACTTGACAAGCTGGCATAGTTGGAGGTTTTGTTTCTTCACTTTTGAACAAACATTGTGCTTTGTATTGGACAAGACAACACTTCTGACTTCCCTCTCTGGCACTCTGATACTAACTTTGTTCTTCCATTTCCTGCATGCCGCCCTCTGAGTCTGTGACAGAAGATAGCTCCAAAGGGTGCTTCCTTTCTTATTGCTTTGTTTTTGTTTTTGAGACAGAATCTCAATGATGCCATTTTTATTGCGTATTAGCCAGTTTTACACTTCATCTTGCAATCATACTTGTGCATTCTCTTTTCTGTTAGTTTTATAAAAATCCACTCTCCAGTGTGCTCTCTGTTGTTGTGACAAAACCCTCTGACATGACCAAAAGCAACATGGGAGAGGAAAGGGTTTGTTTCTGCTCCCAGGGTCACAGTCCATCATTGGGGGAAGTCACAACTCAAGCAGGAACTTGAGGTGGAAACCATGGAGGAACACTACTTGGTCACTTGAAGGCTTGTGCTTTTACGGTCTGGACTGAGATGCGCAGGGAGCAGTGCCACTCAGAGGGCTGGGCCCTCCTACACTAATCAACAATCACGACACACCCACAGACACACCCATAGGCCAAACAGATCCTGGAACTACCTCACTTGGGACTCCCTTCTCAGGTGACTCTAGGCCAGTGGTCCTCAACCTTCCTACCACTGTGACCCTTTAATACAGCACCTCATGTTGTGGGGACCCCCCAATCATAAAATTATTTTCGTTGCTACTTCATGACTGTAATTTTGCTACTGTTATAATTGTAATGCAAGTATCTGTGTTTTCTGATGGTCTTAGGTGACTCCCTACGAAAGGGTCATTCGATTTCTAAAGAGGTCGGGACCCTCAAGTTGAGAACCAGTGCTCTAGGCTATATCAAGTCATGGTTAAAGCTAACTAGGAAAATTCAGTTTCCCATAGTTTCAGTGTACCAGCTGGTTTTCTTTCTAATGATTCAGTCCTCTGTTGGCTTCCATTGTCTGACAAATCACTCCAGAACAAGGAAACTTAAAAAGAGAATAGCTTCTTGAGTTCATGACTTTGCATCTTGAGAAGCTCTGGTATGGGATGGCCTGACTCCTGTCAGCCGGGCTCACTCGTCTACAGTTAAGGAGCAGGACACCGGACAGCCCAGTGCTCTTGCCCTGTGCCTGCTGACTGGCCAGCTGCTGACCAGAGCAAGAGAACCATCATTCCTGTATTTCAGTCATCCAGCAGCCGACTGGCCCAGGCTTTGGACGTAGTAGTTGCTGGTTTCCAAGATCAGCAAGTGAAGACAAGAACACGTAATATACACATTTTTTTTCATGCTCTGTTTCCATCTCATTTATTGTTCTGATGAGAAAAGCATGTCAGGTGGCCAGGTGGAAGACATGAGCACAGGGAAGTGTGGATAAACTGGGGAACCATTATTGCAACAATTCACCAGATGTCATTCATGACTTGAATGATGTTTGCCAAGTGCTAACAAATAACTTGGAGAGTTATGCTCTCCCAGGATGAAGACGTAAACCATTTACCCTGTAAAAGAAAAGATTTGGAGAAGTGAAAAAGCAAGGAAGGGAAGAGTACTTCTGGCAGAGAGAATAGAACGTGTAAAGACCTAGGGGGGACAGCCAAGGCTGTTCCTTATGATTGACACAAAAAGAAAGCAGACCCACCTTGACTGTAAACATCTGTTACATGCAGGTGGCTTTCACTCAAACACCTTATAATATAAACTATGATCTGACTTTACTTTCACTACCTATAATGTTTGTCTTGCTAAAATGATTGGGGATGGACACCTGCCCACCCGGAAGAAGTGAGCTTGATTTAGGATTGAGTCAACTAAGCCATCACAGTCTACCGAGAACAAGGGGGCACACGTGCCTCTGGAAAAGAAGGATTCCTTAGAGATGGAAAAGGAGGTTCGAGAAGGAAGGTAAGAGGTTGAAGGATGTTGTGAAGCAGGACAGGAAGAGAGGTGAGGTGCGAAGAATCCAGGGAATCTTACCCAAGAATAGGGAGGGCACACAGTGGGGGGAAACACTGAACAGCCGCAGCAGGGACCTGGCAGTTCTGAAAACCGTCACTGTACAACCCACCTTCACTCCGACCAGGTTCCTCTCCCTGCTTCACTCAGGCTCTTCTGCTCAATGTGGCCGGGGATGATGTCACATCACTCCACTAGCCAGCCTCTTTCTTGCGTTTCTGCCTCAGTGCCTTATCTAGAAAACCCACCCTTCACGCCCCACAAGCCTACAAGTTGAGCAGCCGGGGACCTGGGGTGCTAGTGGGATAGTAAGATGAATGGAGCCCCTATAACCCTGTCCTGCTCTCTGGGATTGGGAATAGCACATGACAGGGACCACTGAAAAGCCCCAGCCTTCTCAGCCGCAGAGGACTGTGTGTAAGAATGTGTGCCTCACCAGAGACAGCCATTGGGAGTTGTTCGTTGTGTACTGCTCTGAAATGCTTGCTTGTCCTCACACCAGTTGAGCCTTAACGATGTCCACATTTCAGGTGTGTTTTCAAACAGCAGAGAAGGGCAGGGAAAACTCATCAGACGGTGTCAGAGTCATGTAAGAAATCCTAACACAAGCCGCAATGCTGTGGCTTGTTTTCCTTCAGTTAGAAGTCTCTGCTTCCTCAGTTACAGCTAAGTCAGTCAGCTTTTACAATTAACCTCCAGGACATCTACATCTTCCTACAGTGACTTGCAGAGAATGGGCTCACCAGGGAGGTGGGGGAGGGGCAAGAAATATGACACCACCTCCGAGCCCCCCACCCACCCCCACCCCATACACACACTCCCACCCTCACCCCCATCCCCGAAAGCCCAGAGGAGGTCAGCAGAGCCTGGAAAGAGAGAAAGAACAGCTCCGGAGTTAATTAAGTCTTCAGAGGAGCCAAAGAGACCTCCTTCCTGGTTCTCTGCCATGCAAAGCTTGTCGATGCTGCTTTTACATCTGAACCCGCCAGGCCAAAGAGAATTTTGATTACAGTGACTAGAAATATTGAGAGGAAGAATGAAAGGAGCTTAGGAAAGATGGAATCTTCCGAGCGACTGTGCATGGACAGTGCAAGAAGGGCGCGTGGCCTCTAATCTTGATGTTTAGATGATTCTTTCCATAAATAATTGCATTTTAACCAAAGGAAGGCAGAAAATTATCACTGCCCCGCTTCTCCTGTCCCCAGGTAACTAGTGGCTGTGCCTTGAAGATTGCGCCACCTAGTGTCCGATTCTGGAATCAACAGCATGGTTGCTTTCGGGCTTTAGCAGATTTTGAAAAGCTGACTCTGAGCGGAGCCTGCCATGGGTTTGTTTTCACTACAACCTTCCCCTGAGCATGTGCCCGTTTGTGCTCTCTACAAAAGACTAGCACATATAATTCTAACCATTTCTTCCTGGCATTTGTATAGCCTTTTGAGATTTACAAAGCTGTTTTGTAGATCTGACTTTTCAACCATGGGCTGGCAGCAGGAAAGAAGGCATAATTATCTTCCCCTTACCAAAGAACAGAATAAGGATCACAAAGGCTCAGAAACCTGCTCAAGACCAAAGATGATAGGATGATGGAAGTAAGTACCAATCCCCTCTGAGACCAAGTTCAGGGCAATGTCCCTTAATTCCCAGTAAAATGTCTGGATCCTCACAAAAAACTAAAGTGCAGCCTGGTCTGCGGGACCCCAGAAGCATGCTGATGCCCTGATTCCATGTCCAGACTCCCACTTGCCTGCTGTTGGGAAATGCCTGCCCAGGAGCTTTTTATGAAGGTCTCCATTGAGGCTAAGGTGCAGTAGGGGTTGAAAATCAGTGTCATCAGTGAAATAAAACAGAAGGACATAAAACAATTATACTTACATTTCCGAGAACTGTATTGCCACTAAAACCTGGGGTATGCCAAGGACTGTCCATAATGTCACAGGGGAAGAACTCGGAAGTATCCCTGTGATGTCTTTTCCTCAATACACATAGACACACACATGCATACACACACACACACACACACACACACACACACACACACACACCCCTGAGAATCTCTCAATACACAATGGACACACACTGCTTTTCTGAGCTGGATTCCCTCTGTTTTCTAAATGATCCATACCCACACCTAAGCAGGAGATTTCCAGGTTCCAGGATTATCGGATCTCCTTAGGACATGGGCTATGGCCTCATCAGCCGTCAGGACTGAAAAGAGTGTTGAGGACTAGGACACTCAGATCTCAGGTCAGACAGCCAGAACACTGCAGCAACTGCTTCAGGTTTCCTTTGTGCAAGTTATGGCACATTTTTTCAGCAATGCATTTTCTTGACTAGGTTAAAGTCAACAATCAGACACCTGCTGTGTTCCCCAGACCTGTATGGCCACAGCCCCGGCCCCACTGGAGCCGAGGATGGCTACACTTTCACTGATGTCAATGATGATGGAGTTAATGGAGGCAGCTGTACATTCAAGTGCAGCCTAGCGGGGGTTCAGGTCCCCTGAGTATGAATTCAGAGCATCCATTCATTCAACAAATACTCTGTGCCAGGTACTGGGTACATAGCAATGGACCACACAGACAAAATCATAGAGATGTCATTCCAGTCAGTGAAGAGACAGAGAACAAGATGGCTACTAGTCCACATATGAACACACATGAGTGCATGCATGTACGCATGCACACACACACTAGTTTGCTAGTGATTGATACTCAGTAGACAAGTTAATAAGAGGGCAGGAGGAAGTGTTGAAATCTGAGAGTGGCAGAGACAATACTGACTCAAGTCAGTGAGGAGGCAGTGTGGAAATATCTGCACACTGGATGGATGCAGGACAGAAGCAGCAGTTGCAAAGGTCCTGTGGCAGCCATGGGCCCAGGGCATTCAAGAAACAGCAAGAAGACGAGATCAGAAGAGGGAGAAACACAAGGACTTTTTGAAGCCTTGGCTGTCACTCTGAGCAAGATGAGCCACTTGAAGGAGTGATGAGGAGACCGGGGAAATGGGAAAGGTAGGGGGAAGGGAAGAAGTGTTTGCAGAGGGGTGTCTGAGAAGCAGGCATTCAGAGACAACGCTAAACCCCTGGTGCTTGCACTTCTCTTATGGATGCACCTTCTGCTTTTCTGTATCTTCTCCTGGTCAAATAGACACCTCAGGGAGTCTAAGAAGACATCATTCCATCTGCCTATGGTGGCAACATACTTCCCTGCCCAAGCAAGACCTGGCTATACCTAGAGTTGAACTCAGCCAGTGTCATAGTGGCCCTCGCTGGCCTTGATCCAAATGTTGTGCGTGAGATACTAGGGAGGCTGTCACTCTATACCAGCCTCTTATTAGAACCTTATCCAAGCTCCAGTCTGAGTAACCAGAGGCCAGCAATCCCTTCTCACCTATAAAGAAAGAGAGGACCTGAGATCAGCAAAGGTGTCCACTACTCACCTTCCTCACCAAAAGAGGAGGATGGCCTGGCCCTTGGACAATGGCCCACAGATGCTGAGCCCTCATATCCAGGACCAGCCATAGATCTAATGTCTCCCAGAACAAAAGGCAGAAAACCGGGACCCTCACTCACCAGGGTCAGCATATCTAACTGGCCAGAGCTAGACAAGAAATGCTGTAATGTGGATGAACCTCAAAGCCATCTTGCTGAGTAAAGAAGCCCAACACAAAAGTCACCTATTCTGTGATTCTTGCATGCAATGTCCAGAACAGGAAGATGCCTGGACCAACAGAGAGCTGCTGCTGTGGCCTGGAATGAGACTGGAGGATAACTGCTTCTTGAGCACAGGCTTTTTCCGGGAGCTGAGAAAAATGCTTTGAAACTAAATGCAGCTGATGGTTGCTACTCTGCAATCCCAGGTCATAGAGAGACACACGGTGCGTCGCTGAGAGCAGCCATGGTGTGCGCTTGGTCTGTACTCCCAGACACAAGGAGCGAGGCTGTGTCCTTTGGGCAATAAGAGGTCCTCGCCATAGATTCCAGTTGCAGAGACTGTGCCCTTCTAGAAGTCAACTCTCAAGGCCTGATTAAACTGCCCTCTCTAGACCACTGACCAGCACCCCCATGGAGCCACCGAGTGCCTCAGATGAAGGCTAGAGTTTACCTGGCAGAAACGCTTAGGCCAGAGTCGGCTCCACTGCAGAGCAAGGATGAGGTAGCAGGAACACAGAAGGATCTATGAGCTTTCCTCTAAGATGAAAGACCAAAATAATGGTGACATTTTAGTCAAACAAGGGGACAGTCCCTGGAGATCCTAGGTGACTTCTATAGCCATTGAAACAACAGAAAGAAACTAGGTTAATTCTACAGACAATAGAATCAGGAAAAAAATGAATGGAAACTTAAAAGAAGAGGTTTTAGCCATTACCAAGGAAATATTCTAGGAATTTAAGACAGTGTGAGCAGGGAGGCAGGTGTCCTTGTGGAAAACAGAGTTGGATGCTCTGTAGTGACATAATGTCCAAAAGAGCCATGTTCTGCTGGTGAAATCTTGAGCTGGTGTCAGGCTTCATGAATGAAGCCCAGGCCTGTATAGGCCATGGCACACAAGCTGGGTGGGCATGCCCAGGAATGCCAAGGCTCAGGGTTTGCCACTTACAGCAGCTTTATATATAAAATAAAGCTTTACTGGCTTATACTAATACCAGAAATCGTTTGATGCACATGTTTGCTAGTTGAGTAGGACTCAGCAGGGGTGCCTTGTCTCTGTTGCATGCGTCTGGAGAATGTGGACTAGAAACATCTGGATACTCACTCTCTCACACTACTGGAGCATGATGCTGCCTGCTGGCTTAGGCCCAAACTGGCGCATCTGCAGATCACTTCTGTGCGACTTGCGCTTCCTTACCACGTGACAGCGGTGTTCAAAGTCGGCTGGCATCTCTCCTGCCGAAAGTAATTCACTGAGGCAGTCTCGAGGAGCCAGCACACAAATCCCACCTCTATACAGAGGAAGTGGCCGGGTTCTGGAAGCCAAAGTGAGACAGGAAACGGTTCTAAGGTCTTAGAAATATTTGGAAAGCACAGTGCGTCATCCAGGAGGAGAAAATCTGTCAGGGGCCAAAGTGCACATACACCTCACAAAGGCACATCTCTGATAGGTCCATACTCCCAAGATGTCACTTTCTCCAATAGGACAGATTGTAGGGGCCAGAATCCCACTAAGGTCTTCTGTATCGAGGACCTCTTCTGTGCTGTGGAGAGCGAATGCTGATCCTCTAGCAATCCCTTGACATATGTTCTGGTTCTAACTTGGAAGAATGAGCCCTTTGTAGACATTATAGACACATCCCACTACTTCCAAGCTTTTCCAAAATTGTGGGCTTTAGAGTTAGTCCAGCAGAGCTTAGAATCCAGTCCTGTTGTCTTTGGAAAAGCTGCCTGATGACTCCATGTCTCCATTTCCATAGCCTGCACATGTGGGTAATACAGAACCATACGCATGTATAGTGTCTTGCACAAAGCCCTAAGAAGGCCAAATATGGCCCCGAGGAATGGACTCAGCTAGGACTTGACAACAGCAAACCTAGTACCAACTGAGCTTCAGACCTGAGATCTTGTAGCCAGCAGGGATGTGGAGACTTAACAGTCAGTGAGGTCAAGGCCAGGACACTTGCCTGGTCCTGGAACAGCTGCTGTGTCTGGCTGCTGATTACGATGCAGGCCTGCAGAATTCAGCTCTTCCCATATAACTGAATTTCCTCCCAGAGCCAGTGAAGACATGGAGAGATTAAATGCCTGTCCCCAGATCACACAGCCAATCAGGCTGCCCTCTGCACCCTTTGGAGACAGTAACACTTTACCAGAAGCAACTTCTACCAACTGCTAGTGGCCTGGTAGCCGCCTGATCAATAATCACAGCTGAAACACCACTCTTTTCCCCCACATCCACCCTGGGCCACCCAAGGGAGAGGCCTTTGGGGGTTCCAGGAAGAATCCTGGAAGTTGAGGAGGGAGGGTCTCAGCCTTTGATATTTTTAACCAGATGTCTTTTGTTGTTGTGAAGAACTATATCACACATTATAGAATATTTTGCAACATCTTGGTCTTAAGTTTTTAACTTAAGATGCCAGTTAAAAACACACCTTCCTCCCCACTGATAGTTGCCCAGTGTTTCTTAGACAGCAAAATCAGCAGCAGCTGAGACCACCATGCTGGTGTGTGTGTGTGTGTGTGTGTGTGTGTGTGTGTGTGTATGTGTGTGTGTGTATGTGTGTGTGTGTGTGTGTGTGTGTGTGTGTGTAGATGCACATATATGCACCTGTTCATGGAAGTGAAGCAAAGAATTGTGCCCCTCCCACCCACCCCTCAGTGAGAATTCACTCCACACACTCAGGAAAAATGAGGAAAAAAGCTCTTTAATAGTAGTGATGATGATGATGATGATGATGATATGATGATGATGATGATGATGATGATGATGATGATGATAAATGCCTGATGAAGAACAAGCAACAAAAGAATTTTTTACTGTCTTATCCAGACCCTGGCTTATACTTTTCACATACACTGTCGTTCTTAAATCTCTTTCAGATCTCACCTGGAACAGTTTAAGGTCAGACTGTAAGTCTGGCCACTCAGGCAGATGGGAGATTTACACAACAAAGATATCACCAGAGCTGTCCCTAAGCACACCTCTTGCCCACCTGGTAGAACTATGCTTTTCTTAAGAATCCCGGGGGCTTTATGGCAAATGGTCACCCTGCACTGCCCCCTTGGTTGAATTTTATACCAACTTTATACCAAAAGAAATTTATGCCAAAAACAAAATCACAAAGATAACCAAAATATATCACCATCTGATACCGACCATGTTCCCTTCTGCATGGTTCCTCCTACAGGCCGCACAGGCCTGGCCTTCATCTCTGACCTGTTCAACGGGTAGAACTATTATTTTCAGCACTAGTGATGGGCATTTACAAGATAGTATGTTGGTGTCAATGTGAAGTATTTGGAGGGTCACTTAAGTCCAGCTGAAAATATTCTCTTGGGAGCTGATGTAAAATAGCATGCTAATATCTCATACACTCTGAGGACACACAGCTCTGAATTAGGGCAGAGATGAGACTGCCTTCACTGTCCAATCACCTCTCCTGCTTCATGGTATAAATGTATCTGTTTATTATGGGAGGTCCGTGGTATCATAACTGAAAGGGGTGCAACATTAAGGGATTTTATTTATGTGCTTATCTATCTATCTATCTATCTATCTACTTATCTATTTATTTTTGAGACAGTCTTATTATACAATCCAGGCCAGCCTTGAACTCACAGCCCTCCCCCTGCCTCAGACATGAGTGCTAGGATGATGAAAGAGGACCCCCACATCTAGCTGTCACTGTTGTTTTGAGATGGGGCTCTCCCTACGTAGCCCAAGGTAGCCTCGAATTTATGACCTCCCAGCGTTCACTTCTCAAGTTTTAGGACTGCAGATGTATGTCGCCATGTCCAGTTAGAAATGGTATGGTCCATGTGAAACTCTCAGATCTCTCTCTCTCTCTCTCTCTCTCTCTCTCTCTCTCTCTCTGCATTGGAGGCCACTTTATCTGTCAGCCATCAAGAGGGCAATGGAAAGGGTTTCCAAATCCATCTGACCCCTGACCTCCCCATTCCAGCAATACGGTAACTACTGGCATATGTGTTCTGCTGGGAGTTAGGGGATTTCAGGGCTGGGATCAGGCATCCAGAACAGAGCTGTACAATAGCAGCCCCAGAGAGTATTAGTGTGCTGTGTACCTGCATAGTGCAATATTGTAGCCAGCAGCTATGGCTAGGGAGTGTTGAAATGGGGGTCAGGGGGGACCAGTGGATTTCATCTTCTTCAGTTTTAACTAATTGGTATTTAAATAGTCACGTGTAGCTTGTGATGGCCTTATTGGGGAGCTCATCATTGTGGGTAAGGTCACAGGTGCTTGGTCTAGGTTGCCTAGGTCTGAATCACAGCTGTTCTCCCACTTACTCTGAATGTTTGACAACTCCAGGCCTCAGTTTCCATAAGCTATGAAATGGCCGTACTCTTAGCGCTGAGCTCTTTGGGAGGATTACATGACGTGTTGCGTGCACTGTGCTCACCGCAGTTGAAGAGATCTCTGCTGCTGGGCAGGGTCTTCCCACTTCTCCCTCTTCATTCATTCTGCTCTCTTCTCAGCCCCAACCTGCTCCAGGAGATTGGCCTTGATAAGCCCGGTCAGTGGATCTGTCCCTCACGTTTCCAGTTGGGTGTTGCCCATGAGAGGCACAGACAGAACACAGACAATTGGAGGGGAGAGAAGTCAGGCTACGTCTCCTCTGCTCTCCTCCGTACCTGGCAGTCATACTATCCCTCTCCCTTGCCTCTAAGTTTCAGCTCCATCTTCTCGATGCCTGGTCTAGAGTTGGGAGGGATTGGCTCCTGGAATGTTAGTCATGGCTTGTCCTCCTGCTCCCCTGGGTTGGACAGTACCTTTCCTGAGCCTCCTCCGTGGCTCCACCTTCTGGTGCTTTCCCACCAGCCACTCACAGGGAGTTACTGATACATTGTTGGCATCCCACCATCTGCATCCATGACTTGATACATTGTTGGCATTCCATCATCTGCATCCATGACTTGATACATTGTTGGCATTCCATCATCTGCATCCATGACTTGATACATTGTTGGCATCCCACCATCTGCATCCATGACTTGATACATTGTTGGCATCCCACCATCTGCATCCATGACTTGATACATTGTTGGCATCCCACCATCCGCATCCATGACTTGATACATTGTTGGCATCCCACCATCTGCATCCATGACTTGATACATTGTTGGCATCCCACCATCCGCATCCATGACTTGATACATTGTTGGCATCCCACCATGCACATCCATGACTTGATACATTGTTGGCATCCCACCATCCGCATCCATGACTTGATACATTGTTGGCATCCCACCATCCGCATCCATGACTTGATACATTGTTGGCATCCCACCATCCGCATCCATGACTTGATACATTGTTGGCATCCCACCATCAGCATCCATGACTTGATACATTGTTGGCATCCCACCATCTGCATCCATGACTTGATACATTGTTGGCATCCCACCATCTGCATCCATGACTTGATACATTGTTGGCATCCCACCATCTGCATCCATGACTTGATACATTGTTGACATCCCACCATCCACGCCAGTATCCAAATGAGAACTTTTAGCCGCACTGGCTGTTGCTTCCTGATGTCTCAAGTCTTATTGACTGGACCTAGCTGGTTGACTCAGGACTTGTAGAAATGGGAAGATGATTGGCATTGGGGACAAACCTGTCTCCTCCACAAGAATCCCTGCCCTCTGGAAACAGGCTCATTCACTTCCTTAGCAAGCCTGCACCAGAGAACTCCTTTGCTATGCCTTGCACCATCACACTAAAGCCTGAATCCTCCTTTCCCACTCCAGCAGGAGCAGCACTCCCCGCCCCCACCCACCTACTCCTGCTGCCCCTGGAGTCAGCTAGGGATTGACTGTATCTCCCTAGGAAATGAACACCAGCTGTGTCTCTGCCAATATTAGGTCTCCCTGGTGAAAATGATGGCCAAGATCAAGGGCTTGTTGCTGGGTGCTTGGGATGGAGGCAAGGGTGGAATTAAAGATAATTAAGTGAAAGCCAGAAGAGACGATTTGGGTCATAGAGTGAACAATCTTCCGTGTCAGCAAATATTTACTCTGCAAAGTGCTTTTGTGAGGGTTTGTACTTGCAAGTGGCAAAGGAGTCAACGTTGGTAGATTTAAGGAGAAAGTAATTAATTCAAACTGTATTTAGTGGGTCCCCTAATGACCACAAACACTGGGGAGCCAGTTTCCGAACACAGAAAGCAAACGGGAAGCTAAGCTAAATTACACAATGATCTCGCCAGTACACCCAGGGGTCCCCAATCATTCTGCTCAGTGGTCTGCAGATGTCACTGTGACTGAACCCTCATCTCCTCTGCTTCTCATCACCAGCTCCTATTCAAAATCCCAGCTGTGTGAGCCAGTGTGCCTGACACTGTACCACATTACTGATTTCTCTGTGCCAGGGAAATAGAAGAGCAGTATCTAAATCTCTGGACCTTTGGGCATCTCTGGATAATGGACAACGTTTCCATGAAGATGCAGGATGGGGCCAGTAAGATGGTCTTGCAGGAAAGGCATTTGTCACCAAGTCTGACAACCTGATTTCAAGCCCTAGGACCCACATGGCGGATGGAGAGCACTAACTCCCTCAAGTTTCCTCTGGGCTCCACCCATGAACCACGGCACTCATACACATACATAAATACATACACACACACACACACACACACACACACACACACACACACACACACTGCTGGTTTTTGTCAATTTGGCACAAAGTAGGGAACCTCAGTTGAGGAACTGCCTCCACCAGATGGGCCAGTGGGCATACCTGTGGGGCATTTTCTTGATTGCCAATTGACAAAGGAGGGCCCACCCCAGGGCAGGTGGTCCTAGATTTTACAAGAAAGTAGCTTAATGTGATCCTAGAAGTAAGTCAGTAAGCAGCTGTCCTTCCCCATCACTTCCTACCTCCAGGTTCCTACCCTGAGCACCCTCAGTGATGGTTTATGACCTGAAGTTGTAAGAGGATCCTTTGCTCCCCAAGTTGATTTTGGTCAGTGTTTTATCCCAGTTACAGAAACCAAACTAGGGCACACACACATACAAAAAAATAAGCAAGCGTAATTTTAAAAATTGTTTTAAGTTGCATGACAAAGCTCCCAAGCATACCAATAGAAAACAAAATCAGCATTCTGCAGAGAAAGTTGTACATCCATGTTTATTGTGGCATTATCTACAATAGCCAAGGGGTGGAATCAGCCTCTGTGTTCATCAACAGGTGAAGGAATAAGGGAAAATGTAATATATATGTACACACACACACACACACACACACACACACACACACAAGCTTTGTTCAGCTCTAAAGAACAAAATCATGTAATTTGCAGAAAAGTGTGTATAACTGGAGACCATCACATTATTAAAATAACCCAGGAAGACAAAAATCATGTATTCCCCCTTATATATGGAATCCAGATTTTTAAAAAGAGAGACATGAAACCACAACAGGTTCTAATTTTTACAGGGAGGGGAAGTCCAATGGGATTTGGATGGGGACTAGGGAAGGTAATGGGGAAGGGGTGGATAAGATCAGAGTATATTGCCTACATGTGAGAAAACGATATAATGATTTCTGTTCTTTTTACACAAATATTTTTACAGGAAAAAAAAAACAGTACTAGAGGCCACTGAGAATGACCCTCCCCACGATGGTCACTTCAGGCCAGGTAACACTAGGCAGGTAACTCTGCCACTCCTTAGGACTGAAATCACCATGTAAAAAGTGAAGGTGTCTGTGCTCTGTGGAAGTCCATTAAGACGAAGCTACTTCCTCCTGGTCAAAAACTAGAATCTAAGTTCTATCTTGGGCCCTGGATGAACAGTTGGCATTCTAAGCTACCCAGAACATTACTGTTATTTCCTCCTTTATTTTAACTCTTTTTTTGTTTGTTTGTTTGTTTTGTTTTGTTTTTCGAGACAGGGTTTCTCTGTGTAGCTTTGCACCTTTCCTGGAACTCACTCTGTAGACCAGGCTGGCCTAGAACTCACAGAGATCCGCCTGCCTCTGCCTCCCGAGTGCTGGGATTAAAGGTGTGTGCCACCACCGCCCGGCTATTTTAACTCTTTATTTAAAAGTTAATCCAACTTGTCAATCACTCTGCCCCATGCCCCAGGAAAGCTAGTTCCCCTGAAGATGGGCTAAGAAGAAAGGACCATTATCCGATGACTGAGATAGTGTACACATCATTGCAGAAGCCCCTTCCTTGAGGCAGACACTCGCAGTGTTCCCATGAGGTAGCACGGCAAGGACTGTCCATTTTTATGTCCAGTAAGTCTTCAGTGCTAATGTTTGTGCACATGAGAGTCAATTGGGGTCATGAAGTAAAACCACACCACTTCAAAAGGTTGGTTTCATAGGTTCTTACAGCGCTGGGAATATCCATGAATCCATGTCTCCACATTATAGATACCTAAGCAGACCCCAGCACCCCACACAGGGTACCCCAATGGCATCAAGATGCTGTAACCTATGCCAAGGAGGTGAGACAAGACTTGCAGGAAGTGAGGCAGAGGGAAAGGGAATGAGGTGAGAAAACTCACACGGTGAGACCTAGAATGGGCAGTAAACAGAGGAGTCAAAAAAATGGATTGACAAGAAACCAAAACAGCTGGGCAGTGGTGGTGCACGCCTTTAATCCCAGCACTCAGGAGGCAGAGCCAGGCGGATCTCTGTGAGTTCAAGGCCAGCCTGGGCTACAGAGCGAGATCCAGGACAGGCACCAAAACTACACAGAGAAACCCTGTCTTGAAAAACAAACCAAAAAAAAAAGAAAAGAAAAGAAAGAAAGAAAGAAAGAGAGAGAGAAAAACACACTGGAAACAGGTGAGCACGGGAGGTAGACAAGATCTTCTCCATCATTCCAAAGGAATTCAATTTGATTCCTTGAGTCAATATTTTCCAAACAGATGACTCACTAGCAGACAGTGAAATCAATTTAGTGGATTCTGGCAGGCAGTTCTCAAACGTGATTTAGACTAGAAATGCAGGTAAGTATTGATTCATGTAAGTTTTGCTTCCTTTATGTAAATAATTGCATTAGAAAAGTCAACTGCAATCTTTGAAAAGAGTTTTACAGTAGGTTAAAGTCACAGGAAGTTGAGAGCCATGTCACAGGCAGCACAGAGCTGTCTGAAGCTTTTCAAGACTCATTTGTACAAGGGTATGATGGAATTTGTGACATACAACCCTCACTCTGCTGCTGACTGTAGTAAAATATTTTAAGGTGTGTTACCTTTGTTTATGTTGCATTTGTTTATCTCTGTGAAGTTGTGTTACTGTGCCTGTGTAAAACACCTGATGGTTTAATAAAGAACTGGCCAATAGCAAGGCGAGAGAAAGGATAGGTAGGGCTGGCAGGCAGAGAGAATATATAGAGGGAGAAATTTGGAAAGGGAGATCTAAAGGAGCCAGAGAAGGGGAGGATATCAGGGGCCAGCCATCCAGCTACACAACCAGCAAGCCACAGAGTAAGAGTAAGATTTATAGAAGTAAGAGAATAGGAAAAGCCCAGAGGCAAAAGGTAGACGGAATAATTTAAGATAAGGAAAGCTGGCTGGAAACTAAGCCAACCTAAGGCTGGGCATTCATAATTAAGAATAAGCTTCCAAGTGTGATTTATTGGGGAGCTGGGTAGCAGGCCCCCCAAAAAGAGTAATAAAACAACAACAATAACTGACTAGGTGGACAGTCCAAGGGGCACCATTTATCAGAAGACTGGAAATTAACAAAGTGGTTGGCTAAACTCCACTGATGCACGTATTAATAGAGAGGGGTGGGGAGCTAGAAACCAAATGTGTAAAAGGGGTACAATTTCACTGAAGACTCAGAGGAAAAGAACAAAGAGGAAAAGACTCTGTTCCCAATGTGGCCAGGAGGGTGAAGTTTCTTGACCTGAGCTGGGCCCTGGAAGACATGTGTATTTGCCTGTGGAGGAAATGGAGCTGGTAGCTGTAAGAGCAGACATGGTACCCAAGAACATCTCCAGGGCTCTTTCCATTGGACATATACACCTGCCCTAAGCCAAGTTCATCCGGTACTATCCACCAGGATGGAGCCTTGAGCAGAGAGACCCAGGACCAACCTACCCTGTCTAGTGGCCCTGGAAAGTTGTGTCCCTTGTCTGGGACCCAAGAGCTGGTTCTTAGAACTCCAATGGATCTGTGAGTCTCCCTTGGTCTTTCCTCACAAGTCCTTTTGATTAATTTCCATTTCCTTACTCCCACAAAGCAAAAGTCATTTTCTCAGCATCCAAGCACACCCAACTGATAAATAGCACTCACCCTGTTGGCCTCATAAAGCTCATGTGGTGTGATTCATGAGGTAGTATCAAACTGCTTTGCAAACCATTAAGCACTGGACAGGTGTGAATAATAGGAGCTTGGCAACAACACCACCCTCACCCTGAGGCCCTTCAGCTATTCATCCATGTTCTTCTTATGAAATACAGGACCTGGTGCTAAAGGCAGCTGCCTGCGGAACAGTGCACCATAACCTATGATCCCCCAAAACACGACGAAGGAGCATGTGAAAAGACTTAGGCAGAGTGGTGAGGTTTATATTGAGTTCCCCTGGAAGACAGAAGGATGCTGACCATGCTGAGGGACTGGCTTGAGCCATGTCCCAGAAGCAGCTGCTATACTGGGCTACATAGTCACCACAAACAGCCTAGCATGTTTAATGAATTGTAGAAAAGAAATGGGGATGACTGAGGCCTTTCCTTGGTGACTAGGGTCTCAACTACGAGGGGGAGGGGGGGTATTGAAAATCCAGGCACAGACTTGAATGATGGAGAGCTGACAGATATGGATCTAGGGGGCTTCCAGGCTGCCCAGCTAGAGCAAGAGGAAGGGGACTTAAAGCTCACACATTGGCACCAAGTGTCCTCTCTCAAAGCCCTTCTGACCTCTAACAAGACTGAGGGGTAGGTCATTCCTGCATGTTCCCATCCCCCTGTACTTCTCCCCTCTCCTGCCTTTCTCCCCAAACCCTATCAAACCGGTAAGGGTAAGGAAATATCTTGCTGCCTTTATTCTTCATATAATGACCAGAACTCAGTTGGGTCTCTGTAAATGCCGAAAGAATGAACGATCCTTCCTCCTTCCAATCAGTCTATCGGCCCTTCCTTTCCCCCACTGGCAGACCAGACTCAGATGCTCTGTACCCTCTCTGCCACACTCCTGAGCCCAGTTCCTCCCTGGGCTCTGTATAGGGCATGTGTTTACCCTAGAGATAACCTAGAGATCGCTGTAGAGCCTAGAGCTGGTCAAAGGGAGCTGGGCATGACTTGGCCAGGAACCAGACAGCAGTGGAAAATTCTAGCCTGGCACCAAACCTGCTTGGCCACAGTGCCCAGCTGGCACATGCAGGAAGCTACTGAGATGGGGAGAGAAGAAAACCTACCCTTTCCTTTCAAGGGGTCTGTGTCTTCTCACCCTAGCCCGGCCCATTTGACCCCTTTGAAAACTAAAGAGAAGACCCTGAACTTTGCCTGTAGAGCCCTACATAGTAACCACTTCAGACCTCATAAACCAGATGGTCTCCATCATAGCCACTCAGCTCTGTCCCTTGTAACAGAAATGTAATGGATAAAACATGTCAGTACACGGCTGTGTGTTCCAACTAACTCAATTAGGCTCCAGGGTTGTGTACTTTAGAATGTAGTTAGTAGACCTGCCAAGTCTCTGGGCACTGTCCACCCTAAGCCCTACTTCCACCTAAGATCTACAGCAATGGTTCTCAACCACAGTGGTTTTGACACTCACATAGGAGACATTTGGCAATGTCTGGGGACTTTTCTAGTCATCACATGTCATGGACGGCTATTACTGGCATCTGGCGGGTAGAGTCTGTTACTGAAGGTTTTATGGTATAAGTCTGGTCTGTGGCAGTCTTAACAAGATAGGTCCATTCACTCATCCTCGATATACCAACTGAAGAGCCAAGTAACAGTAAATGGGGGGGGGGGGTAAGATTGGTTTGATGTGGTTACATTGGGAAGAAGAGTCGACAAGAGGCCCAGTGACCCAGTGCTGATGCGAGGCTTACATTTAAATGGAGTTGTGCATAGCTAAGTAGTTCTAGTCAAGGTGTGTCCCTGCCCATCACTGACCCTTCACTGTCTGAATCTCAGTCTGTCCTGCAAGGTCATCTGAGAAGCTGTCAGAACTATGAAACTGCTTCTTGGAGACAAGTTCCTCCTGGCTGGACCAGGCTTCAGCCTTTCCCTTCTCCTAGCATGAGATTCCTGGAGACAGTACAGTTTCTCAATGTCCGTTGCTCCACTTGTCAGGAGAGCCAGAGAGGCACTGTGTCTCTCTTTAGACTATCTTCTCTCCCCTTAAAAGGCCAGGGAAGCTATGAAACATCCCCTAATGTACGGGACTGTCCTCATAACAAGCCTGTACCGTGCCCAGGTGTCAGTAGTCTAACTTGAACAGGTTTGCTTCAGAGTGACATGCTGGCATCAGCATCACCTGGGCAGGTATTAGAATTAATAATTACCCACCACTCCTGCCATGAATCAGAGCGCTGTCCTGCCCAGCAACCTTCATTTTAACAAGCCTTCCTTCTGGTTGATTGTGGTACTCACTATAGCTAGACAAGCACTGGTAAAAAGCAGGTCCAGAGGGTTGAGGGGATGGAGCCATGAAGAAGAACAGGCTGGAACAAACCAGTTACCAGCTTTGAGCTTCAGGGGCTCTGACCATAGTGAGAGAGCAAAGAGTCCTAGAAATGGCTGTTCAGATGGGAGCAAGCACTAGACAAGGACATAGAGAGCCCAATAAGGAAGATTAAAATGCTCCTTTCTTACATGACTCTGACGCATACTTCTAGTGGTTATTCAGAGAACCTTCAAGGATTTATTTATACATGACAATATCCAGGTTCAGAGAAGCCATGCACCTGAATCCTGGAGTCTTCTGGGAGAAAGACCTGGAAGCAGGCACGAAACCCAGCAGAGCTTTGTGTAGCTGTCATGGAACTCTAGTGACATTTTGGCCTTGAACTTAGGGAGCTGACAGAGGAAGAGACAAGGGGATCTTGATTTCCATCTATCCAGGCCTGAGCCTGTACAAGGATGAGCCCCTCTCTTGAATAAGACAAACCAGACCACGCATTCACTCCCTCCCGTGCCCTGTCCTCTCTCTGCAGCCTGGACTTGGGCACAGGGCACTTCTCGGTAAGGATTTTTTGCTGTGGCATGTGCAGCCCTGGGTGAGGACACTAGGGATGGCTAAGAGAGTTTGAGAGTTTTCAAATCATTTCCACCGGGCCTTAAGAGGTTTCTAGGATCATGACTGTGCTGAGAACGGGGTGATATGCTTTGCATCCTTCCACAGATGAGGCACAGGATGTAGAGTTGACACTGAGAGCCACTGATAGGCTACCACATCAGAAGAGGGGCTCGGATAGTTCAGAAGTGGAGCCACCGTATGCACATAAAGTATCAGAAAGCTGCCAGGAAGAGGGACAGTGAAAATGGGAGAAGCGTCTCCAGATGAAAAGAGGGAAGGAGACACGGGGCAGTCTTCGTTCTCGGCTCTCCCTGGCAGTGATTGGGCTGACTGTTGCCTCCACTTAACGGATGAGGAAACTGAAGCTCAGACTGATGAGGTAACTTCTGCAAAGGCCTACAGCAAAGTTTCGATTCCGAATCAACTGAAACAAGGGGACCCATGCCCCTTGCGGAAGCACAGAAGCATCTAGAAATCAGGAGAGACCTCAGAGATGTCTTTCATCTGCCAGAGAAAAGCAGCCAGAGAGCCATTCCTAACAGTGACCACAGTGTCTCCAGCAGCCCTGCATTTGGTGGCCTCTCTGACCTTCTCCTTTCTCCATTATTGTTTCTCTTTGAGATTATCCGACTGAGACAAACCGTTGCTCCAGGTTGCAGAGGTGTATAGCCCCTGGAGGTGGGGCTTTCTTTACAAGTCTTTGCTTTTGGAAGGCTGTAGCCAGAAATCAGACAACCCCACCCCTCCCCACTCCTCCTTGCCCACCCATGTTCCTTCTTCAGACTAGAAAATATTCCTCCCTTAAGCATTCGTCCTCTGTAAACTAAACAAAACTCCTGGTCGGTCCTGCTTTCTCAAGACTGTTATTGTCATGACTCCTTCAAAATGTGTTTGTTGGCTGATTAATACAGAGGGCTTACCCCCAATCACAGTTTTCCCAAGGATCCCCTTCACATCCCACTGCTCTGCCCTACCAGGAAGCAAGTACCCACTACCAGAAAGAAGTCCCCCTCCCACTGCCTGAATGATGATGGCATCCTGTCTTGGGACTCATTTAACAAGAAAAGAAACAAGGCTGTATTGGATTAACAAGGAACAAGGCTGTATTGGATTAACAAGGAACAAGGCTGTATTGGATGCAGGTTGCCTGAATATCCTTTACTTTCTGGGTGGGAGGAAATTGCCTCAGCGGATGCTGGTTTTCTTAACGGGTAGCTTTTTGCTCAAAGGAGAATTAAATGCCAAGTGTGTGCAGTCCATTGCTCAGGCAGTCCCAACCTGCTCAGCCATTCGGGAGAAGAAAAAAAAAAATCACACATTCTTGGACAGAGTGATTGGTACAATTGCTGGGGACAGAGAGGGTCTGAAAATAGTGCTGGTCCATGTCCTGAAGCAAGTTCTTTCTAGTTTTGTTTTGTTTTTCCCTAAGAAGACTCATACACCTTCACCCAGCCCCGCCCAGACCCACCCAGACCCACCCAGACCCACCTCAGGAGGTCAGCCTGCAAGTGTTAGGAAGATATTGCACATCCAGAGTGGCCTGAGTGAGTCCATCAGCCCCAAGTTTAAGTGCAGTTCTGACTCCAAACCTTGGTACTGGGACCTATAACTGTGAGCAGAGACCATTTGTAGCCAGCCAGTGAGCAGGGGGCACAGAAGGAAAACAAATCCTCAGTTCACCAAGGCCTCTTGGCCTTCAGCAGTGGAAATACATACTTCTCCTGTGTAGATGGGACAATTAAAGATGCTAAATGCTTCCCACACATGGGCATGTGATAAGGGCCCTGCCTCTTGTATCCCAGCCTACATAGAAGGTGGCCTTGTAATTTCCTATGCAATTTCTTAAAGAACCACAAGCTTCCCTTTGAGTGTGTGGTTTTCACAGTCAGGCTAAAAAGACTCTTTGGAGTCAAGATCTCTGTTTTAAAATCCTCCCAGGATGTTGCAGGGACGGAAGAGCTAGCAAGATGGCTCAGTGGTCAAGAACACATACTTCCAGAGGGCCTGAGTTAGTTCCTTGCTCCATAATGGTACTTCACAACTACCTGTAACTCCAGCACCAGGGCGATCCAATGCTTCAGGCCTTCATGGGCACCTGCACTCACACGGACATACCCACACACAATGCAGATACGTACACGTAATTAAAAATAAAATAAACCCTTTTAAAAATGCATAAATAAATAAAATTAAACCCTCACTGTTGCACACAAGCCTCAGCCATCTCAGTATTTTTAGAAACGCACAACACACACACACACACACACACACACACACACACACACACATACACACACACAGTGGCCTAATAAACACAGAACCAAAGCACAAAATTTATCTGCTGAATGAGTGATTGGGTGAATGAATAAATGAATGAATTGAGTCTACATGGACCTTGTGTTGGAAAGGAGATCTAGGACAAATCCTCCCTGGGTCCTTTCTCAGGGTTGCTGTCCTGAGTTCAGGCTGATGTTCTGTGAGAGGCACAAAGGCCAGGGTGACCAGGGGGCAAGAATGGGGCCAGGAGATCACGAGCGCAAACACTTTCTACAAAGCCCGCAAAGAGCAGGGCACAACTCTTTGTTTCCTCTGCTCTTTGTCTATGGTTTGTTCTCCCTGGGGTTGCTGTTGGCCTGTGCTGTTGCTAGGCAACCCTGAGCATTAACCAGGAGGAGTTGCGGTCTGAACATACTTCTGCTTCCTGCTGTTGACAGCACCTGAAAGGATGATGAGGGGGACAAGATGCACCTCACCTGGGTGGTCTCTTATACTAACTAGGGGTTCCTTCTGCTCCCTGTCAAGCAGATCACCTTAGATGCCCAGCTTCTCTAGGAAAGAAACGGCAGCCCTCAGTCTTTCCCAGATTAGGATGGGGAGCAGTGGGTAAGAGTTAGGATGACAGGGGAGATGGTGACATATTGAGAGGTTTTGGTTTGGGGTTTGTGTGTGTGTGTGTGTGTGTGTGTGTGTGTGTGTGTGTGTGTGTGTGTGGCGGGGGTGTTCCATGCTGTGTTCTCCCAAAGGAGGTTGGGGAGTATTTTCTGCCTTCTTCCAAACTGCTGACACCAGCACTTCTAAACTGGAGCTGACTTTGACTCCCTCATTTTCCAGGGACATCTGAAGATGGTTTTGATTAGCATGAGTTGGGGGGGGGGGTCTTACTGACATTTGATGACTAGAGATACTGTCTAACCAACCTACCACACGCAGAACAACAACAACAACAAAAAGCAAAGAGTTACCCAGCCCAAAATGTCATCAATGCTGAGACACCTGGTCTGAGAGTGACCGAGGCTTACCAGCATCTTAGAGCTACATCAGAGTAGAGTTCTCTCAAATATCCATCACTAAGTCTCTTTGAAGACATAACACACACTTATCACCACAGTAGATCCGAGACAGGGATAGGAAGAAATAAGAGAGAACAATCATTGAGCACCTACTATGTATCACAAGTCCTACTAGAATGGATACACTGCAGTCCTTCACTACTAAAGAACAGATAATAAAACAGCCCTGGTCCCTCCGCACTCCCCCTTTTCCTTTGCCATCAAAGGAAGGTATGAACTGGTGAAACACAGCAGAAATCCAAAAATCTGGGAACCTGCTCCTATTGGGTAAGGTAAGAAAAATTCAACCTCAGCCAGCATGACGGCTTTTGTTGTGTTCACACAAGAATCCATGGAGGGAGGAAGATAACAGGGCTAGGGGAAAAGGGCATAGTCTCAGGCCCTGGTGTTCATCTGTCCACAAGTCTAACTAACCCCCCCACCCCTATTCTGCCCACTCCCCCACCCCTCCCAACCCTACCAGTCTGGCTGCCAATCAAGATCCTCCAGCCAAGCTCATCAGTGAGCCTTCAGGGAATGTACTAGGATGGGTTCCCCATTGCTCTTGAGCTCCACAGGCACTAATGGCCACCTCCTCCACCTGGGCTGAGTAAAGAGGGACAGAGAGAAAGTACTCACTCAAAACTAAGACCTTCAAGAACCCATCAGACTCAAGGAATCCAGCCTGGCTCTTCCTCATCACAAGGTTCTATATCCCAGATAAAACATGGATGTGGTCTCCAGGGCACTGGGAAAAGTCTATTTTCATTCCTGAGTGCAAACCTTATTATAACTGAGAGGTGAAGCTACTCAGTGCCTTGACTACATGTTTTACTGATGTCAGCACTAAGGACGTATACAGCACACATAGATGTCTTTTGTTCTTTTCCCATTGTGTGTGGTGTGTGCATGTGCATATATGCATGTATGTGGGCACACATGTGCATTGGGTATACATGCATGTGGATGCCAGAGGTTGATAAGATGAATCATCTTTAATCACTCTTCTACCTTATTCAATGTGACTGGAAGCCTCAATCCAAACCAAAGCCACCTACACAGTTTGCTCTGGGGAATCCCCATCTCTATCTTCTGAGGTTGGATTAACAATCAAGCCACTAAACATTTACATGGTGTGCTGGCTAGTTTTATGTCAAGTTCATACAAGCTAGAGTCATCAGAGAGGAGGGAACCTCAGTTGAGAAAATGTCTCCATAAGATCAGGCCATAGGCAAGTCTGTAAGGCATTTTCTTAATTAGTGATTGATGGGGAAGGCCTCTGTCCATTGTGGGTCAGGCTACCCCTGGGCTGGTGGTCCTTGGTACTCCAAGAAAGCAGGCTGAACAAGCCAGGAGGAGCAAGCTAATAAGCAGCACCCCTCCATGGCCTCTGCATCAGCTTCTGCCTCCAGGTTCCTGCCCTGCCCTGTTTGAATTCCTGTGCTTACCTCCTTCAATGATGAACAGTAATGTAGAAGCATTAGCCAAATAAACTCTCTCCTTTTCAAGTTGCTTTGGTTATGGTATTTCATCACAGCAATAGTAACGCTAACTAAGACACATGGGTTCTGGAGATCCAAGTACAGCAAGTAATGACTTAACTATTGAGGTGTTTGCTCAGCCCACAAATAAATGTCTTCCTACATCACCGTGACACCAAGGATGAGTGCTTTCAATTCTCACAACCTAAGGCATGGGCTTTAATATTCTCTTTTTGCAAATCAGGAAGCCCAGACTTAAACATTTAGAGGGATTTGCTAAAGGCCACGGTGGCAGGTTGACATCCTAGGGAGGCAAACATGAGCAAAGTGTGTGGTGTGGAGCTGTTAGGTGAAGAAAAGGGAAGCCACAGTGTACTTGAAATGAAGAGCTCCATCAGTGCTGAGGGTGCTGCTCCAAGATGGAAAGAAGGAACCATGTTTTTATAATCTGGCTCTGCTCATCACTGTCGTGGGCTGCCCCTTATGGGAGACATGACCTCAGGCTAGGCACTTTAAGGCTGACTGCTGAGAGCCACCTGTGATTCTACAGGGCAAATAACTTCTGCATCCCTGAAGAGGATTTGAGGCACAGGCTGTAGCATTTGGCAGTCACTCACTAATGAAGAACAGAGCTGGAAATGCTCCCCCCACACCGCCACTCCAGTGCTTCAGCATAGCCCTTCCCTCCGTCATCAAGCCTCAACCTTCATGCTGATTGGAAGAAGTGATCTCATGACTGGGGGTTCCAAGACATCCAGGGTAACCTAGCAAACTGCAAGGGTAAGGAAGGAATGGTCAAAAAAAAAAAAAGAAAAAGAAAAAAAAGGCCCCACCATAGTGTACAGACTTGCCCTGCAAGGCCTGCAAAAGAACAGAACTCACCCCTCATCATAGGGTGGGCCACCCTTCCCTTTACACCTCAACCTCATAGTCTAACTTGACTTCACTTCATCCTCTGCCCAACTAGTCCCAACCCAGAGCCTAGAAGTCATATCACAGATGCACCTTTCCTTTACAGGCAATTACTGAAATCCTCAAGATAAGCAGGATCTTCAAGAGCTACCCCTCAGGGACTTAGCTGTTCCTTCCCAGAATCCTTAGCTAGCCAGGAGATAGATAATTCATAGGGGCCTCATCACCCAGGCCTGGTGGCACTTTGTCTCTGAGCCTTGGCACTCCAGTCACACTTTCTCTTGCACTTAGTGGGGCAGCCACATTTGCTACAGGTCAGCTTCTGAAGGTGATAGGCTCTAGAGCCACAGCGTAGCACAATGTGTGTGTGTGTGTGTGTGTGTGTGTGTGTGTGTGTGTGAGAGAGAGAGAGAGAGAGAGAGAGAGAGAGAGAGAGAGAGAGAGAGAGAGAGAGAGAGAGATGGTGATGATTTTAAATGGGAAGATCCCCTTCATTATCTTATTTCCTCCACCAAGATAAGAGAGACTGGAAAAGAGGCAAAGGCTGGGGAGGGGGGTTCTCAGTGACACATAAGTATCCTGCACAGCAATGAAAAGCTAATGACAGAGAGATGGACTAGAACCCCAATTTCTCCATGAGTCTCCTAACTCCCGGCCTTGGGCACCACGCCAGGCTGTTTCCAGCAGTGAGGCAGGGAAATGGCCCTATTCAGCCCTTCTTTTGCAGGAAGCCTCCCATGTCCTCCATCCATGCCAATTCTTCCCTCAGCCCACCAACTTTCTTCTCAGACCCTCATTTCTGCTCAGCTCTCACTTATCTCCCTTGGAAAGCTTTTCTGGATTCCCAGACTTGATCAGTCCCACCCCACAGTTCCCTTTGTCTTCTCAGCCCTGAGACGAGAGAAGATCCCCTGAAGAGAGACACTTGTGCCCTCCCCATAGCAATCAGACTATTGGAACAATGCCCCCCCCAAAAAAAAAGGTGCAGTGTCGCCAGGAAGTTCATGCTGGAGGAAGAAAAAAGCTAAAGCCCTGGTTCCAACAGGGGAGGGGGCAATGTCTTCTGAGAAAAGATGCCACACAGTCCTGGCAGCTCATCAGACCACTTGCAGGGGAGACTGGAGCCAAGAAAATGATGAGTCAGTGATGGGTGGGACCACACCTTGACCAGGATTGCTAGTGACACAGTCTTGCTCCCACAAAAACCTAAACTTTAGGTCAGTACTCCCAAGGTGAGTTTGAGGGGGAGGGTCACTGGACGTCTTTACTGGTTCCTCTTTCCAGTGTGGCCACATTGAATAAATCTCCTTTCTCTGCTTTTTACTGTTTCCTATTTACTTGGTATATTGAGGCTGGGTGGCCCAATGTTGCTTATTGAGATTGCCAAGGCCCAGCACTCAAGCTCAAAACTGCAGTAATATCAGGGACCCCTGTATTATGTGTAGCACATGTGACTATCATAGTTAAATCTGTAGTGTGTAACTGCTTATTCAGTGTCTCTCTCGCTGGAATACGAGCTCCATGATAGAGGGACCGGAGCTGTCTTAGTGACCAGTGTATCCCCCCAGAAGGAAACAGGTAGCCAAGAGTGCATTCTGTGTGGCTGTCCTGGTCAGCTTTTGTCAATTTAACACAAGCTAGAGTTATCTGGGAAAAGGAACCTTAGTTGAGAAAGTTCCTAAGACAGTGTGCTAACCCTCCAACTCTCTTATCTCTTGGAGTCACCCCCGCCAACACACACACACACACACACACACATACACACACACACACACACACACACATACACACACATACACACACACACACACACACACACACACACACCTCTAGTCCAGTGCAGAGGCAACAATCAATGGTGGTGTGATGGTTGTGCTTCCTAAGTCTCTAGGACACCTGCCCTGACAGAGGGAACTTGGGAGTTTTGAGCTTCTGCCAAGATGAAAGGAGGGCAGGGACCCAAGACAGTTCTGGCCTGTGCCCCAGGCACTGGGGAGGGAAGGAGCTCAAATCACATTAGCATGGTGCTCAGCTGCTGAATTAGAGGTTGCAGCCTGCTCAGCGGCTCTTCTTAATAGGGACATTAATGTTCATTCTGAGCAATTACTGTATTTGCAACGGTTTCTTAATGTTCGGCTTCTGGAGCCTCAGAGCAAAGGGCCTTGTGTTTCCAGTAACCTGCTCTCCACTAAGCTGGAGAAACGAGCTTCAGAAATGCTCTGCCCTGCTGGATCCGGGGAAAGTTAAGTACCTGGCGGACTCTGCACCTGGCTTCCCTGACCCCCTCGCACCCTATGGCCTTCCAAGAGAGTGTAGGCAGAGGCAGGTGGGTCTCCCAGCATTAAAAGAACCTCAGGAGCCTTCTCCACAGCTGCTTCCTGCATAGTCATACAGGGGCCCAGAGATAATGCCTGCTAAGTGCTCCTAACAACATCCAATCCTCTCTAGCATCCCACTATGGTGCTTATCATTTTATTTTAATAGCATTTTCCCTCTTGATCATTAGAGTAATTAAGGTTCATTGCAAAAATGGAGTGCAGTGTAGAATTGAGCAGATCATTTTACCTCTACACCCACAGGTCACAGCCCCCCAACACTATCCTATACACAGCCATACATGAAGATATGTAAACACCAGTATTAAAAACACAGAGTGCAGTGTTTCAACAGCCTTATGATGGTAGGGTGGCCGTGGTACATTGCCATTGTATTTATAGCTCTTTTCCCAGTGAGATGTACCTCAAGATCAGGGTATACAACCAAGCTCACTACTGATCTGGGCCAAGGCACCTGGCACAGAGCAGCACCTGGCACAAAGCACTCACCTATTACATGTTGGCTGGCTGGCTGCTGTCTCAGAGTTCCTTGAGTTGTGAGTGACGTAATTGGGTGCCCAGTGAAAACTGGCTAACAAATGGTGATCTCTAAAAATCTTAGGGGATCGGAAACAGTTCTGATGGCAAGTGAAACTGACCCAACTCCCTAATCCAGCGCTCTCTCTCTCTCTCTCTCTCTCTCTCTCTCACACACACACACACACACACACACACACACACACACACACACTTTATCTACTGTTAAGAGTCATCCTTAGGCTCCTCTGGGTAGAAGAGATGTCTTTCTCACATGCCATATAGTTAAGAGAGGGGAGCCAGCCCCTCTCTCACTAGCTAAACTAATCCGTTCTTGCATCCAAAGTTGGAATGTCTAGAACTTGGGGTGGTGACAATTGGATCTGGAATGTCCTCTAAAGGTCCTGTTAAAGGTCCCCCTAGTTGGGTGGTGCTGGGAGGTGATGAAACTTTGAGTGGTGGGACCTAAGGAGAGGTCTTGAATCTAGGGATGTGGCCTTGAAGAAGATGGCAGGACCCCAGCTTTCTGTCTCTCTTTTTTTGTTCCTGGCCACTAGGATGAAGGCTTTGCTACCCCCATGTACCCATGCCATGGTGTGCTGTCACAGGAACAATCAGTCATGGACTGAAAAAAACCCATGAGCCTAAATCCCCTTTCTCTCTTTAAAGTGCACTGTCTGTCATTTACTGCAGCAATGGAAAGCTGCCTCCCACAGGTGGGCCTGTCACCACCAAGCCTAAAGACAAAATGGAGAATGAGAAGGGAAATCCACACCCACTAGAAACAAATGATGGGAAAATGAATGGATCATAGGCAGGTGGATGAAATAACCCACTGCTGAGGAGACTGGAACAGCTCTATGCCCTGTGTCTGGAACTTGGTTGTGATGCTCATGTTATATATTGAGGACAGCAGAAAAGTCAGGGAGAAGCTGGATGGGAAGGAGGGAGGAAGGGAGGGAGGGGGGGGGAGAGAGAGAGAGAGAGAGAGAGAGAGAGAGAGAGGGAGAGAGGGAGGGAGGGAGGGAGGGAGGGAGGGAGGGAGGGAGAGAGGGAGGAGAAAAGAGAGAGGAGGGGGGGGGAGGGAAAGAAGACAGAGATCAGTCAGGCACAGGAGAACAAGCAGAAGATAACCTGTGAAGTAGCTGGGGGACATTGGCAATGGGCCATCATAACAAAAGTCTAGCAGGTCCTGCCTAGAGAGCCTGGAAGCCTTCAGGGACACTCTCCTGAGTCCAGGCCTAAGGAAGCACACCACACTGGTGCTGTATTCAAGAACCTGGCCTGGTCTTCTGAGATGAGTGTCCATCTCTCTGCCTGTGGTATTCCTACCTAACCACCCCCATCCCACCCTGGAATTTGGTAATCTGGACCAAGGGAGAGAAGGAGGTGGGGTTTCTGCAATACAAATTTCTGGGGGCACTCCATTCACTCTGTGATCTGGTGTCCCCTCAGCTGACACAGTTCAGCTGTAACTCACAAGGGACCTGACTCCCTCTATACATCCCAGTCTGCTCCTTGTGGGTTGGACCAGGCTGGTGATAAAACGATCTCTGGCCCAGAAAGGCTAGAAGCTATAGAAAGAAAAGGGGAAGGAAGGGAGGAAGGAAGGAAGGAAGGAAGGAAGGGAGGGAGGGAGGGAGGGAGGGAGGGAGGGACAAACCTTACTCTGCCCCCAGCTCACCAACTGGATGCAAAAGCAAACTGCAGAGAGACTATATCTGTCTGTTATGGGCTTAAAACTTGGAGTCACTCTCACTGAAGTGTGGGGTATTGCTAGGATTCTCTTCTTCTTCAATCTCTCTCTCTCTCTCTCTCTCTCTCCCTCCCTCCCTCCCTCTCCCACTCCCTCCTTTCTTTCCTCTCTATCTCCCTCTCCCTTCCTCTCTCTCCTTTTCCTCCTGCCCCCTCTGAATTCCCATCTCTATCCCTCTCTTTTCCTATCTTTATCCCCCCTCCTCTCTCCCTCTCCTTTTATCACCTTCTGCTTCCTCTGTGTCTCTTTCCCTTTTCTCCCTTCTCCTTCCTCTCCCTTCTTTACTGTCTTCCCACCCGTTCCTCTTCCCTCTTCTTTTCTCTCTTTCTCTGTTCCCTTTTTCTGTGTCTGTCCTGTTTTCTTTCTCTTTTTACCCCCTCCTTACCTTCTCCCTCTGTAGATCTCTGCCTCATCTCCTCCCCCTCCCACCTCCAGCTTTCATGTCTCCATTTCTTCAGCATTTCTTAATTTCCTGTCTGTCTTCCTTCATCCCATCATGTATTTAAATTTTACCAAATGCAGTCACTCTATTATCAGCCAAGTACACACCGGAAGCTGTATTACTTCCAGAAGTGCAATCTCCCTCTGATAAGGGAATCCTGCTTCTTTCTATCAACCACAGCATCTTAAAAATACACTTACACCGAATGTAATTTGATTTTTTTTTAAAGGAGCATAAAGCACGTGTCCACCGGAGATGAAAGGCCCCACTTCCTGCCATTGGTGCACAGGGCCGCATCTGTTTGTCTGCAGCAACAAGAGGAACCAGCATCTCAGCAGAACTGACTTCAAAGCATGCCCGGTAGACAGCGCTAACAAATGTCTTTCAATAGCCTTTGCTGAACTCCGAAGCGCTGCCTGGAAACCAGCAGAAGCTGTGTGCTGGGCATGCAATCTCTGACTAGGGGGACCTTCAGGGTCTTTAAGAAGAAACTCGTCCTAGGCAGTGAGAGGGGGAATCAAAGAGGTTTGGGTTAAGAGAACAGAACTTAGTAGTTCCCAGACCATGGGACGCTTTAGCTTCCAAATCCGAAGGCAACCTGTGAATAAACTGCCCAGGGATTGTTTTTTCTTTCAAGATCAAGCCTTGAGTCAGGACTCTAGTGGCCTCTCCAATGCCGCCCATTTTCTTCTCAAATGAATGTGAGCATGGTTCCTGCCATCAGCTGGTTGGGGCATTTTCCAGCCCCTGCACAGAGCTGGGCAGAGCCAAGCATCTTCTCCTTCATTCACCTGCTCTCCAACCCTTTACAAGAATGAATATACATTAAGCAACAGGGGTCCCAGAAAGAAAATGATGACAAAGTCAGGAGACAGAGTGTACCTTCCTGGAGTCAGGGAGATGTCCTTCCTTTGAGGCACAATTTGACCAGAAACCTAAGGAAGTGAGACTCAGCCAGGCTCACATCGAAAAAAAGTCAGGGCTAGGGAAATGGCTCATTGTTGAAGTGTGTGCTTAGCATGTTCCACACCCTGGTTTTGATCCTCAGCCCCACCCAAACAAAATCACAATCAATCAATCAATTATAGTTTAATCAGAGGACATGGGGTAGGAAAGGCCTTGCGGGGTGTGGAGGCACATACCTTTAAGCTTTAATCCTAGAATTCAGGAAGCAGAGGCAGGGGAATCTGTGTGAGTTTGAGGCCAGTCTGGTCTACACCATTGAGTTTCCAGCCAACCACAGTTATAGGATTAGATCATCTCAAAAGCAAAGCAAAACAAAACAACCCAAACCATTAGAAGTCTTGGGCCCCACAGAACTCCTCAGGACGTGAGAGAGCTTTGTTTTCTAGTCTAATTAGCACTGGGGCTTGAACCTAGGGTCCTGTGCATGCTGGGCACTGAACTGAAACACCAGTCCTCCTCCTCCTCTTTCCCTTTCTCTTTCTCCTTCTCCTCCTCCTTCTTCTTTTTTTTAGAGGGGGCAGGTCACTTTCAAATTTTTTTTTTTTTTTTTTTTTTTTTTTTTGCCACAGGGTCTCACTAAATTGCTCACCTTGAATCCAGGTCTGTCTTAAACTTGAAATCCACTTGCCTCTGTCTCCCCAGGGGCTGGGATCACTGCCCTGCATCACCAGGCCTGGCTAGGAGATGGGGTTTTTTTTGTTATGAAACTATTAAAGAGCTTTGAGATGAAGAGAGTCATGAGTTGTTTGGGGGTTTTGTTTTGTTTTGTTTTTTACCTTTATTTATTTATTTACTGGGGGGATGGCATGGGTTGCATGTGAGGTCAAAGGACAAATTGCGGTACTCTGGTCCCTCCCTCCTCCATGTGGGTCCTGGGGATCAGACTCAGGTTGTCAGGTTTGGCAGCAAGTGCTTTTACACTGAACCTTTTTTTTTCCTGACCTCATGTGAGTTTTGTTGTTGTTGTTGTTTGTTTTTGTTTGGAACAATTGTGGCCACTGTGGGGGGGGGGGGTGAGGGTGAAATTAGAATCTCACAAGAGTGGAAGCTAGGAGACTAATTAGATGGGAAGTGACTACTGTAGCCTAGGCGGGAAGGGCTGGAGGGTCTGGTTAGACTACCAACCCTGAAGGTAGAGAGGAGATACCCAAGTGGGAATATATTTTTGAAGCAACAAGATGTATTAGGTTCAGAAGAGACAACTAGGTCAAGGATGACATCAGGAATTTGGGCCTGAGCACCTGGTGAAGCTGGCGGTGCTGGTTACAAACTGAGGAGGACTTGAGGGGGAGGCCAGTGCCTGGTAGAGAGAGGGCTGGAGAATCTGACTTTGGGTATATCAAAGTAAAAACTACATGGGAGGAGGGGTGAGGAGTGTGGGGAGAAGGCAGAAGATGCACTAGGGTGCCCCAGGAGGAGGTGGGAACCAGGGGGAGGTGGGAACCAGGACGAGGTGGGAACCAGGGGGAGGTGGGAACCAAAGGAGTATTCGGCAAAGAAGGCTGGGAGAGATTCAAGAGAAAGCCAGTCCCAGTAATCAAGGAAAGCACACATGGTATCCCTCTGTATCCATGAGGGATAGCTCTGGGTCCCACCACGGACACCCAGGTCCTTGGATGTGTAAGTTCCTTACATAAAATGTCATAGAAAAAAATAATAAAATTTTTAAGTTAAAAAATGTTGATGGGATTGGGGAGATGACTCTATGGGTAACCTGCTTGCTGTACAAGCACCAGAGGCTAAGCTCAGATTCCCAGCCCTATGTAAAAGCCAGGCATGGTGGCACATGCTTGTTACCCCAGTGCTGAAAGGGAAGAGACAAGAGGAGCCTGGAACTTGCCCTTTTGGCTAGAGTATCTGGCCAGTGAGTTCCCAGTGAGAGACCCTGTCTCAAGAAATAGAGTGGGGATAGATAGAGGAAGACCCCTTCCATCAACCTGTAAGCCTCTGCATGCAGAAGCACAGGTAAGCATACCCCCACTACGTATATGTGTGCACACATATACAAATAATAAATAAAAACAATAAAAGGCATAGTGTTCGCATGAATATACACAAGTCCTCCTGTGTGGCTTAAAAATCTTACTGATCACTCTGGTACAACATAAAATCCACTGTATCGTTTAGGTCGTAAACAAGTCTGGACGTGATCAAGACAGATGCAATTTTTTCAGATATTTTTATATACGCTTGGTTCAGTCAACCACTGCAGAAGCTGAGGATGGAGGCTGAGTATATTACAAGGTAGAGGGCCTGCTCAGCTGTGTCCAAGGCCATTGATAATTAGAACCATGGGAGCCTGAGGCAAACCTTGGATCTGACAACTCTGCCAGCCAAACACCTCTGTCTCCATTTTAACTGATAGTGCCAGGGCCACACACCTATGAGTGTTGGGAGAATGATTAGATTGTAGCTGTTTGCGGCACCATCTCCCATCAAACCACCACACCCCGGCCGTGGAGGCACGCCATTCACCCAGCCACTGAGCGTATGAGCTTATAGCTACTATCAAGTAGGAAATATCAGCCTGCAGTCCTCGAAAGAGCACCATCCAGCTCGAAACAGGAGTTGACATTTCTCCCTCACCGACTTTACTTCTGATGTTATGAGACTTGGGATTATAACCATGTCAGGTCCAGGCACTCATCCTTAATCAGCCAACTTAAAAAGCCAAATTAAAAGTAGAAAGCAAAAAGGAAGGTTTATTCAATGTGGCCACAGTGGGGAGAAGGACAAAGGGATCCAGCGAAGCCCCTCCAGTCAATTTTAAGGGTTCAGAAGTAAGAGCAAAGTATAAACAGAGACCTAAAGATATGCACGTCTAAGCATTTCCAGTCAAGGTGTGGCCCACCATTGACCCATCCATATCTGGGTTTTAGTCTCACCCTGTAAAGAGGCCTGCCAAGTTCTTAGAAATGTATGAAATCCCTTTTAGGGCTGGAGAGATGGCTCAGCCGTTAAAGGCTAGGCTCACAAACAAAAAATCCCTGAATGGTCTGGTGTCCTTTACTCTCAGGCCATGAGATTCCTGGGGAAATTCCCATTTATTTGTGGGTCCATTGTTTCAACCACTTAATAGTCAACTGAGAGAGACATTTCTCTTTAGAATATCTGTTCCGGGCAGGTCACATTACACTGTCACTTGGTAGATTTTGACGTCTACATAGAGAAACAAGTTTGGAGAGCCAGTTTCACTAACCAGGAACACCAAGGAGCAGGCGGCTGCCTTCCCTTGCAGGACTCCTCTATGCTGAAGAGGACCCACGGTCTACCTCCTCCCCCAAATCCTGCCAAGACTCCTGACCTCTGCCCCACCCCCACCGCTCAGCATCCTCCCAGCCCATCATCCCCCTCCACCCTCAGCAATCTCCTTAACGGCTTTCACTCCCCAGAGTTTTAGTCAACCGTGATGAGCAGCATTCTGGAAAGATTAATATGCCTTCTGACCAAATTCATGTAGTTCTCAGCACAGTGTATTGTTTTGCATGCTGTATTTTATTATTAGTTGTTATTCTCTGTGCCAATTTATAACTCAGACTCGATCACAGGTGTGTATGTAGAGAGAAAGCATAGAGTACATATAGATAGGGTTTGGAACTATTCATGGTGTCAGGCATCTGCTGAGCGACTTGGGACACACTCCCTGTGATAAGGGGAGCCACTATAATATAAAGAACAAGTGGCCTGAATTCCCAGCACTTGAAAGAAAAAGTGGAACCCCTGGGATAGAGGGCAAGTTCTAGGCTAGCCTGGGCTACATAGGGAACCGCTGAATCAAAAATAAATAAAACAAAACAACTGAAAAAAAAAATGAGTCATCTTCTACCCACATATCTCTGTGTTGTCTTAGAATGACAGTAAATTTTAGCTACTTTTGAAACACTTCTTTCAGTTGACTGTGCTTTTTTTTTTTTTTCAAGATTTTATTATGAAAATGTGCAAACACAGGACAAAGTTGGAGAGCACTGTGCAGGGAGCCACTCTCCATCCAACGCCTCTAGTTTATGGGGACAGCTGACTCTGCTTTGTCACACAGCTATCCATCCATTCCTCCATCTGCCACCACCCACCCATCTTTTCTTTAAGCCACTGTACAGTTCACCCCTAAACACTCCAGTTACGTATCTCATTAACCCCGGTCCAGTATTTGCTCAAGGGTTTAATTTTGGTGACACAGTTTGCAAACAGAGAAATTAGCAACTCTGACGTGTGCAGACACTAACGTGTTGACAGTACACACAGAGAGATAACGACCGCTCCTTGAAGATACTCAGCATTATAGTCACTAGCATGTGGAAAAGCTCCCTCATGAGCTCTCCGAGCCAGTCCCCACCCATCCCAGAGGAACTGCTGATGTGATGCAGGCTTTGCCTGGTAAGGACCATCTCATAAACAGCCTCCCCTCTGTGTTTCCCTCCTTCCCAGCATGGCTCCCTACCAAGGATGCTAGGGGGTTCTTTTCCTTTTATTTATATTAGTAATCCATTATGTGACTATATCACAGTATGACTGTACTCCTCCTGACCGCAACAGTTATATAATGAAGAAAATTATTATTCGTTAGCAAATTTCCTCTTAATGGTTCTGCTGAAGGTCGGAGAGACAGCTCAGCTGGAAAAAGCTCTTGCTCTGCAAACCTGACACCTGAGTTTGATTCCCAGAACTCACAGAGGAAGAAAGGAACCAATGCCTGAAATTTGTCCTCCGACCTCTACCTGTGTGCTGTGGCATTCTCAAACACACATGTAATAATAAGTAATGTTTGAGTTGAAAAATAATTCTGTTAGAATTCTCTCATCATCCTAAACAAGCAGGGGACTGGCAAGATAGCTGAGCAGGGAAAAGCACTTGCCTCCAAGCCTGAGGACCTGAGTTCAATCCCAGGCCCCACATGGTGGAAACAGAAAACTGACACTCAAAAGTTATCCTCTGACCTCCATGTATGCTTGCACATACCCACACCCACATGCATGTACATACACTCATACACATGCACACACAAGTGCAAATAACAAAATATAAAGCTAGCACATCCATCAACTGGGAATAAAACATCTAAAAGCTGTTGTGCAGCAACTGAGATGTAGGGCATGAGGGCAGGCCTGGGCTGTTAGTATGATGTTTTAGTTTGCTCCAGTATTTTGCTCTGGTCTTGGTAATTTATATGTAACCAAGCCTTCTATTCTTTGTCACAAAGAGTATTTTTTTCTAGGTAACTGTTTTGGTGAGTGCCAAGTACTCACTTTGACTTCATGTACACTGTAGACGTGTATCAGAATGGTTCCTTAATTCTGCAGCTCATTCCTGCCACAATAGCTAATGAGCACCGGCTATGTTCTAAGTGTACTTAGCCTGGGCTAAGTATATATATATATATATGATAGATGTGCAGATATTGTCCTCATAGGGCTTGCAGTCTGGTGAGCTACACAAACACCAAGCAACTGATGGTTTCATTGCCAGTGTGATCGATACTACCAGAGCAAAAAGCAGATGCTGAGGGCGTGCCTGGGTTGTTCCAGGAGACTGAGTGCAAGCAGGATTGAGAGTTAAATCGGCAAAGGGAAGGAACCATGCAGAGCCCATGTCGGCAGCAAAGAGAGCTGCATAATCGGAGGCCCGTGTAACCAAAGGTCTAGGAGCATGTGTATGTGAAACGGTGGGGAAGAGAGCTCAGCAGGCAGCAAGCTCAGCCTGCCGGCTCCAGCTTTGCAGGGTTTTACAGACTGTTCAAACCATAGGTCCTTGACCGTGGAGTTTCCCATGGGAGCATTCGGTGAGGTTGTCTGTTCTGAGTGAGCACTCTAAACCTCTGGCGCCCAGAGCAGTGCCCGGCATCAATCTGAAGAAGGAGCCAAGAGAGGAAGGAAGAAAGGATGAAGAAGGCGGAGGAGGGAAGGGTGGTTTTAGGCAGAAGTTTTGAGATGTGTGTCTTGCGGAGATCACTGGTTGCAATGTGGGTGGGAGCAAGCTCAGAACACGGGATCTTCTTTGGCTTGGCTGCCCTCACGGGTACTGCATGGGGCAGGGCGGCTTAAACAACAGACAGTTACTGTCATGTGTTGCTGGAAGCCGGAGGTTCTCAATGCCATCAGGGTTGATGGCTAGAGAGTGCTTCCCTCCTGGGTTATAGACAGCCTCCTGCTCACAGTTCCTCCTGTGGCTTTCTCTAGGCACTCTCAGGAGGGGAGGGAGATGTGTAGATATTTATACTGAATCCTCTTACCATAAAATCACCAGTCCTATCAGGTTCGGGGCCCGCTCTAGTGACCTCACTTAACTATCTCCTTAAAAGCCCTGTCTCCACATAGTCAACATATGGGGGAACTCAGTCCCCAGTAGGAGAGAAACCATCCAGGAGGTCACTGGGGCTCAGAGAGCACATCAGCAGCTTGTTTGGGGTGTAGCAGTAAAGACAGGGTGACACTGCAAATAGGTCTACCAGGATCACAGGGGGGCTGCCTGAGGAGGGACGTGGAAGGAAAAGACTGATAGGTTTCTACAGTTAACATGCTGGGCGGTAGCTCCCCAAAGATGTGTCCAGGACTCTAGAAGTCTGTGCACATGACCTTATTTGAAGAAAGAAAACTGAAAATGTAATTAACTTGGTAATCAGAGATGAGATCAGTCTGGATTATCCAGGTGGGTCTTAAATCCCATTAGTCTCCCTGTAGACAGAGAGGAGAGGACAGCAGGATGGCTCAGTGAGTAAAGGTGCTTGCTGCTGCCTGATGTGACCTGAGTTTAACCCCTGAGGCCAGCACTGCCAGGTAGTGGAGAGAGCTGACTCCAGCAAGCTGTCCTCTGACTTCCACATGCTCACCTTAGCGTGTACACACACACACACACACACACACACACACACACACACACACACATCACTTTAAGAAAGATGAAGACAGAGAGAAGGTCCCTACACAGAGAAGACCAGGCAAAGACAGAGTCTACAGGAGAGAGCTGGCCAGAAGGAGCCTCCAAAACCTGGAAAGAACAAGAAGTTTCCCCTAAGCCTTTTCGGGAGAATGTGGTCCTGCTGACATCTTCAGTTTGGACTTCCAGACTCTGGAACTATGAGACAATCATTGCTCTCCTTTCATGGTAATTTGCTAAGGCACCCTTACACCACTAACAGAAAGAGCAACTGTGTATGTGATCATGGCTATGTCATCGGTGAAGAGAGGGGTACCGGAGAAGCTTGGGTCTTCTAGTTTAGATTTACAAATGCAGACTCTGAGGTGGTGTTAAGATGCCCAAAGCTACTTTGGTCTTTCATAAAGACTCAGCAACTGACAGCTATTATCGTTATTGTTTGCTAGGGGATCACGCCTTACAAATTCATCCGGTTTTCCTGGAATCTCAGGCTGGCAGGTGGGTTTAAGTTCTGCCAATAGCACAGGAACGCTTAGCTTGTTCCTTGCGGCACCTCTGCTTGAACGTAAAAGGTCCTGGTACAAAATCCTATTTGTATTTCTTCACCTCGGGCCGATTTCAAATTCATATGCACCCTGAAAGTCTACATCAGACCTCTCCTGGAAGGTCCAAGGGAAGGTCCAACCCTCCCCACCTCTCCGCTCCCCAGGACTCGGTTCGCAGAGGAAGTCCGCCATCTTGTGGACACTCACGGGTCTAACAGCCTAACTCTCAAGCTCCAAACTGAAGATGAGTAGAGATTGGTTTTAATCGCCTATCTCCCCCCCCCCACACACACACACACACTCCTTTATCTTGTTAAAAAGGACAAGACCATGGATGAAAAATCCTCCTGGTCTTCAAAACATCTAAGAGGTGATCAATGAGACCACACCTACAGATGACCCCGTAAGCCTCCCCAGGTCATGGAGACAGGGAAAGCAGTGTTTCCTGAAAATCTTTACTATGTGTCTCAAAACCCTGTAGGACAGTGGTTCTCAACCTGTGGGTTGGGATTCCTTCAGGGTTGAACGATCCTTTCACAGGGGTAGCCTAGGACCATCAGAAAACACAGATATTTTACATTATGGTTCATAACAGTAGCAAAATTACAGTTATGAAGCAGCAGTGGAAATAGTTTTATGGTTGGGGGTCACCACAGCATGAAGAACTGGGTGAAGGGGTCACAGCATCAGGAAGGCTGAGAACCACCGCTCCAGAGAAACCCCTTATTTCAGGAATGTTATCTGCTGCGTCCCACGGGTCGAGAAACCCTGGTCTAAAGAATGAAACAGAAGGAAAAACCCTTCTGAGCAGTTTAAAGAAATTTAGTTACAAGGAAAGGGGGACAGTCAAGGACCCAAGTGCAGGATCTGAGGTGACAAAGACTCTTTAGAATAAAAAATGATGAGGCGGATGGTTGTGTAAATGAACCCAGAGAAGAGCTGTTGGAGCAGTAGCTTACACAACAGAAAAAGGCTGAAGTGGTGAACACTTTAACGCCTTTCGCATGAGCAAATGCGTGTTGGAAATAAATGTTGGTTTTGCTGGTGGGACAGAAATGTAAATATGTATAATACGTAAATACTTTGTACGGTAAGAGGGCATGATGAGAAAGGAAGCTAGCTGCTGAAAAGCTGTGTGTAGTCACTCACTTCAGAAATTGTCACAATGTTTTCCTGGCTCCGAACGAACGTACGGGAGCTTTGGAAAGAAGCACATAAATACTAACCCGATAGGCCAGGCCTGGTGGCGCATGCCTTTAATCCCAGCACTGGAAAAAGGCAGTTCAAGACCAGTCTGTTTTACATAGTGAGTTCCAGGACAGCCAGGGGTATGTAGAGAGACCCTGTCTCAAAAAGCAAAAGAAAAACATTTAAGAGAGAGAGAGAGAGAGAGAGAGAGAGAGAGAGAGAGAGAGAGAGAGAGATGCAGTTAGGTTCTCTCTCTTTCTCTCTCTCTCTCTCTCTCTCTCTCTCTCTCACACACACACACACACACACACACACACACTTCTTTTTTCCTTTCCTTTCTTTCTATTCTTTACTTCCATTTCAGGTTTATGCTTGTTTTGTTTTTTTCTCATTTGCTTTTTTAGTTAGAGAAAGCACAGCCTTAGACTAGGGGAAACAGGCTTTGGAGCTACACCTCTCTATAAGAGTTCAAATCTGATTTTCTTCCATCCCTCCACCATCTGGAAGACCTTAGCAAGTCACTTAGACCCACTAGGAGTCACTTTCCCATCAGTCAAATGGGGACAGCGTCAACCCTGCCTCCAGGGCACCCCAAAGAAAAAAAAAAACAACACAGCAAGGCCGATGCCACACTCCTCCACTAGTGGGCATCGCGAGACCTTCCTAGGACTGAGGATGGAGGGGAGGCTCGCCCCCGCCGTCTGAATCCTGGCCCAGCTAGCTCGGCCCCTGCCTGCTGCGCCCCGCCCTTCCTTCCGGGTCCTGTCCCATTAGCCCCGCCCCCGCCCGCTGAGCCCCGCCCCTCCTTCTGGGTCCTGCCCCACTAGCCGGGCCTCGCCCTCTGGCCACGGCCTGGCCCTCCAGCTTCCAGGCCATGGCGACTGCAGGGGCTCCTTGGGCTCCCGGCTTGTGGCGGGCCTGCAACGCGCTCATGGCAGCCTTCTTCGGCCTGGCCGCCGTGGTGCAGGTCAGGCGGGCTGAGAAGGGCGGGCAGCGGGACCGCGGAGACGCCTGGGCAGCCAGTTCGCTGGGTGGAGCAGAATTGGGGTTTACCTTTCCCGAACCTGCTGAGCCCTCTCAATCAGAACACGCATAAGTTCCTGTGGTTAAGCAACGTTCTGAGAGCCTGAACTGGCGGCCCCGCGTGCACGGGCACGCAGCTGATCACTCAGAAAGGGACCCAGAACCGCAGCTCTGGCACCTTTCCGAACCTTCAGCTCCCGTGCGATTGAATGGCTTTCTGTGCCCGAGAGGAAGGGGGAAACAGAACTGACACCATCCTTACCCTTCCCAGACCGCTTCCGACCATCCTCAGGATAACCCCACTCGTTTCTTGAGACCTAGGGTCTTAAAACACCCGTGTGGTTCATAGGAAATCCCAAGCAGTTCTTTTCAAAGGATGCGTGGCTATGTATTAGAGTTACCTGTTGTATTCAACTGGGAGTCCCTTCAGCCGTCCTGATGTGCAAACAGCTAGACAGTTCAAAGGTGTTCAGTAGTACCCTTAGCTCACTGCAGCGCCTGGCAATGAATAGTAAACATAAGGTCAGACCAGGCATAGGACATGTCAGGTGTAATGTCAGCTAACATCTTGATGTTTTGACCATTCTAGGTGAACGATCCAGATGCAGAGTTCTGGGTGGTGAGTATGAGCTACTATATCCCTTCATTTGACACAACTTACGTCTGACCCCAGTGGCATTTGCCTAAAACCTGAAAAATCAACACTTTTGTGAGCTTGTTTTCCTAATTTTTCTCCTTGAAGGGAGAAATCACTGTGATAATATAACTTGCTGGAGGGTGTGAATTTGGGACTGTCTGGAGACATGGAAGTCTTTCCACAGAAAGAGCTTATCCCAGTAACTCTTTTCCCCTTGACAGTCATGTCAACAGTCATGACAATGCGAGTTCCTGTCATTTATTAAGGACCTACAACGTGCTAGTCACTTGACATGCGTTATGCTGACCTTTATGACGGCCGTCACAAGGATGTGTATTGGTTATATCCAATCATGTGTTTTGTTTTGTTTTTGTTTTTAATCTCAGACCACAAAAGACAGTCTTGGAGGGAGACTGTACAACATCACTGAGGAAGAAACTCATTCTTGGGTTTGAGGACGGTGTTCACAAGTGACAACACCAGGAATTACAGAGCAAAGTTCTAGTATGGTTTGGGTGTTTGTCCAGTAGAACCATAGTATGAAACTGCTTGTTATCCAGAGTCTCCAGTCCCCAAATCAAATGACCTCCTTCTCAGCACTTTGGTCCATAGCCTGAATTCCAGCTGTATTTCTCTTCAGGAGGCTTCATGGTGCATCTCCAAAAGACTGCAGCAAATAGCCATCTGTGCCACCATGCTGCTCCTCAAAACATGCCCAAGATCCCACCCCAGCCCTTTCCTTCCCAAGCCCACTCCTCCTGTTGACCCGGCCATTTCTGTTCTCAGCACAACTACCCAGGCAGCTCTGCTCAAAACCTATCATCTTTAACATCACTGCCTTGAGATGCCACCAGAAGCAAAAGTGAAAAGGAATTCAACAAAACCCATTCTAGGTATAGTTACGTGCACGGTGCCTGAGCATTCCACCACACTTGTGTACAGATAATGGAAAACAGGTCACACGTTCTGATGGGTGGCCTCTCTCACTCCCGTTCAGTCCTCCATCACTTCCTCTCACAAACAGCCTTATAAACTCTTGTGTCTGCTTCCTGTCTCCTGCTTCTAGACTACCAATATGTCACTGCCTATGTCTAAATATTGTGATTCCCCAAGCTAAGTTAGAGATCCTCTTTTTAGTCTTTAGGCTTATCATAGCATGGCCCCACTCACATTTCCAGCATGGCCTTTGAAGTCTAGTCCAGAAACATTGGCTACAATGCCTTGCCCCTACAGTGCTGCTGTCTGCCCAGGCTTCTGGAACTGTCTCAGATGCTGTCTCATCCCAAAAAAAAAGTTACTCTGCCTCTCTCCCAGAGGATCTGACCGTCTTTCCTTTGAACCCTTATTATAGCAACAGTGCATTTGGCTTGTGTTCTGTGCAGCTGGCTTCCAGGAGGAAAAGGACACATTCTCCCTCTTCTTAGGAGCCTTTACAAAAGCTTCCACATAAAAATCATCCCGAGTCAAGTGCAGAAGGGATGGATGCACCGATGAACAATACTGTGTTACTTTCTAGGCTCTGGAGACTAGGATTTCACCCAGCTCATTTCCACAGTCCCTGTTTCACCTTGTTCATGGAGGCTATTTGCATAGGATGCTCACAGAGGCAAATAGTGGAATGTGGATTATAACAAGGGGTTAGAAAAATACAGAACACATCACTTGGGAAACTCAGGGGGTCACTTGGTGGTCAGTAGTGACACAGAGGGCCTGAGCTTTCTCTTCTCAGCTATCCTCATGTTCTCAGAATAGCTGCTGCGGCTCCAGCCCTCTAATCCCCAGAGAAGTGTATCTAACGTAAGAAGAATCAAAGCAGGAACAAGACAGGTGAATTTGTTCCTATGTGTATAATATACTGTAATAAGGCTGTGTAATCAATCTGTTAAGTCAGGTATCTAGGCATTTGAATGCACATTTTAAAAATCTATGCCAGACATTTCTCACAGAGCACAATTAAATATTATATGATGTATGCTTGCTCATTGTCTTCTGTCTCTAATTCTCTCTGTCTCTGTCTGTCTCACTCCTGGAGGGCCAAGTCATAGTTTTCCATTTGGAATGGGACTGATCCCTGACTTCTTCAGTGTGTTCTTAGAAGAGCAGCAGTGGCCCCTCCAGGGACTTGTCAGAATGCTGAGACCTCCCCAATCAGCACCTGCATTTAAACAAGACCCCAGGTGATCCTTACATGCTAAAGACTTGGAAGTGCAGGGCTATCCCCAAGGAGTGTGACTGCCCATCTGTCAGGGACAACCTGATATGCAGATACCAATTCCCTGACATTCCAATCACCAACTAGGATGGAACAGGAAGGACAGATCCAAATGCCAGCTCTGTGATCTGAATGCATGCTCTGCTCAAGGTGAAAACGGTCACTTAAAACAGACAGATAACTTCCGAAGAGACTAAAGGTTCCTGTTCTAAACACTGCAATTGATATGGTGGTGAAGTGGCTTTCTCTCTTGGAAAGTCTCCAGGTTTTATGAACCTGTTCTCTCTTCTTGCCTTCAACTGCGTGCGCGCGCGCACGCACACACACACACACACACACACACACACACACACACACACACTCATGCTTTGCAGCCAGAGTTTGTTATGATAAGGCTTGGGAATGGGGCTTCTTCGGGGCCAATCTTCCAACTCCCTTTCCAAAAGGAAGAGCCTGGTCTCAGTACTGGGCACATCAGGCCCACACATTATTTGGATGCTTTCCTGTGACCTCACTTGCAGAGGTGGAATACTGAATCACATCACTTGCAGGAGTGGAATACTGAATCACATGGTCCATGGGGTCCAGCCCAGTAGGGCTATCTGGCCATTCACAGCTGTTTTGAGACAGGGTTTCTCTGTGTAGCTTTGGCACCTTTCCTGCAACTCACTCTGTAGCCCAGGCTGGCCTTGAACTCACAGAGATCTGTCTGCCTCTGCCTCCCAAGTGCTGGGATTAAAGGCGTGCGCCGCCGCCGCCGCCGCCGCCGCCGCCGCCGCCGCCGCCGCCGCCACCACCACCCACATTCCCACTCTGTTTTTAAGAGAATGTTGTTTTATGTAAGCAAGGAAGGTCACTGGGTGTGGAAGTTGCTTGGGAGAGACTGGGAGGCCAGCATTGACTAAACACTCTGCTCAGACCTACAGCTTGGGGATGCAAAGCATTTCCTGGAAGCGCTGACCAAGGGAGGTAAAAATTACAACCTGATGTGGTGATGAAGTCACAGTAGCAGAAGTTATCACATCCTCAGTGACTACTAAAGCAGGAAAATTGTACAGCTTGGGGACCACCGATCACACTTTTATTTGCTAGATCCTCTGAATGTAGCACATGTTGATCGTACTCCCATTTTCAGTGCTGGGAATGAGGACACTATTACTGGGCTGAACTCCCAGGTTTGGGCACACTTCCTAACTCTCCCATGTCCTTTTTGCTAACAGGTGGTATACACGATCCCTGCAGTACTTACCCTGCTTGTTGGGGTTAATCCTCTCGTCACAGGTATGAACAGTGGATTCTCCGTGGAGGTTCAGTGAATCAGAGTTCTTAGAATGGTGAGAATCTACCTGGCCAACTCCCAAGAGAAAACCAGGATTCCAGGCATTTCCTCTCCCTTCTCATAATGAGGGGCTCCTTTTCACCTAGACTATCCTAGGAAGACTTCCCAAGGTCTTGGCATACTGGCCATTATCAACTGCGACTCAAGACTTCTTGGGCTGATTGTTTTTATGAGATTTAGCTCAGAAGGGAGATGGGTTTGGTCACTGCACTCCAGCTAGTGTCAAATGGGCATCAATCACAGAGATAATCTTGTCTTCTCAAACTCAGGGGCAACCATTGCCACTTACATATTTTTTTCTTTCTAATCCAGATCAACTCCTTTCCTTTACACATTCTTAGAACAACACCACTCCTGTTGACTACTTTCTTATTCGGAATTTATTCAAAGTCTGTGTATACAAACTGCCGCTTGTGTATAGAAAGTGCTTATCATGTCTGTAACACACATGATATTGGTATATGTGCTCCTTCCAATCTCTGTAAGTACATAATACTTACAGCAACAGCAACATATGGCATGCTTTTATGTGTCTCCCTATTAGGTGCAAGCTCCTTACAAGCAAGACCATGCTTTATGCCTCCTTACATAAGCTTACATGTACTATTCCACTAGGCTAAGCAACAGAAAGTCTGAGGCCAGGTGCTGGTGATGGGCAAGTGGTGTGGGAAGTGTGGCTTGCCCAAGAAAGTGAGTGAATTCCCATAAAGCAAGTAAAAGAGAACCCTTGCTTCTGGATTCAACCTGATTCAACAGCTGCAGGATATGTACTTGTAGGCAATTTCATCTGGAAGAGTGTGTCTACGCTACATGTGCTGTTTTGTGTGCTGTGGGCTGGCGGCTTGGCATACCACGTCTTGCTTCATGCACAGCAGAACATCCTAAACGAGGAAGAAGGCAGGTGAGCAGTGACTTTTGCTCTGTGGAGGGGTGGGGCAGACCTGAGTAATCCTTTACAACAGCAACTCACCTGTGCACAGTGATGATTTAACTCCCCCAAATGTATCAAGAGGAGCAGAGGCAGTAACACAGACATTATAGGATGAAGAAAGTGTGGAAATGGGGGAGCCAGGATTCAAACCCAGGATCGCCTCTTGGATTCCACTATCACAGCTCTCATAGCTATTACCAATTCCACAACTAGTAAGGGCACATAGTACAGTAACATTCCAGTCTGATAAGCTGGTGACATCCTGAGTCACTCTTAGGTCAAAGTCTTATGTGTAAGTGCAACAACCACCTCAGGAGTCAGTACTTTGAGTCAACCTCTGCCAGCTTTGTTTGGTGTATCACATATTACCTCCCTTAGTCAGAACCATATATTCTGATCTTCCTTTGTTTGGATCCCAGCCTTACTAAGAGACCTCTACTTTCTTTCTTCCCTGCTGCTGGTCTGCTGACAGCATGCTCCAAAGACTTGTATGTTAGGTGTCACTGACAGGGTGTGGTTTGCTCTGGACCCTAGCCTATATGTTTTGGGTCACTATCTGGACACTCCTTGGGGGAGGGGGTGAGAAGGCATGGTGTCAATGACACAGACACGGGAGTCAGGTGAGAAGTAAGCAGTGGACTCATTTATTGTGGATATGGGGCAAACCTATATACTCACTCCCAATTTCCCATTGGCAGCTGAAGATTCTCTTAGCTGTGTTTTCTCTTTCTCATTGGCCCCTAGCATTCTGATGGGTGTGGGTCACCAATCACCAGGTGCAGCAGCAGACTCCAAGTTGGCTCAGTGGGAAGTAGCTAGCACACATGCCTATGCACACTACCTGGAACAGGGCAGCTTAGGTTTTATCAGGCTAGCTGGCTGCCCTCCTCCTATACCTATGTAAACTGGAGAGAAGGCCAGGCTGGGTCTGCAGATGGTGATATACACTAAATGGGTTAGCTTGAAGCCTAAGAATCAGGGTGGACTTGAAGTGGGGCCTCCAGTGTCAGTGACAATTTTCTTATTCTTCAGTCAGTGTAAGAGGCACACATATCTGACACACAACTCCATGAGTACATTCCCCTCAACACTATTAGTCTGATTAATATTACAAGCTCTTATTCTCTCTGCAATCTCCTCCAGCTCTCTCAGTGTGTGTTTAGATTTTTTTATTGGTTCGAGCTCCTGCAAAGCACTGACGCCTTTTAAAAACATGAAACTAATGACAGATGAGCCCCTGGGCTGTCTTCAGGGCTGTACCACTCCTAGTGGCATGCAGGGGGAGAGTGGCAGCCACTTCATAATGGGAAACACGGTGTCTTCCAGGGAGCTGTCTGGCCTGGTGATCATCACAGCATGGATGGCACTGTGTCACAGCTCAGCAAAGTAAGTGCCACTCATTAGTTAAAAATCAAGGGCTCCGGGGCTGGAGAGACATCTCGGTGGTTAAGAGCACTGGCTGCTTTTCCAGAGGACCTGAGTTCAATTTCCAGCATCCACAGATTGGCTCATAGCTGGCTATCTGTGAGCTCTAGTCCCAGGGGAGTTGATGCCCTCTTCTGGCCTCCACAGGTACCAGGCATACAAGTGGTGCACAGATTACATGTAGGCAAAACACTCAACACATAATTTTTTTTTGCCCAAATGTATTTGAAAGTAAATGTCCTAATGTCCAAATATACATGGTTTCTATGTCAATTACACTATGTTCAGAGAATATGCTTTGTAGGATATAAGTTCTTTGAAATATGTAGGGAGTATTTTATGCCTGAGCTTATAGTATTTTTGAAATAATGTTTAAGTGAAAAGAAAGTGGATTCTGCCAGGTGTGTGTGTGTGTATGCGTGCACATGCATGAGCACACACACATCTGTTTGTAACAGGGTCTCATGTAGCCTAGGCTGGCCCCAAACTCACTATGTAGCAGAGGATGACCTTGAACTCTTGATCTTCCTGTTTTATCTCTTAAATACTGAGATTATAGGCATGTGCCACTACATCCTGGCTGGTAAGACACTTGTTAATGGCCAAACCTTCAGTTCATCAAGAAGATATAGCCATTCTAAATGTGTATGTCCCCAATAACATTGCCTCCAAATAGATATAATAATTGTTGCCAGTTAAAAACAAAAATTCACAATTATTTTGTGAGATATTAACACACTTCTCCTGTTCATTAATACAAACAAAAGGCAGCGTGGATTCATATTACTTACACAATAAGACACTAGACCTCATGAACACTCTAGGACACGTGATTAGGGATTAAAGAATCTGGTGCTGGGAGAAGATGGTTTGGCTGATAAAGCACTTGCAGGGAAAGCCTGAGGATATGAGTTCAGGTTCCCAGCACCAGGTAGATCTGTGCACTCATGTAACCCCAGTACTTAAGTGACTGGAGACTTATGGGTTCTAGGTGCTTGTTGGCCAGCCCATCTAGCCAATCTGTGAGCTCTGGGTTCTGTGAGAGGCCCTGCCTCCAAAAAAGGTGGACCTGAGGCTGGTGAGATGCCTCAGCAGTTAGGAGCACCTGCTGTTCTTGAAGAAGACCTGAGTTCAGTTTCCAGCACCTACATTGTGTCTCACAACAGTCTATAGTTCTAGTTCTGGGGGATCCAATGCCCTTTTGGCCTCCAGGGGTACCAGGTAGGTACACATGTGGTGCTCTTACATACATGTAGGCAAACACTTATACACACAAAATAAAAATAAATCTTAAAACAACTGTAGACAGTGATAAGACAGTCAATGTCAACCTCTGGCCTACACACACACACACCTGGCAGAATCCACTTTCTTTTCCCTTGCACATGATTTCAAAAACACTATAGGCTCAGACATAAAATACTCCCTACATATTTCAAAGAACTTATATCCTACAAAGTATATTCTCTGAACATAGTATAATTAACATAGAGACCATTAACAACAATAAAGTTAGACAATTGCTGTATATTTGGAAATTAGGAAATTTGCTTTCAAGTACATTTGGGCCAAAAAAGAAAGCACAGTAGAAATCAGAAACATCTGAAACTGAAAGGGGTAATGCTAACATTTATGAAATGTGGCTTAAAACCATGCTCAGACATAAATTCTGGACTTCAGCATATATTTGATATGAGGGGTGAAGAGGCTGGGATGAATGAGCTAGGCTTCACGCTTAGAAGAACATAAAATTAAACCCCCCAAAACAAGAAAATAAGCATTTAGTAAACCAAATAAATGAAAAATTGACATACAAACATAAGAGAAACATAAGGCCAAATATGGATTCTCTAAAATTATCACATTAATAAGCTCTGGTAAGACCTAAAATTAAAAAATATATACATATAAGAGCAAGATCCTGAGGAGGCATAAATAAAAGAGACATTAGGCATAAACAAGAACACACAGCACAACTAATGGATTAAGTCCTTGGATAGCACTGCAAACAAACTTTGTGCACTGTACTTAAAATCCTAGATTAAGTCAACAAATTCATCAAAACAGTCAGTTGACTTAGAGTTATCGTCAATGCTGGAAGGCATTTTAGTGAATTCCTATTCTGGACTTGATGTATAAAATGTATTCATTTATTGTTGAGGTGCTGGAGACTGAATATAGGGCTTGTATATGCTAAGGCATTTGTTCAACCAGTGAGCTATATCCCCAGATTTCTTTACTTTTTATTTTGAGGCAAGATCTCAGTTGCCCAGTCTGACCTTGAACTCACTTTCTACCAGGCTGGTCATGTATCTTCAGTCCTCCTGCCTTAGGCTCCCGAGTAGTTGGGATGACAGGCCTGCATCACCAGATCTGTGGCCACCCTCTAGAGCATGGTCAACCTGCCAGGGACCACACCCTTAAAGAAAGCTGACTCTCCCTCACTCCCCGGTTTGTTGTGGGGTAGGGGACCAAGAGTCCCTCCTCACTCAGCTGGATCTTCCTAACTTCTTGGAAGTTTAGTTCATCACTTTTCAGTCTTTTTGTTAAGTAAGACTTCAATTTTTTTTAAAAAATTTTCCCTAAAATACAACTCTAGACATAGATGTCATAGTTGAAGAAATCAAACAGGAAGGAAGAACCGTGCTGACCATTAGCAAATACCTCTGGAACACGAAGGAAGGACTGTTTTTCAACTCACATGGTGAGGGCAGAACAACTCTATAACAAAATTTACCAAAACATTAAAAAAAATAAAATTATAGTAACTTCACTCATAAGCACAGATGGCAAAACCTTTAAGGATTTTATTGTTATGAAAAAAACTGTAAAAATCACTTAAAATTACAAAACAACAAAAATTTCTAGAGAAAGCAATAGTAACAAGACCTTGGGAAAAGTTGAGCAGGGTGCTACATTTTCTTATCCCAACACTCAGGGGGTGAGGCGGGAGGATTGCTACAAGTTCAAGGCCAGCCTGAGCTACGTAACAAATGTAAGGCCAGCAAGGGCTACACAGCAAAACCCTGCCTCAAACAAGGGAGAGAAAGATTTCTTATGAAGGGGCAAAAAAATAGGGAAAGATCAATTGTAGTATAATCTAATTAATCAATACTCCTCAGAACAGTGTTTGGAAAAGGCATTTGCAACATCTATCAAGATTAAGTATATAAAGATTTTATACAAAATATTAAGCTCAATAAAGGGAAACTATTAAGATGCAATGTTTTACCAATTCAAACTGCATGCATATTTCCAAAGTGATTTGTTTTCTTGGACTTCCTAATCCTTTTTATTTTTCTAGGAATCCAGTTGGTGGAAGAACGCACTTGGCTATTGCCATTGTGATCACTCTTTTCCCACTCATTTCATGGGTCTATGTATACATAAACAAGGAGATGCGCTCCTCCTGGCCAACTCACTGCAAGACAGTCATTTAGATGAATTCGATGTTTAAATTAGTATTTTAATATTTTATGCACACTAATGTATAAATAAGCCAGGAAAGAGGAGTTTCCTGGTTTACTTCAAGAAATCTGAGTGAATATTAGAGATGATTTAAGGTCTTGAAAATTTAACAAGGTACCTACAGCATGCTGGAAGATTGTACAGGATAGATAAGAAGCGGGGTCTGATTCTTCAGAGGCCTCTTCTTGGACAGCAGGGGAACAAGCATTGAGCAGAAATCTGAGTTTGAATTCAGCTTTCGCACTATGTAACGGAGGCTGAACCATGAATGTCCTGGTGGATATTTCCTCCTAATAAAGTAGGATGTCAGAGCTCCTTGGTCACCGCAACCAAACTGATGTGAAGGCACTCTGAGAAGATAGAGTGTGTGCGGATTACAAAAGGTTGTATGTGATTGGAGTGAGAGAGGGGCAGAGGTTGGGTAATATGCTGACACAGAGGTAACTCAAGACTGCAATTCCAAACTAATCCAGTAAACTTACCTGGTTCAGTGACATGAACCAAGGAAAGCTCTAGAACAGGTGAGCCAAATGATAGATAGGCTTGTCTTGCAATGAAAGTAGAAAAACAGTAGAAATTAAAGAAAGTACAGAAAAGAGGAATTTGGAATACAGAAAAGATGAATAGGGAATATTAATGATAATTTCTTATACTCAGTGAAAAATAAGATGGAAATCTATACATTTGTTTAATGAATATTGATATGACCACACTGAGAGCACTAGAGGGCAACACCATCCAACAGAACATCCAACATGTTGTTATGGAGCACTTGACTTGTGGGCAGGGTAACCAAAGACGTAAATTCTTAACTTTTGTACTTTCAGAAGCAGATGCTCAATTGCCAGAAAAAGTTAAATGTGCTGGGAATGACACGTGTGTGTGTGTGTGTGTGTGTGTGTGTGTGTGTGTGTGATCTACAGGTGAAGTATTTGTAAGAGTTTAGTGTCAGGTGGATGCACTTCTGAACAAAACACAATAGAGTTTAGAGACATAAACACAGAATGCGTTTTATACTGAGTGTATGCTGAAAAAATATTTTGAAATAAATTAGGCTAAATAAAATATATTGTATTTACGTTTTAAAGTGTGACTGCTTGAGAGTGTTAGATTATTTAATTAGCTCACATGGCCTGTCAGGTATCTGGATGGGACGTTTATCTAGGCTGGATGAAACTCTGTAACCAGATGACTGGTTTGGATGAGAATGGTCCCCACATGCCTGAATGGTCCCCAAGTGGTGGCACTGTTTGGGTAGGCTAGAATGTGGCCTTGCTGGAGGGAGTAGTCACTGGGAATGAGATTTGAGGTTTCAAAAGACTCAGGCCATTCCCAGTGTCTCTCCCTGCCTCCTCCTTTCATCACAAGATGGAAGCTCTCAGCTGTTCCTGCCACCGTGCCTTCGTTCGCCATCACAGACTCTAACCATCTGGAAGTTTTCAACCTGTGGGCTGCAACCCCTTTGGGGGTCGAAGGACCCTTCCACAGGGGTCACCTGAGACCATCTGCATATCAGATATTTATATTTCATAGCAGTAGCAAAATTAGTTATGAAGCAGCAATGAAAATAATTTTATGGCTGGTGGTGACCACACCATGAGGAACTGTATTAAAGGGTCGCAGCATTAGGAAGGTTGAGAACCACTGCTCTGGAACAGCAAGTCCCAAATTAAATGCTTTCTTTGATGAGTTGCCTTGGTCATGGTGTTTTGTCTCAGAAATAGAAAAGTAAGACAAGATGTTATTTAGGAGACTTAAGAAATGCTTAAGTAGAATTAGTACCTATCATGCCAAAGGAGTGGGAATGAGTCTGATATTCTATTTTATACCCTATAATGCAGCAGTACTCTGTAAATACTAAAGGGATATTTATTTTTGATATCAAGGAAAAATAAAATTTATATTAAAGCAAGTACAGTGCAGTTGGAGTCAATAAAATACATGTCAAAGACTTTGAGTTTCCCAGTGTCCCTTTAGCCTACATGCTCTTTATAACTTTCACATCTTCTTTAGAACTAGTTGTAATAAACCCAATCCATTTGGAAATTCAACATAGGCACTATTGATCCTCCAAATAGGCTTGATTTCTGTGTAAATGACTCATATGTTCAAAACATATATTAATTCCCTCTATCAGACTAGTATGGCTGTAAATATACATAGTACCTTTTGCACCCTCAGAGAAGCATGGAAGACACTAACTTTTTGTCTGTACTTGTCTTTGGCCCTTACCAATGGAATAATTTTTATTTATTTTTTCAGGCAGGGTCTACGTAGTTCAGGCTAGCCAACATGCCAGGCTAAACTCTCTCTTCTTTCAGCATTTATGGTTTTATTTCAGTATAAAAAAGATGTACATGTGAACTGTCAATTCATTTTCTTTGCTGTGCAGCCCGATGTTGGGTTTGGTGACTTTGCTGGCCAGCTATGGCTGCTCTCTGCATGAGGATCTGTGGTTCTTGGAGGCAAGACTAAATGATCTAGGCAAGACTAAATGATCTAGGCAAGACTAAATGATCTCAGCACAGTGAGACTTGCTGTTTGTCAGGGGCACTTCCAGACCAGGGACTTCCCAAAGTCACTAGGCAGTGCTGTTTTCTTGTCCTTCCCATAACCAATACTGAGCATCAGGCTTTGGCCTGGAATCTTCTCCGCACCTCAATACTGCTGGATTTCTGCTAGCTATACTTAGTTTTGGCCTACTGGTCTGATAGTACAGAATGAATTCCTTGGCCTTCACCAGAAGGAAAAGGGCAGCCATGACACTGAGATGGCAGACACTGGCACATGCAGTGCTCTGGAGGGGTGAAGACCACACTCTATTTTTCTATTGGATTTAAGAATCAATAGCAGATTTAACACTGCAGTTCTCAGAATGTCTTCTCCCGTTTCCTATGCCTGCCCATCAGTTTACTCTATAGACACACATCCACAGTTCAGAAACCAAGAGTTCCTCTTATGCTTTAACTCTTCACCCCTCGCTCATTGATCTTCCCCACTCATCTAGACCCTTCTTTTCTTTTTTTTAAAGATTGATTTATTATGTATACAATGTTCTGCCTGCATGTATCCCTGAAGGCCAGAAGAGGGCACCAGATCTCATTACAGATGGTTGTGAGCCACCATGTGCTTGCTGGGAATTGAACTCAGGACCTCTGGAAGAGCAGCCAGTGCTCTTAACCTCTGAGCTATCTCTCCAGCCCTCTTCTTTTTTCATGTCATCCTAAATCTTTTCAAATGAAATTCAAGTTTCTCTTCCACATTCTTTGTCCTTTTATATGTGGTGGACAATTTCTCACATTTGTACTTGTGTTTTGTCTCTTTCCATCCTGGTGACATCAGGGTACACAGGAACACATGACAGTCGTGCTGTGGCCAGCTAGGTAGTCACAATCCCTGTTACCTTACACTGTGAGATGAATTTTGCACATGAGATCAAGAGTCCTGACATGGACAGGTGCTTGGACTATCCAGAGGGCCAAGCAAATGCCCACGTGCATCTTGAGAGGCTGCAAGAGGCAAGAAAGAGGATTCTGTCCAGAGCTTCCCACTGGACTGTGGCCACACCCACTTTGTTTTCAGCCTGGTGAAATGATTTCACAATCCTGACCTTTAGAACGAGCAGAGAACAAACACATGTAGGGAGTGGCCACACACTCAAGAATTCACTGGAGCAGTCACAGAAAATGAACATGCCTGTTTTCTGGTAGGCACTTCACAGGTACTTATGGTGACCAGTATTTCGGTCTCTCAGCCCTGACTCAAACTCTACTCTTCAAAGGTCTGTTTGCCGTTGAGACTCTCTGCAGATAAGCCTTGACACAAACAGCAGTGGGGTTAAATGGGCTCCATGTATCTAGAGAGGAAATCAAAACTAAATCATTTTCTACACCGTGGCCCCACAGAGCACTAGGCATTTCAGACAGACCAGACGAGCCAGCACTCAGCACTTGGTCCTGGTGTCACTTGGCACGTCCCTGCAGGCCCTTCTGAGATGGAAGGAAGCACCACGTTTTCACCTGACTTAATCTCTCAGTTTTTCTTCATAGAACAGGAGTGTCACCTTTATCTAAGTACAGGTGCTCTGAACCAAAATGGGGGAAGCCTGCTCACACATCGGGTAAGCAGGACAGACTTGCCTGGGCTTCCATGTATTAAGCTCTAGAGTTAACACAAGAGCACATTCTCCTTATAAAAAAGAAGAAATTGAAATTAGGATAAATACAGTCCCTTATCAGACTACATGCCCACGAGTCTCCTTCCTGGTTTACTTTACTTTCCAGGTGCCAGTACTTGGATATATTATGCAAAAATAGCACTTCTGAATTTTATCTTCACTTACACATACTGAAGCCTCAAAGCCACTTTGTATACAAGCAGAATACTTAACAACGGGATTGAGAATTCAACTTTTTTTTCCCCCCCAAGACAGGGTTTCTCTGTGTAACAGCCCTGGCTGTCCTGGAACTCACTCTGTAGACCAGGCTGGCCTCGAACTCAGAGATTTGCCTGTCTCTGCCTCCCAAGTGCTGAGATTAAAGGCATGAGCCACCACGCCCAGTGAGAATTCAACTTATATATGCAATGGAGTAAAACACAAAACAATATCATTCTTTTTCTACAAAGACAGACAAGATAATGAGACTAAAAACACAAAGCTTGTTCCCTTTTGTAATTCATAATTCTGTCTGGAACTCTGCCTCTCCCTTTCAGTATCATTTTGTCAGGGTAGACATGAACTGTGCCAAAGGCCTGGCTATCCGGAGCTGTTTCAATAACTCCTTCAAGGTTGACATGGTGTATACCAAAAGGATCCTCAGAGTAGCCACCGTCATGTGTGTGACCAGCAAGGAAACACACCACACACTTGTGAGACCATATGACGGACAGGGCATCCATGTAGTTCCAAGCCAAGCACACGCTGTCAGAGGCCTCTGGGTAAATGGGAAGATGGCCTGTTAAAGAAAAATTAGGAGCCAATTAAATCATTTTCCATCAAGAAAAGACTGAAAGCTACTATTCAGGAAAACCAAACTTAAGTATAATGCTTCTTCATCCACATGAAGACCAAGGTGACAATGTGTTCTGTAATTTTAGCACTTGGGAAGCTGCAGGAGGATTATGAGTTAAAAGTCAGACTGAGCTACTGAGCGGGCAATTTATAGCCTCATCTCTGGCACACAGAACGGACAGACAAGTAGCTGGTTCAGATATAAGGTGGAAGACATCTTGGTATAGGAAAATGATGTCCGAGGCCTTCAGAATCCCAAGGACATTCTGTGCCGGGCATCTATAAAGGCAGCCAGAAGTCAGCCAGATTCTGCACTGAAATCTAATCTCACTGATTTCCATAAATAGGAATGTTACATATAACGAATGATGTAGCTAAAAAACAGCTTAGGAGCTGCCCAGGGGTTTTGTTATATATATATATATAAAAATGTCACTGAACAGAAACAGTTCAGAAGACTTTAAAGAACCTCTGGAGATCAAGGCTGCCGGATCCAATTTGCAGCTGAGAAAACTGATTAAAGCTGAGAAAGTTGACCTGGGGCCCAGAGGAAATCCACAGGCACAAGGGACTTCCAATCTGCAGAGCCAACACATTGGTTAGTCTGAGAGCATGCATCAGGCCAGAGTTTCACTCTGAAGGGAGGCAACACAGCTCACCAATCCCGGCTTCTTCCCAGTCACTTAGCTCTGCTCTGCTCCTGTTCATGTGTATTCTTTTTTTTTTTTTTTTTTTTTTTTTTTTTTTTTTTTTTTTTTAAAGATTTATTTATTTATTATGTCTACAGTGTTCTGTCTGCACATATCCCTGCAAGCCAGAAGAGGGCACCAGATCTCATTACAGATGGTTGTGAGCCACCATGTGGTTGCTGGGAATTGAACTCAGGACCTTTGGAAGAACAAGCAGTGCTCTTAGCCTCTGAGCCATCTCTCCAGCCCTCATGTGTATTCTTACATTTAAACAAGTTCCGTTTTCTACCTACCTGTTTATAAGCAAGTGAGAAAGGGAGTGGGTAAGAGATGCCTAAAGCAGGAGGAAATATATGTGTGTGTCCTTCCCTTCTTCCTCCCTGACCCGAGCGGCTATAATAAGGCTAAGAGAGGCTAAAAGGACAGTAAATGGCAGCAGCCACGCTCCTGTTCCATCCACTTTACAGACAGAAACACATTTATATTATCAACCACCTGAACAGCCTATCCTTTTCAAAGGATTTTCATTAATGATTTCACGTGTTACAAAGCTGAGAAAATTGTAGTTGACAGGTCTTGTTTGTCAACGCTTACAATGTTCATACCACCAAGAGGCAGCCGGCATCCCACCATCATGTGCATGCAGGCACACCTTCCAAATTGCCTACTGTCTCGGATGGCAGTGTCTCCCAAAACTGGTTCTAAATGAAAATAACAGGGAACTAATGCCTGTGCAACTGTGAGATTAACAGAGAACTTCAAGAGCGTGCCTGTCACATCTCATACTAATTTTGCTTCAGCTGGGTAACAGTTACCCAATGGTGGCGATTTCACTGCCAGCCAGGGCTCCTAAGGCTAAGACTTGGTGGGGCCTGAAAAGAATTCCTCAGTTAAAATTAGTACATAATTTGATCCCAGTTGGGAAAAGTCTACTTTGAAACCTACAAGGGAAACTCAGAGACACTAGCAGATGGCAAAATGTTTTTGTTATTTTACAATTCTTTTCCGATTCCTTCTTAAATGTTAAGCCTTACATTATATTTCAGTGAAAACTATTAAGTAGGACTGGAGGGATGGCTCAGCAGTTTAGAGCACTGGTTGCTCTTCCAGAGGACCTGGATTCAATGCCCAGCACCCACATGTCAGCTCACAACTGTGTGTAATTCCAGAAGAGATATGACACCCTCTTCTGGCCTTCTCGGGTACTGCAAACACACGGTACACAAAGATACATCCAGGCACACATTCATACATTAAATAAAATTATTTTAAAATCTCAAAAAAAAAAATGTAGTTAAAGTATCTGTTTTACAGAAAGAGGTTATCAAAATACAAATATTACTATTCTTTCATGGATAACTTCCCAATTTCTAAAATGTCAGTGTAACCAAAGAAACAATTTACATACTTACTCACAATCACCACCTTTTCCTGGTTCAGGTCTGAGAATGTAAGAACTTCATTCAACCAGTTCAGCTGTTCTTGGCTGAATCCTCCATTAAACTGGACATACTGGGGCTCAGAAAGTCCTGAATGAATTCAGCAAATTAGACCCGTGGCATGTCATTTTCTCCCTCATTTGGACATTCAAGTTTGGCTAACATAAAGAACATGCTCTTTAGGGATATCTGATCACCATCTTAAGAATGTAGAGCAATATATAAACACAGCGATGTGAATTCTAGTCTTGGTCTTCTCTGCTTACTACACTGGCTTTCCACTACACTGAAAATAGAACCCCCTTATTATGTCCTCTGAGCCCTACTACACAGCCTTATACCTGTCACCTTCACCCCAGTGAAGCCTGTGCTACTTAATAATGCCAAAGTCTTATGCAACTTAGTGCCCTTGCACTTGTGTCTCCCTGTGCCTGCCAGCTCCCCACCCCACTCTAAGTGTTAATCCAGTCATCTAGACAACAGCTTAAATACTTGAGTCCATGGAACATCTATTCACCTAATCTAAAACAGCATCCCTAGTTCTTCGCTGTAACATACTCTATTTTCTCAGCACAGTTATCACTGAGAAGATAATCTTGTTTTTGTTTCATCTCTGAAATGTTCAATAAGGCTCATGTGTTGAAGACTTGGTCACTAACTGAGGTGTTAGCATCTTTTAGAGGTAGGAGCTAGTGAGGGAAGTCAAGTCACAAGGGAGACTACAAGCTCAGGCCCTCTTTCCCGACTTTGCTTCCTGGCTATGAGTAAGCAGCTTGCTCTAGCATGTATCCCTGTCATAACGTGCTGCTTCATCACAGGCCCAAATGCAACCAGGCCAAGGGACTACGAACTAAACCACCTCCCCCGCACCCTCCACCCCAAACCATAAGCCAAGAGACCTTTCCTCCTCGCTAGTTGATTATTTTAGGTACTGATCAGTGACGGAAAGCTAACAAATATACTTATTATCTGCTCTACCTACCTACTGCTATGGTTCTCTCCATATATATATGTGCAGTGATTATGATGGGTACTCAATCTGTTAAATGTCTGAAGTTTAAATTACTTATAACCAATTTATGTGACATCAAGCTTGTAAGAATCCTGACCCTGAACAACAGTGACAATAAATTTTACCTTAATCATCCATCTTCCTGCTGAATAAAAGGTAGCTGAAGAATTTAAAGACAATGTATTAGATTCTCAGCTCAAAGCAATAATTCACCTTGGGGACTATTTAACTCCACATTTGGGTTGTGCTCCCTCAGCATCTTCATACACTGCTCATATTTTGAAGAAGATTGATCTATGCCCAAGACACTCAGGTCATAAGCATCAAGTAAAACAAACCGGAATTTAGGAAATGGTACAAAGTGATAAGCATAATAATTCTCTGATGGCGTGGTCTCGGGATGCTGTACAATTCGGTCTTCTAGAAACTTGCTGTTAAGTTTTGAGTTTGCTAAGAAGTCTCTATTGAAGTTATAGAATTCATGGTTTCCCCATGTGTGGTGAACTGGGGCTTTAAGCATTTTGAATGTTTCCATGACAAGTTCTAGAGACTTTTCTGATACTTTATACTGTGCGTTGTAGCCATCGATGATGTCTCCAAGCTGGAGGACACAACAGGGCGTGCTGCGTTCTTTATTCCAGTCTTCAATGGCACCCTGTAAGTGAACAAGACTGTGCCGGTAATACCTCCGCCTGCTTCTTTGATAATTGAATCCATCTTCTAAATCAGCATACTGAATATCTGCTATAACTCCAAAGGAAAAAAGTGGCTCTGAACCATCAGCCAGGGCATCGGGGTCCAGCTGATCAGCCATTACCTCCAAGCAGGCTTCTAAATAAGCTAATGAGAGGGAAAAGATACCCAAGTTAAAATACTGCAGCTTTCCAATGGGGACAAGAAAATGACAAAACGGGTAATTGACTAGACAGCAAGACAGACGGACAAGTGTGTGGGCTCTAGAGGTCAATGTCTTAGCTCTAAAATGCTTCAGTTCTCATCCATAAAAAAGGTGATAAACTCTGTCACTCAGAAGACTAACAATTTACAAAAGGGTACTATCATATTAACCATTAGTAATTCCAACTACAACAGCCAAATTCAAATCTGGAATCATTTCTCACTTTCCACCCATTTAAAACATGATGATATTGTTGTAGAATATTATTTTAAGGTGTATTACTTTTGTTTATGTTGCATTTGTTTAACTCTGTGAAGCTGTGTTACTGTGCCTGTCTAAAACACCTGACTGGTCTAATAAAGAACTAAATGGCTAATAGCAAGGCAGGAGAAAGGATAGGCAGGGCTGGCAGGCAGAGAGAATAAATAGAAGGAGAAATCTGGGAGGAGGGAGAAGAAAGAAGTAGCCAGAGAAGGAGGAGGACTCCAGGGGCCAGCCCCCCAGCTACACAGCAAGCCATGGAGTAAGATTTATAGAAGTAAGAAAACGGAAAGGCCCAGAGGCAAAAGGTAGATGGGATAATTTAAGTTAAAGAAAACTGGCAAGAAACAAGCCAAGTTAAGGTTGGGCATTCATAAGTAATAATAAGACTCTGTGTATGATTTATTTCGGAGATGGATGGTGGGCGCCCCAAAAAGTGAAAAACAAACAACATGATAGTACATCCTCTCCTGAGTCAAACAATTACATCAGAACCTCACCCGCCACACTGTACCATCACAATCACACTCATCCACTCTACTTTCCATAGCAGACCTCCACTCTGGGGTACTCAAGCAGGCCCAGTCTTTTCTCTTTGTTGATGAGCAGCCTGCAGAAATCAGTCTGTCCCTTTTTTGTATCTGAAGTATTAAGGAAAGACAGTGATATGAAAAGAGAAGGAGATAGTTTAATGAGGAATGTCCCTGGAGGCTCAAGAATTTGGTGTCCCAACCCCAGTTGGAGGCATTATGAGGAAGTGCAGCCTTGCTGGAATAAGTAAGCCACTGAGGGTGGGCTTTTAGAGTTTAAAGCCCTTCCCCACTTCCAGTTAACTCTCTGGTTCATGTTGCTATTAAACATGTGATCTCTTAGCTTTCTGCTGGGCCACCATGCCTGCCTGCTACTACATACTCACAGGGTGGGGAAAGGGGTGTTAGAGATAGGGTCTCTATGTAGCCCTGGCTATCCTGGAACTCCTTGTGTAGATCAGGCTGGCCTAGAACTCATACAGATCTGTCTGTCTTTGTCTTCTGGGACTAAAGGCATGTGCTACCTCACCCAGATACAAAAGATTCTTATACCTCTGAACTATAAGCCAAAATAAATTCTTTAAGTTATTTTTTGACAATTTTTTAAATAAAAAATCACAACAGAAAAGTAACTAATACCACGAAGAATAATTTTAAATTTAAAAAAGCCAGTGCAGGGGCTGGAGAGATACCCAGTGGTTTATAGAACTTCTTCCAGGGTACCAGAATTCCTAGCACCCATGTCAGAAAGCTCACACTACCTGTAACTCCAGCTACAAGGGATCTAATATCCTCTTCTGATCTCCCAGGGCTCTCATATATATGTGTGCATAATCACACAGAAATAAATAAATAAAAATACAAACACTATGACATCAATGTCAGCATTGTCCTTTCCATGAGTCGCAGGTGTTGTAGAATATTATTTTAAGATGTGTTACATTTGTTTATGCTGTGGAACATTTAATGATGCAAAGATGTGTTGCATTCTTTTATGTTGTATTTGTTTAACTCTGTGAAGCTGTGTTACTTTGCCTGTCTAAAATAGCTGATGGTCTAATAAAGAGCTGAATGGCCAACAGCAAGGCAGGAGAAAGGATAGGAGGGGCTGGCAGGCAGAGAGAATAAATAGGAGAAGGGGAATGAGAAAAGGAGGAGGAGGACATCGGGGCCAGCCACCCAGCTACACAGCAAGCCATGGAGTAAGAAATAATGAAAGGTATATAGAAATAGAGAAAGGTAAAAGCCCAAAGGCAAAAGGTAGATGGGCTAATTTAAGTTAAGAAAAGCTGGCAAGAAACAAGCCAAGCTAAGACTAAGTATTAATAAGTAATAATAAGCCTCTGTGTGTTTGGGAGCTGGGTGGCAGGCCCCTAAAGGAGTAAAGAGTAAAAGAACAACTAACTACAAGCAGGTCATGCTTCAACCGCTGAATTCTAATTTGAACCAGTTTTCCTAATCTTAGAATCAACCCCTGTCCCTGAACCAGAACAGAAAACAAATCTTTTCATTCCACACATAATCTCTATTAAACTTGGGAGAAGAATCTCATTAGGTTATTTATAAACAGAATTTGTAACTCTAAAAGAAGCAAGACTACTAAGGATTATGACAAACATAAAAGGCCAAGGTGTTAAATTATCAACTATTTTTATTATGGGGGGGAAAAACCCCACTGGAGTTCTATGTGAACTGATTAAAATCTTCTAAAAACTCCTCTGACTTTCTATAACCCTTCTGACTCCTGCTGTCTAGCTCCAGAGTTCCTATCTAATCCCAGTTCAAGTGTACTCCTAGCAGAGGCTCCAACTCCATACTCAGCACAGGTGTCAGACCTCAGCTGGACGTGAGGATGAGGGGCTCTCCTCATTCTGAAGCCATTGTCACCGGATGGCTCACTCGGTAAAGGTGCTTGGTAACTGCCAAGACTAATGAGCTGAGTTCAATTCCAAAGACCCACATGGTGTGTAGAATGAACCCCAGCCCCCAAGTTGTCCTTTGACCTTCCAACGTGTACTGTGGCACACATGTAACCACAAACATATGTCCACACAAATATTTTCTTTCTTCTTTAATTTTTTAAAGAGTGTCTTTGTTAGAGCATTTTTAAAATTTGTTCTCTTCTCCCATAGTCTCCACTTGAAAGCCCTACTAGACATCAAGTCTAAATATGTGTGATGGGGCAATAGTTTCTTAACCCTCCTGTAAGCTAAAGACACTCTTACTGGAAAGCTGGAAAACTCAAATAAAATTGCAAGAGACTTGAATTTCATCTAACTTAGCTGAAAATCTCTGATCTAATTAGTTTTAGGTATTTGTGATTCCAAGTACAGCTGAATAGGATTACAGCAAAGGCCATGCAGCAACAAGTCTGTCCCATGAGCATCATCCCCAAAGCTCAAGACAAAACTGACCCGAGAATGCCCTTCTGGCTGTGCCAGAGGAAGCCATTTGTTTTGATATTTAAACTCGTAAACTTGAGATGACAGTAAGTTCTGTGGATCTCTTAAAGAAGATTTAGTCCCAATTGTAGTAGAACATTCTTTGTACACTGCAAATATATATTACGCTCATTGTTAATGAAAAAGCTGATTGGCTGATGGCTAGGCAGGATTTTGTGAACAGAGAGAATGCTGGGAAGAAGGGTGGAGTCAGAAGAGTTGTCAAATAGACAGAAAGGAAGCAGGACATGGAAGAGAGGTAAAAGACACAACGAGCCTTGGGGCTGCATATAGATTAATAGAAATGGGTTAATTTAAGTTGTAAGAGCTAGTTAGTAATAAGCCTGAGCTATCAGTTGAGCATTTATAATTAATAACTCTCTGAGCAGTTATTTGGGAAGTAGCTGGTGAAACAGAGCTGATCTTGGAAAACTCAGCCTACACCCAAAGATCTGATCTTCTCTCCAGGAAGCAGATGTTATTTTTGCTCACTTAACTGTCATTTCCTGTTGTTTGTGTAACTACATCCCCATTTCCTTTCATGCCAATTTCCCTTCAGAGGTCATATTTTGTGACCTCCCAATTTGGGCTGACCACCTAGGGGTAGGTGCGCACCCCAAGCTGGGTCAATAAACTTCAGCTTAGTAACATCTGCCAGGAGCTTGAGCACAGCTGTTGCAGCCACTTTCACTAAGCTCAAAACTACAAATGAAATGACTAAGATAACACTGTCTTGTCCTGACTCCATTTTGTATCTGTTTAGGCACTCTTCAACCCAACCCCCCAACAGACACATCTATCTTGGCAACACATTTGGGGTTTCCCATGGCCCAGATGTATTGACTCTTCAGCCCAACCCCCTCAACAGGCACATCTACCTTGGCAACATATTTGGGATTTTCCATGACCCTGACCATGGTCCAGATGTATTTACCAAAATAATTAATGTTTATACAAACTAAAGATATGCTTCAATAACTGATAAAGGTATAAATCAAAATTAATTGTCATGCTGTGACTGAAACAACTATTATGTTTTGCTGGCATGGATGTTGCAAAGTTACCTTGACCCTTATCTAAGATTGATGTACTTGTGGTCAGTGTGGTCTTTTGTCTTTAAAAATGCTGTCGCCGGGCGGTGGCGGCACACACCTTTAATCCCAGCACTCAGGAAGCAGAGCCAGGTGGATCTCTGTGAGTTCGAGGCCAGCCTGGTCTCCAAAGCGAGTTCCAGGAAAGGCACAAAGCTACATAAAATAAAATAAAATAAAATAATAATAAAATAAAATAAAATAAAATAAAATAAAATAAAATAAAATAAAATAAAATAAATAAAATAAAATAAAATAAAAATGCTGTATTCCGGGGCTTTGTGTCCTTGAGGTGCTAACCCACTCTTGGTCAAGGCCAAAAGTAAAGGACTCCAATTTGGCCTTCTATGCGTGGTGGTCTATAACTTTCTCATTCATACTATAACACAACTTGAGTTTTAGGGGAAATTAGCAGACAAAATCTAACACAGAAGGGAGCAAATCTGAACGAGGAAAGAAAGAGTCCTGGAAACTACTGAATACCTGAACCCACTGGTCCCTGCTAGAACTACCTTTGTCACTCACTGTACCACTGTCACTCAACAGGTTCCCCTGACGCCAAAGGGCAAGCCTAATTACTTCCTGTCAGCTACCTGTCACTTTCTACTTTACACTGTCAGTGTGGAGAAACAAGGGACTAGGTTAAGGTTTGACAACTTTCCAAAGAAAAGTGGGGGACAACCACACAAGGAGCGCACACTTCCGGTCTGTTCTGGGTAGAAATCAAAACTGCATACATATGGCCTTTAAAACGAATGTCAAGGCTGGGCGCCATGGTACATGCCTGCAATCCCTGGATTCTGGAGGCCAAGGCAGGAGGATCATGATTTCAAGGCCAGCCTTGGGCAAAATATACCTGAGCTCATTACAAAAATTAAGGTCAATGAAAGGGGGGCAATATACAGTGCTATTATCTAAATCATCTTGAATAAACAGAAAATATAAAATTAGGCTGGTTATACTGGACACAAGGGATCCTTGGTCTCAATAATAAGAGAAGTTAATCAGGGGGTGAGAGATGGGAGGGTGTCCAGGCAAAAGATTTACCTGAAAGGAAAAAGGATGGAGGACCAAGCCAACAGACAAAACAAGCATTTTACTGGGCTGCTTGAGAGGTGCTGGGTCTGGCAATTCTGCCTACTCATGATGTACTGGGCCTGAAACTTAGGATTCAGGAAATACTTAACAGAGAGAGCTCATCTTCCCTTTTGCTCTGCCTCGATGTGTAATGTAAGCAGAGCAAGGGATTACTTCCGCTCATCTTCTACAGACCCACCTCCTCTCACCGGCTACCCTGAGTTCTAAGGGCATTTCTAAGAGCAGCCTCTCTCCTCAACTAACGTGAGCTGACTGGCAGAAAAACAGAGCCTCCGAAGAGACAAAGCAGGTGCCAATTCCCAGCAAGTCTTGGGTCAGCTCTGACTTTCGAAGAAAAAGACTGCCCACAGGGGATAATCACATCATCTCAGTGTAACTACTTATACCTCTTAAAAGCCTCCACACCTAACTGTCTGCCCTCTCACCCCTCATATAAGTCAATTTCCTTCTACCAATTTCTGTCTCCTGGTTTTACCAGTAGACTTGAAACCAACAGAAACTTCAGATTTCAGTGACAATGATGATGGAATTTGCAATATGCCTTCAGAGATCTTTTTCTTGTATAAGATCAATGGCCATTTCATCTCTAGAGACATCATAGTATCACCTAGCACCTGCTAGTGTTTTTTAACTTGTGATTTGTGGGAAGAAGCGATTAAGGAGGTAAGGGGGGGGGGGGGAGATCATGGTCCACACACCACTAACAAGATCAACTACTTTCGCTGGGTAACTAGTAATGAGTGAAGGCCTGAGAACCTGTCTCTTATCCTCATGAGGATCTCTGCAACACCTCACTGTGACCTGTTAGGGAAAAATAAGAGTCCCAGGGAAGGACCAGGCTATATTCAGGGACAGACAGTTAGGAACACAATGAGTAAGGGTGGGCAAAGAGATCCAAGCATGCAGAGAAATTACTCTTTGCTAGTTCTGGGATGTGCTTTATGGTTCGGGGAAATAGATGCAGGAGGGCTTGAGAGACTGGCTTTTGTGGACAGAGACCAGAAACTCAAATCCATCTCCCGTGGGGAAATGGAGACTAAGCAGTCAACTGACAGGAATACCCATCTCCACAAAATACCCCCACATACACTCAGAGAAAAGTATTTCACAATATTAGTGTCAATAAGAGGAAGTGCGAGGCAGGGCATGCTTGTGATTAGGCACAAGAGTCTGGACCTATGATGAAGCAGGCATGTTAACAGTGTCAGGAAGTTCGAAAACTTCCAGTTTAGCCCATCCCACTTAAAGCAGCCTAAAGTCACATCCAGCACATAATTTAAGTAGCCTCATCAACTAATGATAAATAAGCATCAAATTGTACTATGTATTTCCTGTCTCTCTCAAGAGAAGTTCCTAAACTGTAAACAAACCCATTGACACCTTGGTGGTTTCTTTTAACAATAAAAGTTCCAGATTTACACTACACAACATGCTACCTTTGCCAAGGCTCTATGGAGTCTGGCTTAGAGGTATTACCAGTGACTCATTCAACAGTTGGTTAAATTCAAATACGGTATCTTATCCAATAGATAAAGACACTTTGGTAAACAAATAAACTGGAGAGTATAGGCAGTAGTAAAATTCCTGGCTAATAGAATTTAATGGATGGGTTGAATACAACATCAAACACAACGTTAATTTGTATGTGAGTTTGATCACATACCCTACAACTGAGTATAGAGCTGAGACTTCACCCTGGGCAAAAACATGTGGATACAGAAGGGGATTCCAAACCTTTCACTGAGTCATCTTCAGGAAGAAAAAATGAGTTCTGACTGACAATGACCCAACATGCTGAGTAGAAACTGAAGAACTCTACTAGCTACTCTCTTAAGAAGCCCATTCCCATGCTCCTGTGGCTCTCCTTCTTCTAAGCACCTCTTTCCTGTTAGCTCTCATGCTTAAATCTCTAAAATCTCGTAATACAACTCCAAATAGGCATCATTCTGACTCATCCCGAAACTCCTCTGCAGCTGAGAACTCTAGCTTCACCAGAGCAGGTACTCTGAAGAGAGGGCCTGAGACTGCTACAGGAAGCAGCGGCAGCTGAGTTTCCTGCTCCTGCCTCATTGAGGCTGCCATCTTTCCTGGCAGCCACAAAGGGACAGTCCCTAATGTGTACTGTTGCTTCAAGAGCACCCCACGCTAAGATCTCTTGTACCTGCAAACCATGAGAAGACCTGAAAACTCTTTTCAGACAAGAGAGAAAAGTCCTTACTTTCTTAAAAACAAAGCTAAGCCTCATTTTAAAGACCTATCAGTAACTGGAACCTTACTTACTTTGTGTTGTGGCTTCTTCACTGTTTTTCTTTTAGGTGCTGTAGGTATAATACATACTCAATGGCTACAACCTTACATCATTGCCTTTTTTTAAAAAAAAGCTACTTAATCATTAAAATCTTTCTTGGGGGCTGGAGAGACGGCTCAGTAGTTAAGTGTGTTTGCTGCTCGTTCCCGAGAGCCAAGAGTTCAGACCCCAGCACCACACTGGATGGCTCACGACTAGCTGCAACTCTGCCTCCAAAGGATCCAAAGCCCTCTTCTGGTATCTGCGGGCACCGCACATACAGGCACATCCATGTAAAATAAATCTTAAAAAAAAAAAAAAAAATCCACAGGCTGGTGCAATGGCTCAAAACTCAAAGAGGGCAGACTGCTCTTGCAGAGGATCGGAGTTCAGTTCCCAGCACCCACATCAGGTGGCTCACAACCACCTGTAGCTCAAACTCCAGGGGATCTGTCACTTCTGGCCTCCTTGGGCACCTGCACTCATGTGTACACACACGACTTGAAATCTTATTTAAAAATAAACCAGCAATTCTTCTTAGAGTTGTTCTTTGTATTTTCCCATACTCTCAGTATATAATCAGGTGTATACTTCCAATCCTAAACCCAAAGTTCAGATAAGGACAGTCGCACTGATGTCCCCTGACAGTCTGTCTATAGCACAAGGAGAACCTGTGCCACCATTAAAGTGCTGGGTATATACACCTGACAACCGGGATCTGTATCCTCAGTCCTCCAAGATTTACACACCACAATTAAATCACTGTAGAGTTCTGTGGTAAATTGTAATGATTCATTAACGTCACAGGTCTCAGCTACCATGTGATTAAAAGGCCTGGTTACTTTGGTACTAATCTTAGGACCAGGTGTAACAATCTATTGTATGCTTTATTGTTTATGTGGTTTGCTGTGGTGAGTAATGGCATCCTCTCATCTACATTCCCATGGAATGATGATCTTGTAATCTCCATGTTCAGATTCTCTCACATCCTATATTGATAAGACAGCTTGAGACAGTTAATGGCTGGATAGGCAGGGTATATATCCCTGTTCAGCAAATAAGTTATAGGAAACATATCTACAACCACCATCAACACTTAAAATTAAGGGATCAAAGTCTCAGAGGGGAAGTGAGGTAGGAGACATGAAAAGGAATCTGGATGGAGTCTCCTGCCAGCTGAGAGTCAAGATTTTCCCACAATTAATAATTTTTGCTGTGAAGTTGCCTACAAAGAAAAAGTATTCCCTTTACATAGAGATTTCAAATAAGAATGTTAAAACAGCAATGAACTATGCTTAAGGCCTAAGCACATATCACCTTGGAGTATGGTCCTGCTCCTTTCCCAGATATAAAGCTACAGGTTTCTGGAAATTTTACAAACAAGACTATAAACTTTATTTGCACTAAACATGTCCCAAGGCCCCTGTGTAATCCTATCTAGTGCACTCCAGAGCCAGTCTATAATCTCATTTCCCAGAAAAATAAAAATAAAAGGAAAAAGTTGTTGGACAATCTCTTGAGATATACCTTCAGAAGCCATCCAAATCATATAATGACAATTAAGTGTGACTCTCCTGAGAGGCCCACATCATGCTTTGGGGTGTATACTCTCTTCCTTTCTATTAACCCCTGTTCTTAAAATGTGTGTTAAGGGCTGGAGAGATGGCTCAGAGGTTAAGAGCACTGACTGCTCTTCCAGAGGTCCCGAGTTCAACTCCCAGCAACCACGTGGTGGCTCACAACCATCTAGAATGAGATCTGGTGACCTCTTCTGGCGTGCAGGTATACATGCAGACAGGGCACTGTATACATAATAAATAAATAAATAAAAACTTTAAAACAAACACCATTAAACTACAACAGTAATTACCGTGTTAGAGAGCAACACAATAGGTCAGATGGTCCAAACACTGAGAAAACAGTATCATGCTCCAGTGCAACAATCACTGAAGCAATGCTGGGATCCCCTTGTGTGTGTGTGGGGGGGGGGGGGGTGGATGCAATGGATTGCTTTACTTAAAGGGTACAGGGTGTTTTACAAACTGACACACCACCACAGAGGCAGGGTGGGGAGGGAAGGGTAAAGGTTGCTGACACTGAGACAGAAGCAAGAGCAGGTAACAAGCTGGGGATCATTTGCCCAGCAGGTGCACAGCAAATAATAAGCAAATGAACAGAATACAAGTTAAAATTTCTCAAGGAACAAAAAATAAGTGTGTGGCTGTAGTCAACTAACCAAGCAGTCCCAGACGAGGTAACTTGTTGTTTGTTTTTGCTCTTTATTCTTTGCTCTTTGGAGGCCCACCATCCAGCTCCCAAATAAATCACACACACAGGGCTTATTCTTACTTATAAATGCCTGGCCTTAGCTTAGCTTGTTTCTTGCCAGTTTTTCTTAACTTAAATATCCCTTCTACCTTTTGCCTCTGGGCTTTTTCCTTTTCTTCTGTGATTTTACTTTCACTCTTACTCCGTGGCTGGCTGTGTAGCTGGGTGGCTGGCCCCTGATGTCTTCCTCCTCCTCTGGCTACTTCCTCTCTTTCCAGATTTCTTCTTCTATACATTCTCTGCCTGCCAGCTTCACCTATCCTTTCTCCTGCCTTGCTATTGGCTGTTCAGCTCTTATTAAACCATCAGGTACTTTAGCCATGAAAAGTAACACAGCTTCACAGAGTTAAACAAATGCAACATAATCAAAAGTAATAACCTTAAAACAATATTCTACAACAGAAACCTTCAACAAACTTTAAAATCAGGGGTGGGTGGGTGTGAGACTTTTTTTTTTTTTTTTTTTTTTTTAGGAAACGAGCCACTGGAGACTAAATGAAGGATGGGTATGACGCAGCATACACTTTTGCAGTGCCTTGCTCTCAGGCGGCTTGTAGTTAGAAGCGCCGGCACTTTGGTCTTAAGTCTTCTCACCCTAGACACTCAAAAGTCATATTAGTAATTTTTCTATGTCGTGGATTATTTCAAACGTCATGCGACGACTTCTATTTTAGGGTCCGAGACCTCGCAGCTCTACCTGGACGGTTTTTAGATTGTGCAGGAGGAGGGGATCCCCAGTCTCCTGCAACTGGAAGGAGCGAACCCTGCTAGCCAACCCGGGGCCACCTAGTCCCATCGTCCTACCCGCCGCGATGTTCGCTTGTTCCAGCCGCCGCCAGGCCCAGCCCAGAACCCCAAGGCGGGGACCTACAGCCCGCACCACCCGTTTCCATCCCGGAGAACCACCTACCGCTTGCAGCCGCACAACCCTGGACTCCTTGACAACCCGCGGGTAAACCGCACCACCACCGAGACCTGAGGCTGGAGCGGCCTCGCCCGGCTTCCGGCGGAAGCGGAAGCTCCTGCGGAAATGGAGGGGCGGCCCAAAGCCGCCCGGTCTCCTAAACTCATGGCGGCATTGGTGCGGGCGCCTTGTGCGGTGATGCGGCCGCAGTGTCGCCAGCTCTGGCTTCTGTTCTCCCACGGCCATGGGCTTTGGGGTACGGCAGGGATTCCGCGGCCGGGAGAGGCGCGTTGCTGCCTGGGGATCCGAGTCTTCAGCTCCGTGCCGCCACCGCCGGGAGCCAACGGACCCGAGCCCAAGGGCGGCCAAGCCGGGTCGCGCCGCTCGAAGCCCGGGGTGAGTGGAGCCTTTGGGGTTTGGCTCTCTCTGCAGCCTGGTATCTCCACATCCCGCTAGGTCACAACCTCAGGAACTTCCTGGCGTGCCCTGAAAGGGTTATGGAGTCACTTCCTTGCTTCCTGGTCAGCCTGTAGCCCTAATCTTGACAGAACTGTTTCCTGGTCAGCCCCTAGTCCCAGCCTCGATAGAACTTGAGAACCTACTCCCTCTCCGCGGAGTTACAACTCGGGCTTTTGCTCCAGAAAAAAATAATAATAATAAACTCTGGGTCTTAAAGATCTCAATTTTATCATGATTCGAAAGTCAGGGCACTTTTATAATCTCACTGAATCCCCCGGTTCAGTGTATAAGTTGAAGTTGAAACAAAAATGTGGACCTCTGTTGCGTTTGGTTATCCCCTACCCCTTCTTTTCTCCCTTCCTCCCCTGTTCCTTTTTATCTTCCTCTGGTTCTAGTTCGGTCTCACATTCAGAGCCTCCACCTTGCTTGTGTTAGTTTGGGGAGCGGGGGAAATCTTAGGCACAAGTAGCCAACAGTTTACGTCTTAAAGAGTACAGTATTAGCATAAGCCAGTGATCAATTACAGGCTTTGTGCTGTTTGTTGAGAGCAGGCCTCTTATATCTCAGGTTGGCCTAGAACTTGATATGTAACCAAGAATGACTTTGAGCTTGATCTTCCTGCCTTCCCCTCCCAGTGTGCTAAGATTACATACAGGTGTGCTTCGCCACACCCGGTTTTATGCAGTGCTTGGCATGGAACCCAGGGGTTTGGGACATGCCAAGCAAGCACTCTACCAATTAATTGAGCCCCATCTTCAACCTTTAATTTGTTTTTAAATGAACTTGGGTAACTTTCCCCTGGAAACGAGTGCTTTTGTAGTAGATATAACTGTGTTCACAGAAACTTTCAGGACTTATCCCTAAGTAGCCTGAAACATTCAATGTATGTAACAATGGTTTGTGTGTATATACTTGCTATGAAAACACGTAATAAATACAGCATGGTTAAATGTTTGCATCTTACTTGTTTTATTGTTGAAATCTCTGCCCCAGTAGCCCGTTTCTTGGAAGTCTTTAGCATTGACTTTTGCCATTGGAGGATCTTTATTGGCTGGAATGAAGTACTTCAAGAATGAAAAGATGGAAAGTAAGTGGTTACTCTTTGACCATCTTTTTTGTTTTTAAACTTTTTTAGTTATTTATTTTTAACTGTGTGTATGTGAGTGCAGGTGCATGAATGTCCTGGTGGGAGCCAGAAGACACCTTTGGGAAGTTGGTTCTAGTGTTTTCTTTCCTTCCGTGATGGGTTCCTGGGATTGAGCCTCAGTCCTCAGGCTTTTAGAGCCAGCACTTTTATCTACTGAGCTGTTGGCCTGTCCTGTTTTTAAACTTTTTCTTTAAAAATAATTTTACATTTACTAGTTTAGAAGAGTTGTGAAGATGGCAAAGAAAAGTCTCCATATACCTTTCATCCAACCCCTCTCCCAGTGTTGACATCTTAGAAGGTCATGGCACAACTAAGAAATTAAAATTGATGTAATTAACTGGATTACAGCATTTAATTGGGTTTTACACATTTTCTCAGTGTCGTTAACTTTTCAGAGATGGAATCCAAAATGACTCAGCTTAATAGTTTTAAAAGACAGCTGTAAATATGTTGAATGTGGGCTGTTAGAAGTCCAGAGGGTGGAAACAAAGATGACTAAGATGTCCAACTGTTCCTGGTTGTCTCTTTAATTTCTGAAGATTGTAAGGTTCTTAGGCTTTCCCTGACTTCCATGACCTTGACAACTTTGAGAATTGTTCGTCAGTCTGTACTGGTCTGATCTTTCCTGGAGATTCAGTTCAGGCCTTGCAGCCTTTGACAGGGTTCTCACAGAAGTGATACTACACCAGTCATTGCATCCATCAAGTACATTATGATTTCTCCTTGTCTTGTCATTGATGTTGGATCATCTAAGACAATGTCAGCCTTGTATAAATTATGTGTTTTATGATATGTGTCTGTGTGTGCTATTCTCATCACTCTGAATTTATTCATTTATTTTTGTCAGTATAGACTAATTATTTGCTATATATTCAGTGGGTTGTGAGCTATTCTCTTTCTTTTAATACTCAAAGTAACTCGTAGAGCTTATGCTTAGTTGTTTTGTTTGGTTGTTGGTTTTCATTGTCAACTTGACACAACCTGGAATCACTTGGGAAGAGTCCATAAGGGGTCATCTAGATCAGGTTGGCCTGTAGACATACATGACCTTGGGGATTGTCTTGCCCTAATTGACTTGGAAACACCCAGCCTGAAAGTGGAAGGTAGCCCCATTTTCTGGTTTGGGGCCCTGTACTTTATAAGAATAGAGGAAGCTAGCTAAATACTATGCATACATAGTTTATTTCTCTCTCGTCTGGGCTGGGTGTGATATGACTAGCTGCTGCAAGCTCCTCCCACTAGGACACTTTACCGCTATTTCCAGGAATTGTTAGATAAAATAAACCCTTTCTCATCTGAGTTTCTTTTTTATTTGTTTGGTTTTTTGTTTTGTTTTTGAGACAGGGTTTCACTATGTAGCTCTGGCTGTCCTGGAACTTGCTTTATAGACCAGGCTGGCCTCAAACTCACAGAGATCCGCCTGCCTCTGCCTCCTGGGTGCTGGAATTAAAAGTGGGCTCCACCACTGCCTGGCCCTGAGTTTCTTTTTGACAAGATGTTTTATCCCAGCATCAGAAATGAAACAGGAACAGAGCTTGTTGTTCACACAGGTCAGGAGTCTTTGGGTTTTACCTTCTGTCACTGGCTCTTCCTTGTACTTAATTTTTTCAGCTTATTTCAGCATTTCTCAACAACAAAAATAACTTTCCTTTAGTTGGAGAATCCCTATGTAGTGAAACCATAAACTCATTTCAGTGCCTGATTGTCTTAGTATTACAGAGATCATTCCAGTTTTCCATCCATAGTTCAGGTGTCCTTCCCATTAGTAACACTCTTATCCCTGTTTGTTTGGTTTGTTTATTTAATTAATCTTCTGTATAAAACTAAGGTCCCATCACCACTGCCTTTCCTATGAAGCTGTCTCTAGCACACCCAGCCTCTAAGCTCCTTCACCCCCACTCTGAACAGTTTAGGACTGGCTTGTTCTAGGAGAACACGTTTTACCACTTCATTGCGGTGCTTGCCATGTGTTAACAGCATTTAATTTTCTTATTTTATGCTTATTTTTCTGAAAACATTTTTGTTAGTGTCTTGAAAGCTGATATTTCTTGTGTATTTTATACCTCCCACTCCGCCTACATACTGTTACTAGTATTATGCTAACTCTGTCAGATATTTCAGTGACTTTTTTGTTTGGTACATCTCTTTAAGAGCTGGAGCAGCAACGACACCGCACCGTTGGAAAGCCTTTACTAGGGGGACCATTTTCCCTCACCACTCATGATGGAGAGCCCAAAACTGACAAGGACTACCTGGGCCACTGGGTATTGATTTATTTTGGCTTCACGCATTGCCCTGATATCTGTCCAGAAGAACTAGACAAAATGATTCAAGTTGTAGATGAAATAGGTAAGAAAGCAGTTGCCAACTGCACTATTTAACAGTACTGTTTCTCACTGTGTTGGACAGGATGTTGTCATTATTTGATCTCTAGGAACATAAAGTTTCCATGTTCAACTTGATGCTTTGATTGCAGGACCCTACTCTATACCGAAGGAGTCGTGTTTGGGTGCCAAGTGTTAGATCACTTAAAAATGTCAGCATGCCTCTATCTCCTATTACTGAAGCATTCTCATTGTGTTTCCCCGGTGACGTTGATGGTTGGATTAGGAAATCTGGAGTGATAAGTGATATTTTATTAATGTGAATTAAAAGGAATTGGAAGGATTCGTACCTCTTTAAATAGTTTTGGTGTATTCATTCTTTATTGATAGCTTACCTTGCCCTTGAGATAGGGTAGGAAAAACTACAGGAGTTGGATTGCATTAGGAAATAAGATGGCTAAGAAATGATCTGGGGTAACAGCATTTATGTATCAGGAGAGGTGTTTGATGGGATGTCTGTCTGGCTCCACCACAGACAGAAACTACTCCTCTACTCCAGATAGTCTAATCTGTCCTCTGTGTTCTCCTGACTTTTTGCTATAGCAACACTTTCTCCGAGTGTTGTGTCTTTTCCCTTATGGTGGCTATTGACTAATTGGAACTTTTTTTCAGACAGTATTCCATCCCTGCCAAATTTAACTCCACTTTTCATCACCATTGACCCAGAAAGGGACACACAAGAAGCCATCTCAACTTACGTGAAAGGTGTGTTTTACTGATAATTGCACACATATTTACCTAACAGTTTGCAGTAGCAAAGCAAAATAGACAGCTGGTATTATTAACAGTTTTCAGGTAAATAAAAGGTCAGAGTTACAGCTTGCTTTAGTTGACACATGAGAAGCAGTTTTGCCCATCCTTGGTGCTGTGCTCTTCTGTCACAGGAAGGGTTGAAGCTTGAACTTCAGGTATACCTGAGTTAAGTGGGGATGAGAGTGCATTGCTCCTAGCTCTGTGTCTCACTGTTCTTTTGTTAAAATGGGGAGACGTGCCTCAGGAGTGTGTACAGTGGGAGATTGTATATATATTTATTTATTTAGACTGGGTTTAATTATACCTTTGACTGCCCTGGAAATCACCATAGACTAGGCTACCTTGAACTTATGGAAACCCACCTGCCTCTGCCTCTGGAGTGCTGGGATTAAAAGTGTATGCCACCATTCCCTGCTTAATTCAGTTGTTTGAAGAGGCTCCCAAGATTACATAAATTCTAAAAAACATAATAGTACGTACATTCTATGCCTGATTTACCCATAGCCATGAGTTTTGGTTTTGTATGAATTTTCTTATTGGCTGTCTTTTGTTGTTGTTAATTTATTTTCCCACTAGGCATGGTGGTGCACACCTTTAATTTCAGCACTGGGGAGCTAAGAGTTAGAGGCTGGCCTGTGTACACAGTTCTAAGATAGCCAGAACTACATAGAGAGGCCCTGTCTCAAAATTCTTAAAAAAAAAGTTTTTTTCATGCAGTCTGTTTTGATTATGTTCTCCCCCCAACTACAAGGTCTTGCCTACCCATTCAACTTCATGTTCTTCCTCCCACCTCAAAAAATAAATTTAAAAAAATCAAAATAGACCAAAAAAGAGAGAAAAAAAAAAAAACCCAAGAAGACAAAAGAATGCCCAAACAAAAGTTCACAAAAAGAACATGGAGTCCATTTTGTGTTGGCCAACGACTCCTCCTCAGCATGGGGCCTCTTGAACTAAGTTTCTTCTCATATGGTGCATTGAAAAACCTGAGGTACTTCAGGAATCCTCAACTGCATATGGTTATAGCTAAATTAACATAATTAAGTAACTAGAATATATTTCTCCTAGATCTTTATTATATTATAATCATTAAAAGATCCAACATATATCATGGGAGAATTTTCATTTCTTCTCTGAGTTTATTTTTCTTTAAATCATGCAGAAATGTTTGAAGACTCAGGAACAAAGTGGCACCAAAGCTGCTTCGTAGTGTTTTTTATTTATTGGGGTTTTTATTTGTGCATGTTTTTTGTTATTTTGGTTTTATTGTAAGTAAAGATGGTTATGTTTCTTGTCTTTCATTTTCACTGTGTTCTCGTTTTTATATTTAGAATTTTCTCCCAAATTGGTTGGTTTGACTGGGACAAAAGAAGACATTGATAGAGTGGCCAGAGCATACAGGGTCTATTACAGCCCTGGCCCTAAGGATGAAGACGAGGACTACATAGTAAGTGACCTGGCCTCGGGTCCCAGGTTCTCACATTGTACATGCCTAACTGGCTTCTGAGATAAAGGAAAACCTGAAAGGCTGAAGAGATGGCTCAGAGATTAAAAGCACTTGTTGCTCTTCCAGAGTACCTGGTTTCAGTTCCCAGCACCCACACTGAGGCTCACAGTTGAATGTAAATCTAGTTCCAGGGGATCCAATGTCCTCTTCTGGATTCTACAGCACTAGGCACACACATTGAACACATACATACATGTAGGCAAGTACTCAAATACATAAACCAAAAATCTCTTTTAAAAAGAAAACTGAGGGTATTATAAATTCCTCAAGAATTTAGGGTAACTTGAAGATCTAGTAGGCACACATTTTTGAGAGGTGGGTGTTCATTGCTTAGTTTACATTCATCCCATAGTTTGATTTCCCTAGTTGCATACAGTTACAAAAGCAAATATTCAGGCACCATATTGGATTCGGAGGAGCACCACATTGAATCCATGCTCCTACAGTTTTAGTTCATCAGTATTGTGCTGGTTCTCCCTGTGTCCCTGATGATGTAGAGGAAAAAATGCTCCTTTTTAGAAGTAGTTGTAAGCCTCGGGGAATCAATTATTTCATTGAAAAGTAAGAGAAAAAATAAGAGTCTTCAAATAACAGATTATCTACAGGTTTTAGTGGCTCTGACAGTTCCATTCAACTTGGGGTTCAGTAATGAGAGATGGGACATCTGCCCAGTTTACCTTTGTGGGTCCTTCATTAAGGATCAGTTTCCTTGTTAGTGTTGTCTGTGAAGTCCTGAGCAACTAAACCCACTTCTGATTTGTGTTTCGTGGTGTGCACAGGGCTGACTTTTCTTCTCAACCAGGTTCTTATTTCCCAGCACAGAGTTGACATGCTGCTATAGTATTGTTAACAGATTTTTTTTTCAGTTGTCATACTGTGGGTTTTCTATAATGTTAGTTGAGTGAAGTGATTATCATAAATTTTCATTTTATCTGCAAAATGTCTGAGTCACTGATTTACCAGTTTCCTGAGGCTGTCCTTATAGTGATGTTTGTCTCTACTGCCCACTGTAGTTTGTAGTTTGTACCTTTCTCTCTCTCTCTCTCTCTCTCTCTCTCTCTCTCTCTCTCTCTCTCTGTGTGTGTGTGTGTGTGTGTGTGTGTGTGTGTGTGTGTGTGTGTGTGTGTGTGTTTACACGTGCTGGCTAGGATGGCTGATAAACGAGCTCCCAGAATCTGCCTGTCTCCGCTCCCCTGTACTGCACATGCAGGCATCTGTGGCCATGCTCGGCTTCTACCTGGATGCAGGTGATTTGAACTCTTGCTTTCACCCTGAGCACCGGCACTGGCCAACTAGGCCAGTCCTTCAGCCCCTCGCTGGCACTTTTGAGCCTGTAGCCTGTTGTTTATTGCTATGCATTTGCTAAATCAGCCAACAGGGGGAGACTTCCAGCTTCTTAGAATTTTTCGTTAGTGTGACTCCTTATGTCTTGAGGCAAAATATGTTAGGATTAAGGACCAGTAAGGGGCAGTGCTTAGAGGTAAACCTTGAGATGTAATGGGATGCTATTTTCACAATCTCAGACAATGGTGATAAAAGTAGAATCTTTACATAGTGAACATAAATTGAGCATACTAAACAGGATTCACCACAAAGCTAAATTTACACATTATTATACATGTACTTATTATATGACTTTATTATATATATGTGTATATATATATACATATATACATATATATATATATAAATGTTAGTTAGAAAATAGTTCAGGAAGAATATAAGTGGGTTTTTAAATTTAAGCTAAGACAAATTCATAACAAGATTATTTAGTGGTATACCTTTTTAAAAACCTGTCAGTTTAGCTGTGATTGGAAAGTTTGAAAATCTTTTGTTAGAATTGGAAAAATAAGAAATGGGTTGTTGGAGTGAACTTCAGACACCAGGTGTTTCCATGCATTGTTGTTAGGAATGAATGGTAGGCCCTCTTCGGAGGGTCCTGTGGAAGTATGTGAAAAGTGCTGTTACCGACACGGGTGCTACTTGGAAATTAGCTCACAGGTGAATCTTACAGCATTGTTGGTAACGATTGAGGACTGAAACCCAAGCAGCCATGTGTGAAGAGTTACTTCTCTATCTGTCCTGATGGAGAACAGCGGTTTCTGGGTTGCCTGACAAGAGACTGTCATGAAGTGTCAGTTGTGTGGCGGTGGTAGATGGAGCTGGGTACAGACATAGTAAATGAGAATTTCTCTGAGAATACAGCAGTAACTAGTGACAGTGGTTCCCTGCTAGGAGAACCGAAGGATGTTGGGAGTCCAGAGTGGAAGATTAGTGTGCATGCACTACTTTTTCAGGCAGTTAAAATGTGTACTAAAAGCCATGAGTTGCCAGCTCTGCAGCTGAATTGGAAGTCGTGGTGACATAGTGATAAGAAAAGGGTGTGGACTTTGAAATAGGACAGGTACTGGGTCTTAAGGTGAGATCTGGCACTTAGTAGTGTATGTAACATCTCCTCTCCAGCCGGTGTGTACTTTATAGAGGATACCTGTCTCAGGTTGAAATGACAAGTGAGGGGTGGGGAGATGGCTCCGTGGGCAGCAGTGCCTGTTGTACAAACACAGGAACCTGAGTTCACATCCCTAGCAACCACATAAAAAGCCAGGCTTGGCCATGCGCTCCTGAGACTCCAGCACTATTTGGGTGGTAACAGGAAGTTTGCTGGAGCCTGATGCTACTAACCTATAGCTCTGGGTTTACTGAGAGACCTTGTTTCCAGGGAATCGGCTGAGGGTGACAAAGGAGGCCACCCAACATCATCTTCTGGCCTCTGTGGGGGGGGGGGGGGGGGGCGCGGCGGGAGTGCATACTCACACACACACAAGGAAGAAAGGGTGTGTAGTTGTTTGTTTTGTTTTTCTATACTACAAACTACCAAAATTTGACAAATTCTCTATCAGAGCAAGTGTTGATTTGCCCCAACAATAATGGAAAAGTGACCATTGACAAGTTTGACAAGAATAGAAGAATGTATTTTACTGTATACTAGTTGTTAATTTATATTAACCCACAAAATTAAGGCCAGCATACTTCAGTTCTGGTCTTTTAAGAAGGAAAGTGAATAGAGAAAAAGGTAAAGTGTATGTGGAGGGGGGCAGTGGATATTATATGTGTATATGAAATTGTCAAAAAATTAATTCTCTAAAGGAAATGGTGAAGGAAAGAGGGGTATAAGCTGCAGAGAAAGGCTTGAGGGGAGAACCAGAGTTTTAATACTGAGTCAAATGTGAGGAGAGAGTCCTGGTCCTGCCTGGCTCCTGCAGTCAGTTCTCCACATGAAGTCACCAGCTGTCTGAGCTCTTGGTGACATTCTTTCCTGATGGAGGCAAGTGGCTCTTTCCATTTGCTATCTCCTTATGAATGTGTGTGTATAAAAAGCCAATAGCCTCACGACCAGATAATGTGGGCTGGGGTATTTCTGGGGAGTTTCCAGTTGGTGTGTGTGATGGCATTCCTGTCTTCTGTCTTGCCAAACAAGCCTGCAGCAAATTCCAAGGACTTAGGATGCCAGGTCTACTCTTAACTATTGTGGAAATGAATATCTAAAGAGTGATGACCAGTCGTTAGTTAAACTGGAACTGAGACATTTTAAGAGCATAGTCAAGGAAATTGAAGAGCCTCCTAGAGAACAGCATTTGTGGCCAGTGGGGTTTCCAAGCAGTCTGCTTCAGATAAGAAGGTCAGACTAGCAAATGCAAATTTCCCAAGGGAGAAAAACATCTTCAGTTTTTGTTTGAATCACTAGTATCTGGACAAATCACTTAGGATTTGTAAATTACATGCTTCAGCTAGTGGTTGATTTTTCTGGCTTCTCATAAAGCATGGCAAGCAGAGTTTAAGCAGTTCTTCCTTAAATATGAGGATGCACACCAGGCACTCGCTGAGTTCTGAACTACTCAAAGTAGTTCTGACCACTGCTCTGACTCCCATGTGATAGCTCTGTATGAATGCAGAAGGGGTCAGATGAGATACACCCAGTAAGAAGTGCAAGGTGTTTCATAACAGCGCTGCTGTTCCACAGCGTAGCGTATTTATGCAGGCTGATAGAAGGTGAATGTACGGGTGAGTATATGAAGAATTGTACCAAAGGATCCTAAGCTGACCCACAGCAACAACCATGGCAGATTTCAGGAACCTGAGGTTTCAGGTGACCCCTGGCTGGGAGTGTGTTGCAGTCGACACAGGCCCATTCGGTAGATAGTGTCTCCCTGAGAGGATGCTGCAGTGGTTATTTAAGCACTGATGTTAATTTAATGTCTCTTACCTGCAGCATATTTCTCTTCAGTAACATAAGTTTGGTAATCCTTTTTCACATGTGCTTCTCCCCCTCTTTACAGGTTGATCATACAATAATAATGTACTTGATTGGACCCGATGGAGAGTTCCTCGATTACTTTGGCCAAAACAAGAAGGCAGCAGAAATAGCTGGTTCAATTGCTGCACACATGAGATCACACATGAAGAAGAGGTAGCCAGAGTTGTGTCGCCAGACACAGGATTGTCTTGTTGAAGAGGAAGGAGGCTTTGTCTCCCCAAGGAGCCTCTATATAATGTAATGTACAGCATGGCCTTCATACCCTGAGATCATTATTCTACATGAGATGTTGCCCTGGGCTCAGCCAACCCAGTCTGCCACGTAGCTACTACCATGAGTCCAAAGGGCCAGGGTAAGCAGAGCTGGTGGAGAACAGGCCTCCCAGAGCCATCAGAGGGAGGCACATGAGCACCTTTCCATAGGAATGGCACTTGGAGCAGCACCAATTCCCCGACAGCGTCTGGGACCTTGCTCAGGCAAATTGTGGGGCCGGATTCAACAGCAGAGTGTCATTTCCATAGTGCTCTTGCTTTTTCAACTTGTGTGCTTGTTTGCTGATAGTCAAGACAGGCATCCGCGTTTGTCTTTATACTTGAGGGTAGAGGTCTGTCTTTGTAGAAAAGGAGTGTCACTGTCAGGCTTGCATTCCGTTCCCTCAGCACGTGCTGCTTGGATGACTTGAGGAGAAAGCGTATTGTTCCAACCTAACTGTCAATTCAGTTCCTGATTTTTTATTTTTTAATAGCTAAATGGTTTGGCTGGTTTTCAGTGATCGACCAAATGGAAATGAAGATATTAATTATGACTGATAAAGGTTTTGTTTTTCATGTACCAGATTCTAAGTATATAAAATAAAGATGTAATCAGTTTAGCAACTTGGACAAGTATGACTTCGATTCTGTGAAGAGTGGATGCCTAGGGCATTGTGGTCAGGGCAGAGGCCACAGACTGAAATGGGTGGGTAGATAGATGCTTGTTAAAATGCAGGCTTGGAGCTCACCTCTCTTGTCTGGGTGACATGCAGAGACCTGAGTTTCCCCGGGGACAGGTGACTAACATACTGATGATGGGAGTCCACAGGTGGATCTAGTGTCTCACGGAGAAACGGTAAGCATCAGCAGCTATTCCAGAAAATGCTGCTGTGGCCTGGGCATGGTAACATACACCTTTAGTCTCAGCACTCGGGCAGAGGCAGGTGGTTCTCTGAGTTTGGGGCCAGCCAGGCTACCTAGTAAGCCCCTCTCAAAAAAAAGAAAAGAAAAAAGAAAATACTGGTTGAATAATAGATCTTGGCTTTGTTTCTGAATTAAACTGCCCTAATACCTGGGTTTGGCTGTCTTTTTTTTTTTTTTTTTTTTTTTTTATGGTTTTTTTCAAGACAGGGTTTCTCTGTAGCTTTGTGCCTTTCCTGGATCTCACTCTGTAGACCAGGCTGGCCTCGAACTCACAGAGATCCGCCTGGCTCTGCCTCCTGAGTGCTGGGATCAAAGGCGTGCACCACCACCGCCCAGCCCACCTTTTCAACTTGAACCATTCCAGTAAATCCAAAAATGCTACAAATAAAGCATGAGTCCAAAGGGCCAGGGTAAGCAGAGCTGGTTAGCTTTTATATGCATATAATGCAGGCTTATCTTCTGGCATTTAATTTCTCAGTACATACATTAAGCTTAATGAGTACTTAGGTCACTGTAAAAGAACACCCTGTATATGTTACAGGCCAAGTCATGTCATTCACAAAAGTATGTCCACATCCCAGAATCAGCCACTTCAGAAGGTGACTGTATTTGGACATTAAGTCTTTAAGGAAGTAATGTTAGGATCCTAGTCTCACTCTCCTGGGTCTAACGTCTTACATCATCATGGGGGCACTGGAACTGCTACCTCCTCGTGGTCACACAGCCTCCGCCTTAAAAAGTTTAAAAAGCCGAACACAGACCCCCACCCTCTTTTCCGCCTACCCACCAGTGCCGCTTCATCCTTTCAGGTAATTTAGTTGAAATGAGGCTATTTGGTTAGGCCCTCCCTAAAGCAGTGTTATTGGCATCCTTAATAGTGTAGGAGATCAGGACACAGGGAAACAGGTGGGAACACAGGTGTCCATCCACTAGCCTGTGTAGAAGGAAACAATTCCTAACACCTCCATTGTACACTGCCAATCTCCAATTTAAGAAAATAGATGTCTCCTGTTTAAACCACTCAGTCAGCTGTAGCAAACTAGTACAGTCCATTCCTTGATAAGCAGCTGGAAAATTTAGTTCCCCTCCCAAGTACTTGGTTTGGAATGCTTTTCTTGGGAACTTCCTAAAGTCTGATCTTAAAACAAGAAAGGTACTGAGCATCAGAAGTAGCAAACATTTTAGTCCAGAACACTAGTATGGCTGAGTGTGTGGCATGCTTGCTCATTCTCAGCTCTGCAGGTTAGCCCTTTTCTGTGATGCCCCAGAAAGAAAACTGTTGCAGGTTGTTAGCCCTCCTGTGATGCTCCAGAAAGAAGAGCTTTTCCAGAAACTTTTCATTTGCTCTTCATCCAGTGTCAAGTTTACAGACTTAGAGCTTAGCAGGATAGATGCAGAGAACAGGACCTCAGAGATGATCTCCCTTTGTGTGTGTGTGTGTGTGTGTGTGTGTGTGTGTGTGTGTGTGTGTGTGTGTGTGTACACATACATACACATTCTTGTGGATGCACGTGTGTTTGGAAGCCAGAAGTCAACCTTGGGTGCCATCAGCTGTCCACCATGTTTTCAGAGAAGGTCTCTCATTGGCCTAGAATTCCCCTAGCAGGCTGGCTAAGCAAGAAGCCCACTAGAGATCTTCCTGTTTCTGCCTCCCAGTGCTGGGGTTACAAGCATGTGCTACCAAACCTGGGTTTTAGGGTTTTGTTTTGTTTTTTTAAATACATCAGTTCTGGTAACACAGGGGCCCGGGAAGCTAGCTGGTTTCTAAGCATTTCTGAGATTATGAAGGATGATAGTTCTCTGAGAGATTTGTTACTGGCTTTGTTTTGTTGGGGTAGTTTGTTTGTTTGTTTGTTTGTTTGTTTGTTTGTTTATAGACAAAGTTTCTCTGTAGCTCTGACTGCTGTCCTGGAACTCTTATCTGTAGACCAGACTGGCCTCAAACTCACAGAGATCCTCCTGTCTCTGCCTTCTGAGTGCTGGGATTAAAGGTGTGCACCACTGTACCCTATGTACCCCTAGGCTGGTGTTGAACTTGGCAGTTCTCTTCAGTGTAATTCATCAGTACAATGAATAGTTGGAACAGCTGCTGGCTTTGACAACTGCTCCGTCAGGTTGCGACCATTCCTATCAAGCATTTCTGGCTCTAGGTATGAGATGTCACTCCCACTATGAGATAAGAAAGAATTCATATACTCTCTTTCCCAAGATTTCTTGGGGCCTAGCTTCTGTCCTGGCTATAGTTGATTTAATTCTCTGTCTCAGTCTATACACAATAGCTTTCTTCAAAGGCTTTGAGAGTGAGGTCCTCATGAGCAGGTTTCCTTCTCCAATTGCAGGAGAGTTAACTGGGGGTGAGCTTTGCTCAGAGGCTGACACGTTCATTCTGTAAATACCTACATGCATGTACTACATGACAGTCACTGTCCTCGGCGTTAGGGATTTAGGAGTGAGCAAACTCTCTGGGAACTTATTTTTACAGGTAGACTCTAAGTAGATCACCACACTGAGTGCTGTCATCATAATTAGTACTGTGAAGAAACTCAGAGAAGGTAAGAGTGAAGAAAGATGGGGAAGATGGATGTGTATGGAAGGAGGGATGATTTGAATGTGGTTGGTCCCTCTGAAGCCCTTGTTGGAATTTAATCCTCTAAAATAGTAATGTGGGACTTTAAGAGATGAAGGATTAGGTTTCTGCCCCCATGGATGGAACAACCCACTCATGAGATAAATGAATTATTGGTAAATGGTTAATGGACTATTTAAGAATAAATGCAACAGAAGCCAGTTTGCTTTGGACTCTTGCATGAACCTTGCTTTACCATGCAGTGTCCTGCACAGCCTCAGGACTACCAGTAAGAAGACCCATCACCAGATGCAACCCCCCAAATCCTGGACCCAAACTGTTAGCTGAAAAACCTCTTATTGTTAATAACTTAATGTGTGATATTTTTATTTTCTATCAAAAATACACAAAAGTCAGAGGTTTCCTTCTCGTGGTAACTACTGGGGAAAATGAGAGTGAGCCTTGTATCTAGGAGAACCTTCTTAGCAGAAGCAACAGCAAGCCTATGGTAGCAACACCAGGGCTCACTCCACATGTGAGGACCAGGGACAGTAGTGAGCCATGCAGACCTGCAGGAATGAGGCCAGGGAATAGCAGAGAGCCTGGACTGTAGAGCGTGGGTTCAAGTAAGGGACTTTGATTCTGTTGTAAGGGTGAGATATGGGGTAGGGAGAGCCCTAGAAGGACAGAGCCAGAGCCTGACCTGACCATCTCAACGGACCCTCGGAAATCACTGCCTTGACCTAGGAGTCAAGGACATGAATATCACCCTTGTAAGGATACATAAAAAGTGACTCGGGGTTGGGGAGTTAGCTCAGTGGTAGAAGGCCCTGGGTTCAGTCCTCAGCTCCATAAAAAAAAAAAAAAAGTGACTCAATCTGTTCCCTGTGTTGTATTTCATTAGAACATTTATGTCACCTTTAAATTGACTTTTTAATTGTGGAAATTTTCCATCATACTCAAAGAATAGAATAATTTAGTGAACTTCATGCATCCATCACCAAAGTTCAGTTCTTGGCAGCAGAGGGACCAATTGTGTTCTGTATACACCTCCTCCTGCTCAACCAGAGCACAGTCCTAGTATATATCTGTAAAAAAGTCAAGCAACATATTCTCATTTGTCATGCCCAAAACACTTTTTGAGGTTTAGGGGCATAGGGAGATTGTTTATGTTAGTTTCCTGTCATGCATGACATAATAACAGGGGCCAGGAGGACTTAGAAAAAGAAAATTTTATTTTGGCAATGTAAGGGTTTACGAGTTTGAAGTCCACAGTGGCTTGACCCTGTTGTTTCAGGGGATAGAGTGAACATCATGACAAGGTATGCATAGTTCAATCCAGCTGCTCACCTCAACGTGACCAGGCAGCTAAGAGGCAGAGACCAAGGCTCTGATGTCATCTTTGTCATCGTTTATCAATTTGACACACCTGGGAAGAGGGCCCCTCAACTGAAGAGTTACCTCCATCAGCTTGACTTAAGTGCATATCTGCCTTCCTAATGCTATGACCCTTTAATACCATTCCTCATGTTGTGGGGACCCTCAACCATAAGAGTATTTTATTGCTACTCCATAACTGTAATTTTGCTACTGTTAGGAATCATAATGTAAGTATCTAATAGGCGACCCCTGTTAAAAGGTTGTTCAACACCCTCCCTTCCAAAGGTGTTGCAACCCACAGGTTGAGAATGGCTGCTGTAAGTTCTTGCCTTCTTTTCCTTGATGATGATGATTGTAACCTGTATGACATAAAAACCCTTCCCTCCCCAAGTTGCTTTTCCTTAGAGTGTTTCTTCATAGCAATGGAGAAGCAAACTAATACATCCTTCAAGGGTGGTACCATATCCCAGTAGCACTGAGGCTGGCGACAAAGCATTTAATACATGGGCCCTTGGAAGACATTTAAGATTCAATGACCACTTAATGTCATCCAGTACCCAGTTAATGATAACTCAGGGTTGTACTTCGGTCCTCTGATTCTCAGAAGCCATGAACCTCCATATCATATTGTAATTGTGTATGTATTGCACTGAGGTCAAGGAGGATGCAAGTGTAATAGTGTGCAGGATGGACCAGAATAAAAACAGCAACCTACTTGTTAGGATTTTCATTTATAAAACGAGGATCATGTTAGGACGACATCAGATGCCAGGAGCACAAGCCAGAATTGTGCTCAGCTCCAGCAGGGCTTGGAATGGTTGGTTGTAGTTGAAGCAGACACAAGGCCTCTTCCAGAGTGATGGAAGTGTTCTGTGGCTTGAGCTGTATGATGGCTTACATATCTAGAAGTTTAAGATTTATCCATGCCGCTCTACAATCTGCACCTTCAAAAAACAGAGGAAGAAGAATTCCCGTGAATGGCCTTGAAAGAATACATGTCTGGGACATAAGGAAGGTTTCAACTCTCAGCAACTTGCTCTAGCTTAGCAGAGTAGCATTGACTAATGCAAAGGCAGGCTACCCCAGGTGAGAGGGGGACAAAGAGACTACACAGAAGGCAGACCTCTCAGCAAAGTTTAACAAACCCAGAGGGAGGGATATGGTCAGACAGGGCTGGGTGCCATGTGGGAGTCAGGGCCCATATGCAGGGTCTTCCCATTCCCATTTCACGGCACAGAAAATCGACTCCAGAGCTCTCCCACTCCACCCTATACAGGAGGACAGCATCTAAAGCTGGCATGGCACTGAGAGACAGTGGATTTGCTCAGAGGCCTTTGGGGAGCCTCAGGGAAGAACGTGGGGAAGGGTGCTAAAGAGAACAGCAGCTGGTCAGTGTTCCACTCCCATGATCCTTTTTATGGAATGAGCTGGAGATGCTACCCTTACAGTCCAGCCATCTGAAGTATTCCTGGGTGGGTCTGCAGTTGGCAGCCCATTATCCATTTTCCATCCAAGGATGATACAAAGGTAAGAGCCCAGGCTGAGCGTGAAAGGCAGCCTTACCCTTGCATCTGCTGGGCACTGAGATCTTGTGATGGCCTTGAAGCCTGATAATTGCCATCACAGGGTTCGTCATTGTGGTGGTGTAGGAAGGAAAGACTCGGGTCCCTCTGAGTTTTTTAAAAAGCTAATAAAACTTTGGTGGATATTGCAAATCCAAACTGTAACACGGTATCAGTTTATTATTTTATAGATGGAATGTACATACTTTTGCATTGTCTTACATATGTTCACTCTTTCTGTCTATAAAAATTTAAATGTATAGACAGCCTAATGTTTTTCTCCCATATTGTTGTGCTGTGATCCTGACTTTTAGAGCCAAGGCTCTGGAGTTCTTAAGCATCTAGTCTTAGATCCAATCTACACAATGCTTTTGGTTCCCCCCCTTCTTGCTCCTTCTCTAGAGCTTCTGGGTGAGTCTTTTTTCTTATAACCATAAAACCCAGAAATGCAGCTGTGACATGACAGCAAAGGCAGAGTGCATAAAGTAGGTCATCACTAGACTTGATCAAAAACACATAAATAATTACTAACCCCAAGAGATAAGAAGTGTTTAAGGGTCCATAGAGAAATTGCATATGAGTAACTTCAGAAAAAGCCAGGCAAAGGACATAAATAATAGTTCCCAAAAGAGGAATAAGAGGTAAATGATAGATGAAAAGTGTGGCATTACTAGTGATCAATAATGAAAGTTAAAACAGTGGAATTTTGTCTCAGGTTCATGAGACACTAAAAAGAATGATACCCATTAATAATGACTCCTGCATGGAACTGGTAGAGAAACCATGGCAACCATTCTGGATGGTGAGTTCACAGCAGATAACAAACCTGCTTTACTTTGTCCACGGAAATAACTGGAGTGAGTGTAAACATCTGCTTACTGCAACATTTTCGTATTAAGTGATGTAAATTGGTGTGGAATGCAGAACTACCTATGTGCTGAACTACAGCAGATAAACAGTGGTACATTCATAAATGGAAAACTACAGGCTCATTAAAATGGAGCTGTAGGGTTGTGAGTATAACTCAGTTATAGAGTTGCCTAGCATATGTGAGGCCCTGGTTTTGATCCCCAGGACCAGATAATAACTACATTTAAGTAAGTTTAAAAGAGGAGCTGTTGATTAATATTTAAGGGTATGAGAAGATATTCAGTGCATAATTTGACTAGGTAAGCCACAGAAGTTTGATCTCATTTTTTGCATAAACACAAAAATTACACACCAAAATGTTAACAGTTGTTCAAAATGGAAGTACATTCATGATTTTTTTTTATTATTTTTGATGATCTGTTTTCTTAGCCTTTTCAAGTGAATAAACATTTCGTTTATAGGAATGATAATATTATATAAAGAATGAGTCATTGGGGCTGAAGAAATGGCTGCATGGGTAGGAACACTTACTGTAATGAATTCAAAGCCCCAGGACTCATATAAAACGAAGCCAGGCATGAGGATAGCTGGGGCTTGCTGTGTGCCAGCCTTAGTCTAGATTCAGGGAAAGACTTTGTCTCAAGAGAATAAGGCAGAAAGACAGCAGGACACCAGTGTCTTCCTCTGGTCTTTACATCTGTGCATGGGGGATATGCATCTGCATACACAAGTGCAAAAAGAAAAGATGCATTTTTTAATTAAAAAAATTATTTTTTATATTTTATGTATGAGTGCTCTGCATGTTTACCTTCATGCCAGAAGAGGGCATCAGATCCTATTATAGATGGTTGCAAATCACCACATGGTTGCTGGGAATTGAACTCAGGACCTCTAGAAGAGCAGCCAGTGCTCTTAACCACTAAGCTATGTCTCTAGCCCCAGTGCAATTTTTTATAAAAGAGTTGTTATTAGGAAAAGTGGTCAAGGTTAAGGAAGACAAATCGTTTATCTCTGTGTTGATTTCAATCACATTTTGTTGCTTCCAACATTATGGTGCTAAGAGGGATTATGATGTTAAGAGCAGGATCAGATATTACGTGATGTGATCCACTAGTAATATCTGCAGGGGTTGTAGGAAGCAGTAGTAGCCATCTTGATCTAATTTCCACCAGCCATGAAAGTGAGGTGCTAGGTTTACTGTTGCCCTGTGTGCTTGGTTGCTTTTGACTGGAGAAAGGCATAGCACGACTTGGGCTTTTTATGCACAGTCTCATGCAAACTACAGGGAGAAATGCCTTTAGTGATAGGCTGTCAAGTCACCCCAGAGAATGTCACATATTATGACAGACCGCCCTTTTCCTCAACACACATACAGACTTGTGTCTCTCTTGTAAGGATAACGGAATTTTCCCAAGTTCCTGCCCTGAGAAAATTCCTCCCAGGGTCCTAGGAAAGACACTACATATGGTGAGGGGTACCTGAGGGAAAAGAATCTACTTACACTATGTTCTTTTGTCTGTTAACTTTTTTCCTCTATGACAAAACTCTATCTATACTCTGTCCTGAGTCTCAGTTCCTCTTTGTACCTACTTTTCCTGTCCCCTCATGGCCCTGGTTATAACTAAGTCCTTATGCTTTTGGTCTCATCTTCATCCTCTGTTCCTTCATCCTTCATCTATCCTTCCTGGCTCCTTACCCCTGGCCCTGATAAACTCTACCAGAGATCTGCTTTACCCTCTACAGAATCTCTGTCTTCCTCTCTTCTCTCTCTGGCCACGCAGTTCTGTGTCTGCCTCTGGAATTCCCTCCAGTCCTTACTGCACCTGGTTGTGCAAAAAGCCCTATTGTCCTCAGTCATGCCCCTAGGTTTGAAGGAAGGGGATGGTCTGAGCTTCATTTGCACAAGAAGCAAAGCTATACATAGATAGCCTGCTTGTCTCCTAGGCTCAGCGGGGGGTGTTAGTTACCTAGGAGTTCAGCAGAACTGTTTGCCAAATGGTCTGGGAGTATTTGGGTATGCAAGAATTTCATAGCAGAAGACAGCTGAAATATTAAGGCTGTATAACACCAAATATTTCATGATAAATGGCTTCCCATTTGATGGCCCCTTGGCTGGTCAAAGTATAGCTTTAATACGCAGCTGAATCTCTATAATATATTCTTGCAGCCCGCAAGACTTGTACCTTAAGTGACAGTCAGAAGGTACTAGATATGAGGATTTATGATTATTTAGTTTCTCTCCCCCATCTTTTTTTATTTTATGTAGAAAAAAACTAAGCTCAAGACATTTAGCAAGTTTAAACTTTACAGGAGAATTTTGTTTCTTCCGTAATTCAAGAATATTCTATCAGTGTTGAGGCACTGAGGTAGCTACATGGTCAGAGCAAGGACCAGCACCTCCCACAGCCCCATCCATCCCCTGTGCTAGAAACATGCCCTGCTGAGTCATAGCTTCCCCACCAATTAAGTGGGGATATGGCCACCTGCTCTGCCTATTCCCTGGGATTGTGGCAAGGCTCAAAAAAGATCAGAGACAAATGAGGAAAGCATTGGCAACACACACAAGATTACTAAAACCTTTGACATATGAAAGTTCCTAAAATAGAAAAAAAAAATATGTGAGAGAGAAAGAACAAGGGGTATGAAGATGAGAACTGTGAGTGGCCAGAAAGACATCCAACTTCACAGGGAAGCCACAGCCATGACACCTCAACAATACAGTTGCCCAAACGAAACCTGAACAATGACAGTGAACATGCTGACTCGGAAGGGGGACATCTCACAGTGTCCCACCCCTAGACAGAGAATTACAGACAACTAATGAGTGACGGGTGAGAGTGGGAGAATTAGTCTCTCCCAGAGCTGAGCCCCTTAATTGGCTATTGAATGCAAAGTGGTTAGCCTTGGAAACATACACACACAAGCAACACCAAATGGACTCAGTGGGTTGTGTTTATGTACTTATATATGTAACAATAATGAAGAAGAAGATGCCATCTGTTTGAGATAGAGGTAGACGTGGGAGGGGTTGATGGAGGAAAGGCAAGTGGGGAAAGTGATATCATTGGATTTTAATTAAAATTTAAACTTTTAAATAATAAAATCTCGAAAAAAGAAAAGATGCAAATAAAATTTGAGAGATTTTGCCACTTCACAGAGACCTAGTTGCTGCCAGATTTTTTTCGGTGTGGTTGGATAATCTTGGATTCTGTCTTTTCCTCCTCATACCCCTCGATCCTGCTCTGAACTCGGGCTGGGAGACCCCTTAGGTTCCATCTTGGGAGAATGGAAGAAAGAACCTCTCTCCAGTTGGCTCCTGTGTATGATGGCCTCTGCCAGGTAGCCTGTCTCTACCGACTGACACTTTCTACTGACATCCGTGCCCTGGGGACCCCAGATTCTTGGAACTACTGTGTAAATCCCTGCCCCCACCCTGTGCTCATGCTTACACCAGACAGAGGGAACCAAGAAGTGAATTGACAGATGTTAATTATAAATTGTGTAATTCAATACTTTTGTGATCTGTGCAAAGGGAAACGGAATTGGGCATAGTTCCTGGAGGCCTTCCTACCCCTGACCCATCAGTGCCACTATTACCCATGTGTCTCTTGACACAAATGCAAAACTGAAGTCCATCACTACTTTCTGTTAGAAACCCTGGTGCATAGTTGCCTCTTATTAAAGATGGAGGGGGGCAGGGGAAAAGATATCACCTTCTCTTCTCCTTCTTCTCCTCTTCTTCTTCTCCTCCTTCTCCTTCTCCTTCTCCCTTCTCCTTCTCCTTCTCCTTCTCCTTCTCCTTCTCCTTCTCCTTCTCCTCCTTCTCCTTCTTCTTCTTCTTCTTTTTGAGTTCTATTCTTCCTGACACTAGGAAGTGCAAATTCCCTTCCGTTGGTATCTCAGTATCCCAAGCCTGCATGTAGACCTAGCCTAGCCTGGATCTAAGGCATTTTCTTACAACTCGAAGACAGATTCACATTAGATCCATCCCCAACCAAAACTATAGTCACACCCAACCTGTCTGGTCACTTGAGGTAGACTCAAAAATGCCGTTGCCTTTTTCTCTGGCAGCAAATGGCACTGGGGCCTATAGGCTGCCACTTGTCCCTTGCTGTGACCATTTTGTTGCTATATCACCTGTCACTTTGCCCACAACCTTCCCAGTTGCTATGCACCCATTTTCATATTCTCAATAGCATCAAATACCAACTGGTAATTTCCTATGATCTAATACTATAATAGGTACCTTTTGAGAACATTCCCCCAAAGACTCATGTTCTAAAAACTTGGTCCCTGGAGGAGCTATGTTAGGAGATAATTAAACCTTTAAGAGATAGGGCTTAGTGGAAGATAGATTTGAGGGATTAATGTAGTGCTTACAAGTCCCCACTCAGTTCCCATAAGGATAAATTATAAAAGAGAAGCCTGGTTTGTGTGAAATCATTTCTAACACAACCTGGTATTACAGCCAAAAGAACTACTTAGCAAACATCCCAGTTTCTTTAAGTTCTTTTTTTATGTTTTGTTGAGGCAGCAGCTCACTGTACAGCCAAGACTGAATTTAAATGTAAGACCCTTGTCCTCCCAAGTGCCAGGGCTCTAGGTCATTCTACCATGCCCAGGTATTTAACCTTATTTTTGAATGTATAAAACAGGTCCAGTTCCTAGTACCCACATATATACATTTATAAAGCGCACAAAAGGTGTCATTCCCATTGATCTTTGTAGGTAGCCGTTGTCATTAATTTCTGGGTTAGCTTTTGGTGGTTGTTTGAATGAGAATGGCCCCCATAGACCCATATGTTTGAGTATTTGGTCCCCAGAGGATAAAACTATTTGGGAAGGATTAAGAAGTGCAACCTTGTGAGAGGAAGTAGTCACTGGGGTCGGGCCTTGAGATTTTGAAAGGCTCAGGTCATTTCCAGTGTCTCATTCTGCCTCCAACTTTCAGGTCAACAGATGTGAGCTCCCAGCTGTTCCTGCCACCAAGCCTTTGCTCTGCCATCATGGATTCTGACCCTCTAAAGCCATAAGCCTCAAATTAAATGCTTTCTTTTATAAGTTGCATAGGACATGGCATTTTATTACAGCAATACTAAAGTAACTAAAACACCTGCTTTCTTGGTAAAAAGGAGCAAGTAGAAATAGATACTTTGTTTCTCCTTTCTTGCACCAAAATCTGCACTTTTATGCACTGTTCTGGACTTCTCTCTTTTTTACTTTTTCATTGACGAGAAATTGTGGAGATTAATTCACATCAGCTCATAGAGAAATTTCTAATTCCATTATGGAACCATCATGAATTATGGCACAAATCATCTAATCAGTTGTGTATTAATGAGCATTTGTGCTGCTTCCAATCTTTTATTGTAGAAATGGTGTCCCAGTAAGCAGCCTGGCCACTCTGGAGTCATGGCTCAGCAGTCAAGAGCCCTGACTGCTCTTCCAGAGGAAGTTCAGTTCCCAGACCGACCTGTCAGCTAACCATCATCTGTAACTCCAGTTCCAGGGGATCTGAAGTCCTTTTAGGGCCCCTAGGAACTGCACAGATGTGGTATGCAGACATATATTCAGGCAAAACACCCATATATATAAAATAAAAGTAAAAAAATCTCAAAACAAACAAAAATAAAAAACCCAAATATACAAGTAGCTTATGCCTAGTTAGTTAGTTAGTTTGCTTTGTATTTGTGAAGATGTATCTTTGTAGTAGTTCCAAAGTGATTTTTCTGGGCCAACAGGATATCACATATCTACTTTTATTTCTTTGGCTGGTTTAATATTTTCCCAGATTCTCCTCCATACTGGTTTTCACCAACCAGAAACCTCTTGCACTGCACGCTCCCAACCACACGAGCCCCATCAATCATTTCAGTCCAGCAGACTTGTGACAGTAGCTGTCATCTCCTCTGAGCCCGCTGAATGTCACAGACCCGACAAACACCTTCCCCTCCAGTCTTGTCCTTCTATTTTACCGGTGTGTGTGACATCATAGCCTTATGGGGGTCACTTTTCAGCACCAGCTCTGTCTCTGACAGATTAAGAGTTGACATTTTCTAGAAGCTTCTCCTGATCTGTTTTGCAGGTAGCCCAGCTTGTGTCATGATCTCTGAATCACCTGTCTCCGATCTCTTCCCACTGAGTTAATGAGGTATTTCATAGCCTGGCTTTGACATTCTAATTCCAAGCTGGTTGCTTGCTGGCTGCATACCCCAAGCTGGTGTCTTTTCCTTCGCTGTGTTCCAGCTTCCTCTGCAATCCTCAACAGGCATACCAGTGCCTCCTTGCTGTGGGATGTTCTGTATGGCAAATGTGTTGCTGATTAGTCAATAAATAAAACACTGATTGGCCATTGGCTAGGCAAGAAGTATAGGCGGGACAAGGAGGAGAATAAAGCTGGGAAGTAGAAGGCTGAGTCAGAGAGACACTGCCAGCTGCCATGATGAGAAACAGCATGTGAAGATGCCGATAAGCCACGAGCCATGTGGCAAGGTATAGATTAATGGAAATGGATTAATTTAAGCTGTAAGAACAGTTAGCAAGAAGCCTGACACAGCCATACAGTTTGTAAGCAATATAAGTCTCTGTGTTTACTTGGTCAGGTTTGAGCAGCTGTGGGACTGGCAGGTGACAAAGATTTGTCCTGACTGTGGGCCAGGCAGGAAAACTCAAGCTACAAATGGCGTCCAATGTGGGGCAAGAGTTTCCACCTAAAAACTGAGAAAAAAGATTCTAAAATGGAGCTAAAAACAGTTCCTAATTGTCTCTCTCAAATGAGCGGCAGCTGCCGGTTTGAGCTGCTGGTTTGAGCTACTGGTGGGTTCCTAGCGTGCGTGCTCGTGCGCGCTCGACCTGCCGTATGGCAGGAATGAGGCCTCTGCAAGTGGCACATTAAGCTGCATGGTAGATTTAGACTTTGCTAGTACAAAACAAAAAAAAAGAGGTTTCTGGCGCCATGCTGCTTGGATAAAAGCATAGACCCACGATAGCTCCCAGAGCTGGTGGAAAACTATCACCGCCATGTTGGGAAGCTGAGGTGGGCGGAGCCAGCAGCCACAGCTGCTGCAGTTTAAAGTGATAGATTCACAATAAGACAGATTCAGATGTAATAGTTTACAATGTGTGTAAAATATACGTAGGCTTGAAAGAGACAAAAAAAGGTGATATATACAGTTATATAAACAAATACATAGTTTTAAAAAATAAAGTCTTTAAAGAGACAGTAAAATTAATATAAAAAATAAGCCACGTGAAGATGAATATTATACAAAGAATCTGGATTGTGTTGTCTTTGGGATTTTTAACTGCAGAAAAACATTTGATTGTAAAAGCTATTGAGTTATGCCAAAATGTATATTTTAAAGGTACCTTGACTTCAAAATTTGGATATAAGGATATGTTGCTTTGGAAAGGAGACTCTGCTTTTGTTCCCACAGAAAGCCAAAGGCTATGGATTTGTTCTAGATTAAGATATATCAGGTTTGACCAGCCAAGACCCCCTGAAAGGTCTCTGATGACACCATGGCCCAGATGATCCAACATCCAGGATGGTTTGAAGGCAACTGGCTCAGACAATACAGCCTCATGGACTACTCCATAATCCTAAAATTTTCTTTGTGTCCCCATAAGAAACAGCGGCCCCCTCCAGCAGGAAGATTTGTCCTGACTGTGGGCCAGGCAGGAAAACTCAAGCTACACCTCCAGCATAGTATTTATATAATTTGGCTTGCCAAATCTTCAGAGCAATGCCCCAAAGAGACTGAAAGTGCCAGTTGGTTTTACCCTTACATTCATAGTGAGTACTTAGAATAAGTTACATGATGGAAGGCAGATGAACTTTTATTACATTGGCAGAATAAGGAGACTTTAAAAACTATGTTTTGGATGTATTAATTTTTGGAATAGGGCAGTACAAAAGTTGTAAAAAGGCAAATCATATCCCTCCTCCATCTCTTCAGCCATGTGCTTCTCCTTCCAAAGAAAGGGAGAATTCCAAGGCTTCAGTAGCTGTTTATTGCCGAGTGATGATTTCCCCCGGACTACAGCTCTCTAGGGTCTGCTTATTTCTCATTCCCTGAAAGTTTCCTCTTTCTTGTCTTTTTTTGGCCCTGCTTTTCCCCTCAATAGAACACATTCCCCCAAACATCCTCTTCACTAATTCTATCCCTACCACTCACTTATGCATGTGGGATAGGTTCTAAGACCCTAGGGGGTGCCTGAAGCCGCAGGAGGTGCCTAATCTGACAGGAAGTATGCTTTCCACTATCTGTACACATCTGTGATCAGTGGAACTCATAACCTGGTACAAGCAGACATCAACAGCAGTACAAATAAAGTCAGTTTATTACACTAGATGGTAATAATGAATTGTGTGCATGTGGTCTCCATCTTTTGAAAATCCCGACAAGATCAGGTGTGATGGTACAGGCCTCAATCACAGGAGGCTGAGGTAGGAGGGTGGCTAGGTGGAAAGCAGTTTTCCCTACATAGAGAGGTCCTGTTTTAAAAGGAAGAAGATCCCAGCCGAACACTATAGTAATACTTTCAGACAGCGGTCCCCCTAGAGTAACAGAAAGCATGGGGAATGATGGGGTCAGGGGAGCTTCTGTTCCTACCCTGCTCCAGGTCTGAGCGTGCTTCTTCACCAAATAAACTTTCGCTGCCTTCTTGGTTCCTGTTTTGTCCAGCTAGAAGTCACTGCTGTCACACTTGAGTTCATAGTCACAAGTGCCTTTCAATGCCACTCACCATCTTGTCTGACACAATTAGGGTTAATATCTTATCCTCTTCCCACCCCAAGAGACAGAGACCTCCTTGAAGACAGAGATATTTCTTTCCATGGGTCCTCCACCTTGCACTCTTTGGTTCTATGCCATGTGTATGAAACATGCTCGGTGTATGTTTCCATCACTCAAAGATGCAATCAAAAATCAGATGGAAGAGTGTTCTATAAAACCAAAGAGGTATAGCCACAAAGTACCCCAAAGAAGATTCATTCCTAATGTCAGGGAGAAGAGATCTACAATGGGGTGAATTTATGGACTATGGGAGTGTAAAATATGGACTAAAAGAAATGATACAGGGGCTGGAGAGATGGCTCAGCAGTTAAGAGCACTGCCTGTTCTTCCAAAGGTCCTGAGTTTAATTCCCAGCAACCACATGGTGGCTCACAACCATCCGTAATGAAATCTGGTGCCCTCTTCTGGCCTGCAGGTGTATATGCAGACAGAATACTGTATACATAATAAATAAAAATAAATCTTTTAAAAAAAAAAGAAATGATACAGGAATTATCATTCATTTTATTAGGTAGAAATTGTCCTTATCTTTAGGGGGTGATAATGAAAAGTGAAAGTTCCCATCTTCTGCTACTTATTTGCAGATACACAGCAAAATGAGAGAAAGGGAGAAAAAGAAGATGAAGAGAAGAAGGGAAAGGGGAGGAGGAAAAAGAAGAGAATGAGAAAGAAGAAGAAGAAGAGGAGGAGAGGGAGGAAGAAGGAGGAAGAGGGAGAGAGGAGTGGGCAGGCAGAGGAGGAAAATGGGCAGAAGAACAGAGCAAACTGGCCAAGCATCCACTGTGTGGCCCTTGCCCATGGGAAATCATTTGTGATGCCTTGAACTTACCTGTACACTGAAAAATGTTTCAATAATAGCAACAAAACAAAACAGGGAAAGCATATACTGTCAACTTGAACTGAAGGAAGAGCTTTGGCCTCTCTTTGCTTGAATTCCTTCCTGGCTTAGGGCCCCTACCTTTCACCTCAGAACCAGGGAATGGTTTTGGACCAGAATAATGAAGTCCCTCATTTCCAGTGACACCTAATCCCCCTCACAGTGGGACGTGGAGAAGGCACTTGATCCAGGAGCCATGTGCTCACTGAAGCTGACTTCATGCTCTGGCACACAGTGGTCCCGGGAATGCTGCTGCATGGCCCGGAGCCCCAGCATCCACTGTGGGTTCAGACATCAAACAGGAGGCAGAAAGCCAGGGAGGAAGCAGCTAGGCATCCCAGGGCTGGTGGCGAGCACCTGACCTCCTGAGCCTGCATTCCTGAGACACACTTCATTTTTTCCCAGCTTCTAAGGGATAAATGAAGCCCTGGGCTCCGGCTGTGGGGATTAGCTCTGCCTGTGTGATGGCTCAAAGAACAAGGGTTTCTCTGTTCCCCAGAGATGGCTAATAATATACTATATGTCATCTGTCCCCTGTTTATCAGAGGAAGAATTCCATGCCAAGAGAGTATCCAGTTTGCCCCAGAAAGCTGCCTCTTCTGGTGGCAAAAATATTCTTTTTTTTTTTTTTTTTTTTGGTTTTTTCAAGACAGGGTTTCTCTGTGTAGCTTTGCGCCTTTCCTGGAACTCACTTTGGAGACCAGGCTGGCCTCGAACTCACAGAGATCCACCTGCCTCTGCCTCCCAAGTGCTGGGATTAAAGGCGTGCGCCACCACCGCCCGGGGGCAAAAATATTCTTATCTCTAAGACTTTCTCTTTATATAGACACCTTAAAATATATTGTCTGATATCATTCCCTCTCTGCAGCTCAGTAAACACATATTCGGAATAATCCACTCAAGCTTACCACTTAGAAAGGCAGTCATCTCATACCGTAATGCATTCAAGCAGAGAAGACAGCTTACATCTGACAAACATTGGTGTGCCAAATACTCAAATGACCTACGGAATGCACCTAATAGTCCGTGAGATGCGCATATCACTCTCATTTCACAGATGAGAGAACAGGTCCCGGAAGCACAGTGTCCTATCCTATGGTTTGGGTGTGGGTGACTGGGGTATGTCTAATTCTCAGCTCCATGTTCTTCTGTAGTAAGCCATGCCCACCACCTGAGCATTTCTGCCTCTTGGTTCCTTCCACACACTCTTTTTTTTTTTTTTTTTTTTTTTTGGTTTTTCGAGACAGGGTTTCTTTGTGTAGCTTTGCGCCTTTCCTGGAACTCACTTGGTAGCCCAGGCTGGCCTCGAACTCACAAAGATCCGCCTGGCTCTGCCTCCTGAGTGCTGGGATTAAAGGCGTGCGCCACCACGCCCGGCCCTTCCACACACTCTTTAAGCTGCTTTCTGGGCCATGGTGACTGTTGTCATCCACGTTCCTCACAACTTCTGAAGAAGCAGACTGATGCTGCTCTCTTCACAGCCCCTGGAACCTCCCCCTCTCTCTTGCCTCCAATTCCTTACATGCAAGAAAGGGTGCTTAGCAAGTGACTTCGTGGATCTCTCAGTGGGGCATTTTTGACTCCGTTGTGCTTCCTGCTAGGCTCAGGATCTACTTGATGGCGTCAAATGAGTCTGATGGCAAGAAGAAAGGATAGCTGACTTTAGAAAAGCAGTAGGTGAAAGCAACCTGTGTAGAGTATTTCTCTTCTGAGTCCTGGAGATGTCAATGGCTCCAGTTATGTAGATAATTGATGGCTATTCAGGACAAGTCCCTCCCAACAGGGACTGCAGATGATGAGGAAGAACCTGGAGGCACCTATCTCTCCTCCTGTGTCTACCAATGTCTGAGATGTAGCCCCAGCCTCTTGTATTGTCTTTGGGAGCCTGCTAACTAACATCTGTTCCCTAAGTGATGCCTTGCTGTCCCATGTCTGTCTTACCCATCTCTTCCCAGGACCTGGACAAGAGATAGCATGGAAGCCTGGGACAATGTGTCACTGGGCAGGAAATTCAGAACCAGGAGCCAGTGCTCTTTCAGATAATGGATAGACACTTCAAGAATGACGCTGCTAGAAGATGGACATTTCAGTCCAAACTGGAGCTAGAGGAGCAATGAGAAGATGTGACTCCACAGTGGCCTGGGAGGCAGCACAAGGGGTTATTAGTGAGCCTCAGCATGCTCTCCAGTCACTTCCCTTGCCTGGCCTCACTGAACATATAAATGTGTGCTGCTCTGATCTGAAATTGCCCTAAAACTTGGAAACAAATCTCGGAAACAAATCTCTGAGGTCTCTATGACTCGTTGCCCATAATGTGATTTATGTTAGGGAAAGTCTATCTTCTGATTCCAGTGTATCATCTTGAAGCATCCTAGATAGGGAAGAGCATACAGAGGGTGTTTAATAAATGCTCCTCATGAAAACTTTTGCATTGTTTTCTCCCTTTCTCAACTGGCTTCCATTTCTGAGCTGCGTGCGGGTAGGCTGGGAGGGGACGGTCCTTGTTCTATTAAGAAGACTGTGGAGTGCCCATTCAGCCACACACCCACCCAAAGAGTAGGTTAAGAAAAGAACAGCAGAATGGAAATGGAAAAAAAAATTAAAATATACCTTAATTCTCTTCTTCATTTTCCAGTCCTGATTTAGAAATGACTACATCTGTTAGACAATACCCACCCTCCCTTTCTCTGCAGGCCACCACCATTCCCCTCACCCCCCATCCCGGCTGGCAGCTGGTCTTTCCTAATTGGTAATATGTCTTGATAACCACAGGCCCTAAGCAGCTGTCACTGTGAATATGGGCTGGTGGCATAGCTCCCTGTCATTAACTTGCTTGTTGGTCCTACTGGTGCTTAAGAAAGGATTAAGTTAATAATGATAGTTGAGACAGAAAGCAAAGAGAGGAAAGAGAAGGAAAAGGAGAGAAAAAAAAACCCTATAATTCCATGGCACAGGTTTTACAGTTGAACTACCCTGACATAACCTTGGGTTGTGATGAGTCTGGCTCATAATCCCAAGCAGATTTCAACAGGTTCAATCATTGTTTTTTTTATTCATTGTCTCATGGGATAATATTTCTAAGTAAATAGCACAACGGAGTATCCCCTGTTCCCAAGTGGTAGTGGCTCCCACTGATTTCCAGAGTGGGAAGGCCTGCAGGATGGAGTCAGGCGGGGCTTCTAAAGCAAAGACTATCCCGTTGTATCAGGTGAAGAAACACCACCCCTGAGTCCAGAGCAAGGCATCTCAAATTCCCAGCGTTCTACCGTTGGAAAGATGGTTTCGGACCCTGCTCATGTCTATATATACTTTTCCCTTGGCAATGACAAAAAAATACGTGTGGAAGGGGCCAGTCCTCAGCTTGTGGTGTCACTCATTCTCTTTCCAAATATAGAGAAAGAATGAGCCCGGGGGGTTAGTGGTGGCCTATAAAAGCCCAGGGGGGTGGCTGCTCCTCTGTGGCTCACTCTGTCGTGGTCAGAGGTAAGTGGCAGTACTTTCCTTGTACCTCTTTTGGCCTTTGCTGCTTCCACACCCGGTTCAGCCACTGCTCTGGGCCGTGGCCCTGCCTGGCTTTGTCACATAAGGTGGCCCTCATTTCTCTTCTCAAGGTGTTCTCAAAGAACATGCATGGAGTGAGATGTGAGGCTCAGTCCCCAGCTGTCTGCTGCCTCGAGCAGGTCATCATCGCTGGGGTCCTACTCTCTCCTCTCACTCTCTCTTTCTTCTGCTTGGGAAGGAACCTGTTGGACACATGTGAGCCTGTCCACCATGGCTTGACGGTCTCCTGCTGCCTCTCTGATCCACGGAGTGGGCGGAGGACTTCCTATCTGGACTCTATATCTGTTGGGTGTTTAGTTGCCTCAAGACCACATGCTGGGGTCACCAAGTTTAAATTAGCCAATCTCAGCATTGTCTCTGATCGCAGACAACCAGGAGGCCTGACCTTACCTGCTAACAGAAGCTTTTATTGGCAGGGACTCAGTCCATGTAGAATCCTTGTCCTATTCACGTGGGATGATCTTGCAGTTTGAAGAAACTGTCAAGAGTGGGCTGGGAGAGCCAGCCTGCCAGGCAGTTGGCAGCTCTGCCTAGCTAGAGGCCATGACCTGTCTGCTTCTCCAGCTTGCTTCAGGGTTAAAGGCTCTTTATAACGGTCTAGGCCTTTGTGTGTGTGAGTTGAGTCTCATCAAGATCTGGTTCAACACAGAAGCAGACATCACGCATCTCTACACTTCTCTGTGTGCATGCTGTTGCAGACATCACAACTCTCTAAGTTTCTCTGTGTGCGTGCTGTTGCAGACATCACAACTCTCTAAGTTTCTCTGTGTGCGTGCTGTTGCAGACATCACAACTCTCTAAGTTTCTCTGTGTGCGTGCTGTTGCAGACATCACAACTCTCTAAGTTTCTCTGTGTGCGTGCTGTTGCAGACATCACAACTCTCTAAGTTTCTCTGTGTGTGTGCTGTTGCAGGTCCCGTAGCTCCACAGCTGCTGCTGTTTTCTGCTGTCCTGTGGGTGTGACTCAGGTGAGAATCAGGCCCCATCCCTGGGCTTCAGGAAGTCTTCAGGTAAACCCAGATCACCCAGCGCTCTCTCAGACTAGGCTTCAGGGAGGGAGAGAAAGGTCTTTCCTCCCCAGGGCTGCAGCCTGAGGATCCCATCTGTTCTTTGTGGGTTTGTTTGTTTGTTTGTTTGTTTGTTTGTTTGCTTGATTTTTTTTTTTTTTTTTTTAAAGAAAGGATCTCACTATGTAGCCCTGATGGCTCAGAACTCACTTGGTAGACCAGGATGATTTCAAACTCACAGAAATCCACCTGCCTCTGCCTCCTGAGTGCTGGGGTTAAAGGCGTGCACCACCATGCCTGGCCTTTATTCTATTCTGAGTGCGAGAGGAAGAAGCCATCTCAACTCAGAACGCTTCAAAACCGCCCCTTCCATTTGCTGTTCAGCATGCTCTCTTTGAGGAATGCCTTTATCTATCTATCTATCTATCTATCTATCTATCTATCTATCTATCTATCTATCATTTACTTTTCATGGTATTTACTTTTGAATGTTCTGTCATCGGCCATATGCGCATCTCAGAAGAGGAAAATGAAGTGTCGGGAGTGGGATTTCAAAAGCCCAGGAAGGAACTGAGACACTTGGATTAAACAGACTCGATCTAAGCCCACAGCACACAGTAGCAACTCAACAAATATGAGCTGATTACATTTTCCCAGTGCTGACTCCTTGTGTGGAGCCAGCCCCACCAGGCATGAAACAGAACAGGTCTCCTTGACCCGGTCTGAAAAGCTTCCATGGACAGCAGGGGGGCAGGCTGATACACTAGGGTGGGTGGGAGGCTGCCTGCTGCCTGGCCAGGGAGCAGCTGGTCTGACTGCTGGGTTTGTTCTGCAGCTGACGCCATGAGTAGCGACTCTGAGATGGAAGTGTTCGGCATAGCCGCGCCTTTCCTCCGCAAGTCGGAGAAGGAGAGGATTGAAGCCCAGAACCAGCCCTTTGATGCCAAAACCTATTGCTTTGTGGTTGACTCAAAGGAAGAATATGTCAAGGGGAAAATTAAGAGTAGCCAGGATGGGAAGGTCACCGTGGAGACGGAAGACAACAGGGTAAGGTGTTCGCTCTTTTTCTTCCTCAGCACTGACCCAGCTCCTCACATTGCTTTGCATAAACATCAACTCCCTCCTTCACTCACTTGCAGAGCCAGAGCCTGGGTCTGGAATTCAGCATCTGAACCAGTGTGAGGTATCCAGACACTGGGAGAAAGCTGAATGCCCTGGCCTCTGTAGCCAGATGGGAGATGGGCCCTGCGGCAGCTGATTTAGTTTTGGGTGTCTTTTGTCACTGTTTGCATTGTCCTGGGCCAGAGAACCAGCTCTGTTGTCTCAAGGGCTGAGTACTTCTGGAACACCCACTGTTTGTAGGTTCCCCCAGTTCTGTCAATGGTCATCTAACCAAGGAAGGTCAGGGACCCTAGAAGACCACAAGGTCAACGTCAAGGACCAGGCTCTCTGTATCTGGAATGGGAAGGGCAATTGAGCCCACTATATGCTGTGGGAGGAAGGGAGGAAGTTGGGACTTGAGAAAATCCTGAATCTGAAATGCTACAAGGAAGAAAACCAAAGAGCCGTGGGTACCGCTCAATGATAGAACACTGGCCCAGCACGTGCAGGGTCCTGGATTCAGCCACCATGGTGTGATGGAGGCAGAAGCAGAGTCAGGACAAAGAAGATGCAGGAGATGAAGGAAATGACATCATTTAGTGGAGCAGGGAGGAAAGGGGCAGTACAAGTATGGAAGCTCCTGGAAGGAACCTCCACCTATTCCAGGTAAAGAAGCTGAGAATGGGCTTCCAGAGCAGGATGGAAGGCAGAAACTAGACTCAATGTAGGATTATCACTGGGTCTTGGGAGAACATGCCTACGAGGGCACAGGAGAGCCCACGGCCCCGGATGACTTAAGGGAAGCAGGGAAGAAGGCAGCTTTCTGGCCCATACTGCTCAGGGATTGGCTATTTCCAGAGTCACTCCAAAGAGACAGGCAGGCAGGAGCTGACAGGTCCATCACAGCCGTCCACAGAGGAAAGCTCCTGGGCTTGGTGATGAAAGTCTCCCTCTCAAGGAAGAGATCTAGGGATGCTGCAGGAAGGGAAGGGCAGGCCAGCAGCTCTTCCCCAAGAGCAGGGAAAGTGGTGAAGGAAGACTGATGGGGGGGGGGTGTCTCAAAGCTGGACAGCTGCTTCTACAGGGCGGCGAAGTTGGCAGACCCCGTGGGTACCACACCAGGGACACAGTGTCTCTTCTCTCATTCCCTGTTGTCCCTGGTCAGGCCTGCTGCAGACGTGCCCTTTTCTCTGAGCAGGTAGGAGAATTACAGGGACAGCCAACACCACAGTCAAACACCTTCCTTCGGCTCCCATTCTGTGTCACAGGCCTCCACTTAGTCCTCAGAGGTCCTCCGTCATCATTTTCTCACTGTCCCCCAACCCCGGGCCCATCAGATAGGGAAAATCAAAAGCCCTGAGTGGTGAGAACAGAACCCATGCTGTACCACCACCACCACCACATGCCGTGCCAACCTTGTTTTCCCTCCCTGCCACTCGGATATTTCGTCTGCTCACCCGCTTTGCAGTCTCTCCTCGGGTGCCAGGCCCCCACAGCTGTCCAACAGCTGGGGAACGTTAGATAAACCTCACGACTGTTCCCTTTCAGACCCTGGTGGTTAAACCGGAGGACGTGTATGCCATGAACCCCCCCAAGTTCGACAAGATCGAGGACATGGCCATGCTCACTCACCTGAACGAGCCTGCCGTGCTGTACAACCTCAAGGACCGCTACACGTCCTGGATGATCTACGTCAGTGGCTACTCGCCCGACCGCCCGCGCCCGCGGGCTTTCCTGTGGCGTCAGATACGGGGGAGGGCGGGGAAGGGGAGCCTGCAGAGGGAGGGGAGTCTTCCTTGACTGGCCCAAAAGAGAGGAGATGGAATAGGGAAGAGAATGACGAAGAGACAGATGGAAAAGCAGGAGCTGGATGGGATAGGAGGAGGGAAGGTGGGGAGGAGGGAAGGTGGGGAGGAGGGAAGGTGGGGAGGAGGGAAGGTGGGGAAGAGGGAAGGTGGGGAGGAGGGAAGGTGGGGAGGAGGGAAGGTGGGGAGGAGGGAAGGTGGGGAGGAGGGAAGGTGGGGAGGAGGGAAGGTGGGGAGGAGGGAAGTTAGAGAGGAGGAGCCAAAGAACAAGAAAGCTGAGGTCACGGTGGGGTCGGCATGGGACTAGCTGTGGGAGGACTGGTTGCTTTCCTCTTTGAATTTCAGTTGCTTCTTCCATAAATAGAAATCATCTCTTCTTTATGAGTTATCAAAAGAAGCCTGGGATAATAATAAAGGCTGTATATATAATGCATATATATGTATATATGCCTATATTATGTATGTGATATATACATACATATATATATATGTATGTATGTATGTATGTATTTTTTTCCTCTCATAGACCTATTCGGGCCTCTTCTGTGTCACCGTCAACCCCTACAAGTGGCTGCCGGTGTACAACCCTGAGGTGGTGGATGGCTACCGAGGCAAAAAGCGCCAGGAGGCCCCGCCCCACATCTTCTCCATCTCTGACAACGCCTACCAGTTCATGCTGACGGGTGTGTTTTCCAGGAGAAAGTATGGGGATGGGGAGTGGGAACTAGACAGACTCAGGGTCACTCTGGGGCGAGACTCTGGAGAAGGAGGGGCAAGGAGGAAAGAGGTCCTGGGGGCCAGGGTGAGGAGTTTGCATTCTGTGTAGGTATTGGTTAGACCCTAGGAAATGAATACCCTTATGGATCAGAAACAAAGACGGACCATCTTAGATGGTTCAACCTCCGAGGATGAGAGCCCTCAGTTCTCTCATCAAGGGCTTAACTTCTTTGAGTCTCCTTATCAGGACAGAAGCTCTTTAGACCCCCACCTATGACTAAGCAGACAAACCAAAAACTAAATAAGTAAATAAATAAAGGGAAAAGGACCGGAGCAGCTGCAGCCTACTGCTTGCATGATGGATACAACCTCTTTGGACATAGCCATCAGCTCTGTTTCCTTCCCCTTTGACAGATCGTGAAAACCAGTCTATCCTGATCACGTGAGTATCCCTGCTTGCAGAGGTTTGGCAGCTGGGGCCAAGGGTGCCATTCCTTCAGCTCTGTTCATTAGACAGAGCTTGGAGCAAAGCCCATGGTGGAAAGACAGGTCGGGGATGGGTGAAAAAGCTTCAGAAAAACTGGGATTGCCATGCTTGGAACAACTAAGGCAGTCGCCTGGGCCCTCTTCCCCTCTGTGTGTCAGAAGTGTTGAAGACCACCGGGTGACATTTTGGGGTTTATGAACAGGACTAATTTCTTTGTCCTTCTGTCCTTCTAAACAGCGGAGAATCCGGGGCCGGGAAGACTGTGAACACCAAGCGGGTCATCCAGTACTTTGCAACAATTGCAGCCACTGGTGACCTCGCCAAGAAGAAGGACTCCAAAATGAAGGTGTGGAAGGGAGCAAAGAAAAGAGAGTGGGCTAGGGTGCAAGAACCTGGGGGACAGCATGTTGTTGACCACAGGTCCCAATCCTGTGATTTCTTAGCAGATGAAATGCCAATACTTTATAAGAGGTCTAGGGGTAAGTCAGAGAGCTTGTTCCTTCAGGGTGGCCTCACAGATAGCAGCCTGAGAGCGCTGTGAGGAATGCATATCCCCTGACTCCAGTCTGCAAGGCTGTGAGAGGAGGAACAGCAATCTCATTAACTGGAGGACCAAGTTAAAGTGTGTCCACTCAAGAGATCCAACAGCTGAGAAGTCCAAGGGTGATGCAGAAGTGTTTCGAGGAGGGCACACTGCTGCTGACGTGGTTGGGCTTTCAGTTGCCAAGTCAGGAGGGAAAGCCTGGCATTGCTGGAGCAGCCAGGAAGCCAGGCAGGCAGGACAAACAGAGCAGGGGACGATTGTTTTTTAACCCCCATTCTGTGGCTTACAAAACACATTTTCCCTTCCTCTCTGGTTCTCTTGCTTAGGGGACACTGGAAGATCAAATCATCAGCGCCAACCCACTGCTGGAGGCCTTTGGCAACGCCAAGACCGTGAGGAACGACAACTCCTCCCGCTTTGTGAGTCTGCCCTTGAGTGTGATGGGCTCTTAGGCCTGCGGGACAGTCAGGGCGCCTGAGCTTGGGGAACTTACAGATCCATGCGAAGAGACAGAGAAAGAAGCAAATACATAGGCCACATGTATGCAAGTTTCAGAAAAACTGAGAAACTGGGGACCAGGTCCCCAACACACAGGGCTGGTTGGTAAGGGCTTTCTGGGGGTTGGGCACATGAGCCAAAAGCTGCTGGGTAAGGAAGGGGATGAGGGGAAGAGTAGCTACATGTTCTCTGAGGTGGAAATGGTGTGTGGAACACTCCTACAGAGGAGCCATGTGGACGTGGCAAGTGGGGAGAGAGAGAGAGAAGAGACCTGTCACTAACAAGAGCATTAGCCATAAGAAAGCCTTCGGGTATTACCTTAAGCACAATAGGAATGATTCTGTAAGCAGGACGTGACATGGCTTGTCACCCCGGTTAGTTCCTTAATGAGATATGGGGAGCGCAGTAAGAGGCAGACACACCAAAGGGAAGAAGGGGGAGGGAGAGGAGGGAAGACACACTTCAGTTCAGACTACTACCGAGGGAGAGGCTCCTCTGGGCAGTGCTCAGGCATCTGCTTCCCAGCCATGGAAGGATCTCCTCTCCCTCTCCGCAGGGCAAATTCATCCGCATCCATTTCGGCACCACTGGGAAGCTGGCCTCTGCAGACATTGAAACTTGTAAGTGTGCCCAGTGGGACAAGTGCGTTCTCACAGCCACGGGGGAGTGGAGGGGACAGCGTGGCCCACAGGCCTTTTCTTCTGTTCCAGATCTGCTGGAAAAATCCAGAGTCACCTTCCAGCTGAAGGCTGAGAGGAGCTACCACATCTTCTACCAGATTCTTTCCAACAAGAAGCCTGAGCTGATTGGTGAGGTCACAGGGGTGGGTGGGTAGGGGTGATGGTGGTGGTGATAGCGGTGGTGGTGGTGGTGGTGGTGGTGGTGGTGGTGATGGCGGCAGTGGTCGTGGTGGTGGTGGAGTGGTGGGGCAGTGGGATGGTGGGGCGGTGGGATGGTGGGGTGGTGGGGTGGTGGATGTAGAGGGGAGGAAGTTGCCTTTGGGCTTTTGGATTATTCAGACCCAAGAGAGTTAATTGCACCTATAGGTGACTCTACAGCCAATGGAGATTTATATCAGCCATGGGATATGGCTTTTTAGGCAGAACTGTACCATTTAAAAAAATTACGCAGTATTCATATGAGTATGTGTGTGGACGTGCATAGGTGTCTATGGGTGTACACGCACATTTGTGCATATGCAGGCCTAGGGCTGATTCTGGGTGTCCACTCAACCTTAATATTAAGACAAAGTCCCTCACCGAGGCTGGAGCTACTCTAGCTAGCCAGCATACTGCTAGGACCCCTGCCTCTGCCTCCTCAGCGCTGGGGTTACAGGCAGACCCCAACATCCACCTAACTTTCATATCAGTTTTGGGGATTTGAACTCCAGTCCTTATGCGTACATAGCCAGCACTTCACCTGCTGAGCCATCTCCCCAGCCTGACTGTACCAACTTGAAAAATCTGTTATGATGTGCTGTAATAGGGCAAAATCACTATCTATACCCTGGCGGTCTTTGAATAGTTAAGTGCTTAATGGTCCTTGAGCGCCCTCTTGTGTTTCAACACAGGAACCACCTTAGCCACATAAGGCCAGTAGCATAGACCAGGTTACAGCCCGGGGCTAGGGCCATTCTGCCTAGATTTGTAGCTCATAGAGGCCTCTGTGCTCACTATCTTCTTTACTTTCTGTCTGTACCAGCCTAGCCTTCTGGGCTCCAGCCTGCAAACAGGTTTCTGGTTTCCAGCTAACTTTAGAAAAGGTTATCCGAAGCAGTCTATGCTTTCCCCAGCCTGGACTCCTGTCCTGACACACACTCATCCAGTTTTCCTTATTCACTGTCCCCAACCTACGCTGGCATGCAACGCTCATTTGCAAGGCAAAAAGACAGAAATGTCTTTTCTAGGTTTCTCCCCTTTCATGGCCTGGGACACTGCAAAGTTGCCCCTAGATTACGTTTTCTGTCATGACCTGAGCAATGTGAAGCTGTCTGGGCTCTAGAGAGTTCTTTTGCATTTAACTTTGACCCCAGTCACAGGTCAGGGTTCACAGGCTCCATTCCACCTGTTGGAGTTTTCACTACACGTGTGTGAATTCCTCAAACATTCATCGTTTCAGAGTTGCTGCTGATTACAACCAACCCTTATGACTACCCGTTCATCAGCCAGGGTGAAATCCTGGTGGCCAGCATTGACGATGCCGAGGAACTGTTGGCTACAGATGTAAGAAGGACCATAGCAAGGTGGGAGAGCCTCTCCACAGTGAGGGTGATGGAGAGATGAGCTGTCTTTCAATTGCAGAGTGCCATTGACATCCTGGGCTTCACCCCAGAGGAGAAATCTGGACTGTATAAACTGACCGGGGCTGTGATGCATTATGGGAACATGAAGTTCAAGCAGAAGCAGCGAGAGGAGCAGGCTGAGCCGGATGGCACCGAAGGTACATTGTCACCACAGCAGGCTACAGAGCCTGAGCAGAGGGGTCATTCCCCTGGGACCACCCAGAGCCTCTTTGGAAAATGATTAATTTTCCCCCCCTCTGGAAGGTGAAGGAGGTCTTTCTGGGACTGTAACAAGATAAGAAACCATCACCACAAGCTTTAAAAAAACTTATTAGTTTTGTGTGTGTGTATGTGTGTGTGTGTGTGTGTGTGTGTGTGTGTGTGTGTGTATACATGCATCTTATATATAGCTCATGTGTGGAGGTCAGTGCACAACTTTCAGAAGTCGGTTCTCTCCTTCCACAAGGAGAGATCAAACTCAGTTGCCAAGAGTGGTGTCCCGTGCCTCTACCTGCTAAGCTGTCTCCGGTCCCTCTACCCATTTCTGCTGAATTCCTAGAAAGGTCTTATTCCAGATGCAATGTGAAATGGCCAGGGCTTTCTGGAACCAAATCCCGCTGCTTCATGAAGACTCCCACACTCTCCGAGTGATGTGGTATCACTGGTCCCACATAGATATTTCAGGGATGGGGAATCTGAAGATGTCAAGATGAAACATCTCAGTGGCTTTCCTCCTTCCTTCTTGAACATGGTCTTCTCTTTCTGACCAGTGGCGGACAAGACAGCCTACTTGATGGGCCTGAACTCTTCAGACCTCCTCAAAGCCTTGTGCTTTCCCAGAGTGAAAGTCGGGAACGAGTATGTTACGAAGGGCCAAACTGTGGACCAGGTAAGGGGCTGCCTGGAGGCCAGGAGGGAGGGCTCTGGGGCCCTGACAGTCACTGCCTTCTTACTAGTTTGCTGGCCTTTCCTTCAACAGGTTCATCATGCAGTGAATGCACTCTCCAAGTCTGTTTATGAAAAGCTCTTCCTGTGGATGGTCACTCGGATTAACCAGCAACTAGATACGAAGCTCCCCAGACAACACTTCATTGGGGTTTTGGACATTGCGGGTTTTGAAATTTTTGAGGTTGGTTGTTATTTGTGTTTTCTCATGTCTTTGTGTAGGAAGTTTTCATAACCCTAAAGCGGGGGCGCCGAGGTGGTTTCCTTGTAGGAAGGATAGAAAGAGTGAGTCGGGTAGGAGAGAAATAGCCTATCAGGACAGTTTGCATTGTTTTCAGACAGCAGAAGAGGCTGGGGAGATGGTTTAGGCAGTAAGGTGCTTGCTTTGGAAGTAGGGAGACCCGAGTGTAATGCCTAGGATGCATGCATTAAAAAAAAAAAAAAAAGCTGGGCATGGTGGTATGTCTCAGCAGACACAAGCAGACCCCTGGGGCTCACTGGTCATTCAGCCTACCCTACTCAAAGTTTCCAGGCCAATAAGAGATCTTGTCTCAAAAAAAAAAAAAAAAAAAAAAAGTGGGTGGTGGATGTTGCTTGGGGAATGACACTCAAAGTTGTCTTCCTGCCTCTGCAGGCACACACACATACACACATGCATGTGAACCCACATATATTTGTGCACATGTGAATACACATACACACACACATGCACACATGCACGCACACATGCAGATACACACAGGGCTGTAGACTTCCTTCAAGTGGAATTTTAAAGGATATCACCAAATAGGTAAAATTAAGAAAAATCCAATGGAGAGCCAGAGAAGTGGAAATCCAATACAGTCCATCATGTACTAGTTGATAGAATTATCTGACAGGTTCTGAGTTGGAAGCAACCGTGTATTCAGTGTTTACCAGGCAGCGGCCATGAAGGCAGGCAGAAGGGTAGCCTGCAGTTTAGTTGAGAATAAACAGAAGCCTATAGGGCACACAGAAGCATAAACATAAGGTAAGTGCACCAGAGGTGCCCAGAGGCAGGAGAACCATCTAGGTGGAAGGCTCTATAGAGGAGATGTGGTCAGAGCCGGACCTCATGGAATCATGGCTGGCTCTGAAAACATAGATGAGCAGGTGGGACCCCATCCACGAGAAGGAATGCTGATGGAGTTTCATTCTGAAAAAGGTCTAATTTTTCATGTGAATGTTATATTTTTATTTCAGTATAACAGCCTGGAGCAGCTGTGCATCAACTTCACCAATGAGAAACTGCAACAGTTTTTCAACCACCACATGTTCGTGCTGGAGCAGGAGGAGTACAAGAAGGAAGGCATTGAGTGGACGTTCATCGACTTCGGGATGGACCTGGCCGCCTGCATCGAGCTCATTGAGAAGGTATCCTACTCCGTCTGCTCTGAGCACCCTTCCCATGTACTCTGCTGCTCATGGTTACTCAGATGCCTTTGTTTCACCTTCAATCCAGCCGATGGGCATCTTCTCCATCCTGGAAGAGGAGTGCATGTTCCCCAAGGCGACAGACACATCCTTCAAGAACAAGCTGTATGACCAGCACCTGGGAAAATCCAACAACTTCCAGAAGCCTAAGGTGGTCAAAGGCAAGGCCGAGGCCCACTTCTCCCTGATTCACTACGCTGGCACCGTGGACTACAGCGTCTCAGGCTGGCTGGAGAAGAACAAGGACCCCCTGAATGAAACGGTAGTGGGGCTGTACCAGAAGTCCTCCAACAGACTCTTAGCGCATCTCTATGCCACCTTTGCTACAACAGATGGTAACTAACAGACCCCAGACATGGGGGTGGGGCTTTGTCCTCTCGTGATCATCTCCCTTTTCCCACAGCGCCCAAAGACTCGGTAGCTCTATTGACAGTGCCTGGCTCCTTTCGTGTCTTACAGCTGACAGTGGGAAGAAGAAAGTCGCTAAGAAGAAAGGCTCTTCCTTCCAAACAGTCTCTGCACTTTTCAGGGTAGGATATTTTTGAGTTAATCCATCCACAGTTCACTGGAGTCATCGCAAAATGAGCAGCGTCGAGATCCTAGACTTGATTTGTTCAAGGGTAGTAATGCTGCCTGAGTCTGATGGCTGTCACTGAGTGAGGTCAACTGACAGCCTGGCCATATACAGATGAGGCCTAACACAGATGCGACCAAGATGAATTTCCATTTTGTACTATAACTAGCGGGGTGGCCAGCTGCGGAAGGGAGTTCTCAGTTCTAATTACCTAGTTGCCTTCAGGACACCTGAAGTAGCCCTCTAGGCACCCAGTAGAGACAGACACATTTTCTGTGTTGATTTGGGGAACCACTTTGTGGTCGGTGACCATCTTGCAACCCGGGAGAAAGATGACTGAGGTGGGTCACGTTTCCCTGTCCTTAGGACCAGAAGTGGTTCAGACTTCAGATCTTTTTTTATTAATCCATATATAAAATGAGATTTCTCAAATATGGGACTCAACACCAAGCACAAAATCCATCTGTATTCCGTATATGTCTTATATAGGCAGGATGAAGGTAATTTTATAAGATATCTGAAGCATACTGCTGTTTGGCCTCCATAGGGTGGAACGTTCCTTTTGCATGTCATGCTGGTACTCAAAAAATTTCAGACTTATAAAAAGAGACAAAGTTCAGGTTTTAGAGCAATTTAGATTTTCAAGCTAGGGGAATGTCCAAGTTGGGTCAGTTGTCTGTATGTCCAGCCTCGGGATTATTCAAAGACAGAGTTAATTTCACAATTCTTAGGTTGAAGCCACAGAGTTTAGTTTTTACCACCAGCATGTATTTGTCTCTGTGGAGGTTTATAGTAGGCTGCCAAAGGAAACCTTTTTTCTTTTAGGAAAACCTGAACAAGCTGATGTCCAATCTCAGAACCACCCATCCCCACTTTGTGCGCTGTATAATACCCAATGAGACCAAGACCCCAGGTGAGACGCCGGCCGCCCCTCCGGTTGCTGCTGAGTGGGAGGACTTCCAAGTGACGCTCAGGTATCTTGTCTGTGTTCTCAGGGGCCATGGAGCACAGCCTGGTCCTGCACCAGCTCAGGTGTAACGGGGTGCTGGAAGGCATCCGCATCTGCCGGAAGGGGTTCCCCAACAGGATCCTGTATGGGGACTTTAAACAAAGGTACATTGTCAAAATCTTTGTTCGTCCTTTGACAAGGATAAGAACTGGAACCTGAGGAAAGGCATATCAGAGGAAAAGACCCATTTCAAAAGAGTTGTGGTTTGTCTTCTATGTGAAATAACCTACTGCTTGGTCAAAGTTCACATCCTTGTACCTTCCACATTTCTTTAGAACTTGTCAGATATATAACAGGGAAGGGAAAGAAAGCCCTGACCCAAGAGGCCCAAGGCCTACGTTCCAGACTACTATCTAGAGATGTGACTGTGAGCAGGTTTCTTTACTTCTTGGGAACTAGGCTTTCTGGTCTATAGGAAGAGAGGCCTGCGATCACCAGTCTTTGCCAACAGCCTGTGATCATTTCTGTGTCCACAATGGCAGATATCGAGTACTGAATGCCAGTGCCGTCCCAGAGGGCCAGTTCATTGACAGTAAGAAAGCTTGCGAGAAGCTCTTGGCTTCCATTGACATCGACCACACACAGTACAAATTTGGACACACGAAGGTAGCGCATCGATTCTGTCTCATGCTGTTCGCCTTTGTGTTCTCTAAACACAACGAGCCAGGTGGCTCATTGTTCTTACCCATCCTCCCGAATGAAGGTGTTCTTTAAGGCTGGCTTGCTTGGAACGCTGGAAGAGATGCGGGATGACCGCTTGGCTAAATTGATCACTCGGACTCAAGCTGTGTGCAGAGGGTTTCTCATGCGCGTGGAATTCCAGAAGATGATGCAAAGGAGGTTAGAACAGGGTCTTTGTTTAAGCATGAGCTCTTTGGGAGAAGGGGGAAGAGAGAATCTCTTGTAGAAATGAGCAATCATTTTTTTCCTTTCTTCTCAAATTACGTTTTATTGATTTATTGCATTTATGTGTATGGACATGTATGCCAAGGCAAACTTGTAGAGTCAGAGGACAGCTTGAAGGAATCAGTTCTTGCCCCCACCATGGGGGGCCTAGGAATCAAAATCAGGTCATCAGGCTTAGCATCAGGCACCTTTACCTGCTGAGCCATCTTGCTGGACCATTCTTTGTTTTCAGGGAGTCCATCTTCTGCATCCAGTACAACATCCGCGCCTTCATGAATGTTAAGCACTGGCCCTGGATGAAGCTCTTCTTCAAGATCAAGCCCCTGCTGAAGAGCGCAGAGACTGAGAAGGAGATGGCCACCATGAAGGAAGAGTTCCAGAAAACCAAAGATGAGCTCGCCAAGTCGGAGGCAAAGAGGAAGGAGCTGGAGGAAAAGCTGGTCACCCTGGTGCAAGAGAAGAATGATCTACAGCTTCAAGTACAGGCTGTACGTCTTTAGGAATTTTGCTTTTTCATATTCCAGACTTGATTATGATTTTAGGAAAGCTAGGTTATTGAGGATGGGGCTTGGGTGGGTGCTGGGATTTACTTGGAGTCAGAGAGGACTTCATATAGAATGGAAGACAGCAATATCTCAATCCTTTTGCTCCTTAAAGGGAATTGTGATTTCTTTTTAAAGGAGAGTGAAAATTTGTTGGACGCCGAGGAACGGTGTGACCAGCTGATCAAAGCCAAATTCCAACTGGAGGCCAAAATCAAGGAGGTGACAGAGAGAGCTGAGGATGAAGAGGAGATCAACGCTGAGCTGACCGCCAAGAAGAGGAAGCTGGAGGATGAGTGCTCAGAGCTGAAGAAAGACATCGACGACCTTGAGCTGACACTGGCCAAGGTTGAGAAGGAGAAGCATGCCACAGAGAACAAGGTTGTCACTCCCCTGCCATTCCTCTCCAGCTCCATTCACTCATTTCAAACCAAGCTCTGTTTCCTCTTCTAATTGCTTGCGCCTTTTTCTAGGTAAAAAACCTTACTGAGGAACTGGCCGGGTTAGACGAAACCATTGCAAAGCTAACACGGGAGAAGAAGGCCCTCCAAGAGGCCCACCAGCAGACCCTGGATGACCTCCAGGCTGAAGAAGACAAGGTCAACTCTCTGAGCAAGCTCAAGAGCAAGCTGGAGCAGCAAGTGGATGATGTGAGCAGAGGGACTTAGTCTCAGGAGCGTGGAACCTTAGGGCGGAAGAGCCCTGGGCAGGGGCTGGGTGGTAGTGGGACCCTCCCCTTGGAAATCATTTGATCCTAAAGGGGCAAATGATGCCTTTTGCAGCTAGAGAGTTCCCTAGAACAAGAAAAGAAGCTACGTGTGGACCTGGAAAGGAACAAGAGGAAGCTGGAGGGAGATCTGAAGCTCGCCCAGGAGTCCATATTAGATCTGGAGAATGACAAGCAGCAGCTGGATGAGAGGCTCAAGAAGTATGTCCCCCAAACACGGCCTCCATCCCGTGAGTGGCTGGGGACGCCGTCCTCACGTGTTCTCTGTGTCCCGCCACAGGAAGGACTTTGAATACAGTCAGCTGCAGAGCAAAGTGGAGGACGAGCAGACATTGAGCCTCCAGCTTCAGAAGAAAATCAAAGAGTTACAGGTAGGAGGCCTTCCGTGCTTGCTTGCCCTTGTTGATCACACAGAAGCATGGGTGGTGTCTGCTCAAAGCCGTTGAGAGCAGGTGGGGTAGGACCATGTGGCTGCCAGCCTCATGGGATCCAACTCTGCCAGGCTGACATGGCCGTGGTGACCATGATGACCATGTTCCCCAAACTTGCAAGAAAATGCACGGAGGTGAATGGAGAAATTTCCAGGGTAGTGACTGTATTGGTGCAGGAAAGGTTCATTTGGAGGAAAATTAGCAGCATTTATGTTTTTCCGGACGCACGGGGGGCGGGGGGGGGGGGGTGTTAGTGGGTGGGGGTGGGGGCATGGAGGCATCCATGAGCAGATTCATCTGGTGGGAATAAAACCTCATCTGCTCAATCATCATCATCATCATCATCACGGACTAATTTTGCGTATTAATGGGCTTCCGTGTGCTCATTCATCACATGCCTACAGTGTGCAGTAACTCAGCTCTCTCTTAACCACTTACCCTACCTTCCTAGCCTTCAGCAATTGCTGTGTCATATTCAGATTGACTTAAACAAATTCTTCACATGAAAACGTGCACTGCGTGTTTTTCTATGTCTAGTGTCTTCCATTTTGCAGCAAATGGTAGGGCTTAATTTTTTTTTTTAAGTCGAGTAATATGCCACCATTTAAGGGAAGGACGTTTGCTTCATGCACTCGTGGGTTGATGGCACCTACATGGATACCATGTTAGCTGTTGTGAATAGAGAACTGGCTGCCCCCTACAGGCTCGCATCGAGGAGCTGGAGGAAGAGATAGAGGCAGAGAGAGCCACCCGGGCCAAGACAGAGAAGCAGCGCAGCGACTATGCCCGCGAGCTGGAGGAGCTGAGCGAGAGGCTGGAGGAGGCGGGAGGGGTCACCTCCACCCAGATCGAGTTGAATAAGAAGCGCGAGGCCGAGTTCTTGAAGCTGCGCCGGGACCTGGAGGAGGCCACCCTGCAGCACGAGGCCACGGTGGCCACCCTGCGGAAGAAGCACGCGGACAGCGCGGCCGAGCTGGCGGAGCAGATCGACAACCTGCAGCGCGTCAAGCAGAAGCTGGAGAAGGAGAAGAGCGAGTTCAAGCTGGAGATCGACGACCTCTCCAGCAGCGTGGAGAGCGTGTCCAAATCCAAGGTGAGGGGCCGGGTGGGCAGGTCCAGAGAGGACACCCGCAGTGGGTCAACCTAAGGCCGCCTGCAGACCTCCCTCCCCCTTCCAATCCTCAGGCCAATCTGGAGAAGATATGCCGAACTCTGGAGGACCAGTTAAGTGAGGCCAGGGGCAAGAACGAGGAGACCCAGAGGAGCCTGAGTGAGCTGACCACGCAGAAGTCCCGGCTGCAGAGCGAGGCGGGTGAGCCAAAAGGCGGGATGCTTTGCGAACCAGAAGGCTTCCCTAGCAGGGGCACCACTTTTGAGAAGAGGGTGTTTTGTTTTGTTTCTGCTTTGCTTTATTTTCTTTTGTTTTAAAGACAGCATCCCACCCTGTAACCTCGACTGGCCTGGGACTCCCTATGGAGACCAAGCTGGCCTGGAACTTACAGAGATCTGCCTGCCTCCGTCTCTGCAGCCCTGGTGTTTGGAACAGCCTCTTTCGTGGGTTGCTTCCTTTCTCCTGAAACGTGTTTTTAGAAATCCCCCCTCCCCAGGTGTGGTGGTGCAGGCCTTTAACACCACAAGTCAAGTGGTTCTTTACTGCAGCCACAGGCCAGTAGAGGGAGCAAAGAAACACGTTTTAGGAGACCCTTGGAACAGCCTGCTAGGACCATAAACACCCTGCCCCCACTTCCCTTCTGACTCCTCTATACACTCCAGCTGTTCATATTCACCCAAGAGTCCAACTTCAAATTTCTAGAGGTGAAGTCCTAAGTGTTTTTCCTTAATGACACATCTGGAATCATCAACCACTGGGATAGGTGGAGAGGTGCCCTGGCAATGTTCAAATTCACGAAGGTTCTCTTAGGTTTTACTGGCAGGGGTCACTCTTGGCTTCCTGTAGTTTACAGCAGTCTTTCATTAGGATGCCATTTCCTTTTCATGGACACACCTGTACTCTCTTAGGAGGCCTCACCTCATTACTTGTCCCCTACCCCAATGAGCACAATGTCTTACACATGGTGAATGAATGAATGAATGAATGAGCTATTTCCTTCCTGACACAGGTGAGCTGAGTCGCCAACTGGAAGAAAAGGAAAGCATAGTATCTCAGCTTTCCAGGAGCAAGCAAGCCTTTACTCAACAGATAGAAGAGCTCAAGAGGCAGTTGGAGGAAGAGAGCAAGGTACCCGCACTGAAAAATGCTTTCTTGGCCTCATTTTCAAATGGCATCTGCAAAATAAAAGCAAAATTGAAAAAAAAAAAAAAAAAGCAACTTCTTTCAGCTGGGTGTGATAGCAGGACATACCCGGTTTGTGTGTCGTACACAGTCCTAATCCACTGGGGTGTGTGTCCTTTGATTTTTTTTTTTTCAGGCCAAGAACGCACTGGCCCACGCCCTGCAGTCCTCCCGCCATGACTGTGACCTGCTGCGGGAACAGTATGAGGAGGAGCAGGAAGGCAAGGCTGAGCTGCAGAGGGCGCTGTCCAAGGCCAACAGTGAGGTGGCTCAGTGGAGGACCAAATACGAGACGGATGCCATCCAGCGCACGGAGGAGCTGGAGGAGGCCAAGTAGGCGGTTCTAACTAGAACCCTCAAGTGATCTCATGGCTCAGCACATTGGCTTTAGAATGACTTGGGATGAATGTAAAGAACTTGTTTTATGACTAGACATTTCCCCATCCCATGTGCATTGGCACAGTGCATTAAGACATCAACTTTGATCCTGGTTAGACCTGAGACAGGCCATTGATCACAGACTTTGAGTAAATGGGGGGGTCTCTTGGGGTTTATGCGCAGAGGCGCGTGAGCCACTCGGATTAATGACTCCAGCTTGATGAGCAGTGATGCTTAAGAAAGTTGAAACTTAACAGTGTCTGCCTCCTTCTCATTTTCTTGCAGAAAAAAACTCGCTCAGCGTCTTCAGGATTCGGAGGAGCAGGTTGAGGCTGTGAATGCCAAGTGTGCTTCCTTGGAGAAGACCAAGCAGAGGCTACAAGGGGAGGTGGAGGATCTGATGGTGGATGTGGAAAGAGCCAACTCCCTGGCGGCTGCTCTGGACAAGAAGCAGAGGAACTTTGACAAGGTGTGGGGCAGCTCCGTGTTGGCTGAATTCCTTGGCGTCGGGGTGTTGGGGGCTGAGGGAGGAAGAGGTAGGCTCCCTCCTCTGCCCTACTCCAGTACTGTCTTAGAAAGAGCCCTGAAGGTCACCAGGGTGTTGTTTCTCCATCTGTGATGTGGACCGGGATAAGATGGGGCAGAAGCCCCTTCAGGTGATGGTTAGTAGCAGTGAACCCATTTCCACAGTGCTTTTAAAGACAAGATCTTTTTTCATCTGCTCACATTACCCATGTCTTTAGGTGGCTGGCGTGAGACTCAGACTTGGGTCCCTCCCTGTGACCCACAAGTGTGATTTGAACCAATGTTTTAATGAAATACTTGGGAAGTTCAGGACCTTTTTTTTTTTTTTTTTTTTTTTTTTTTTTTTTTTTGTATTAGGAGAAGGATGATTATGTATAGCTAATTTTCTCCCTAAGAATTCATTTGCTTTTTGGATAGTCAATAATCACTGATTGATTATCCCAAGTAAGGAAGCAGAGTGAAACCTTAACTTGTTGAGTAATCTAGACAGGCAGACAGGTGGGAGTCCTAACTCTGAGAGCAGTCACCCCAGTGGCGATATTCTGTTAGGAGCTTGGCAGAGAGCTCACTAACAGAGCCTTCCATGCGATGTTGCAGGTGCTAGCTGAGTGGAAGACCAAGTGTGAGGAGAGCCAAGCAGAGCTGGAGGCTGCTCTCAAGGAGTCCCGATCCTTGAGCACGGAGCTCTTCAAGCTGAAAAATGCCTACGAAGAAGCCTTGGATCAACTGGAAACCGTGAAACGGGAGAATAAGAACTTAGAACGTAAGCATTGCAAACTGGTCTGGGATCGTGGGAAACCCTTCCTCTTACCCATCCTGACCAGAGTGTGGGGGATGGGTGAGACTCCATTAGTCAGGTTCTGCCACATGGGTCCCCTGATGCACCTGGAGAAAGTGTTCACTGTTGACAAGCTGGTGTTTCAAGACTCTCTCTATAGTGTCTTATCTCTGGGAAGCAGAGGTCTGTAGAGTTATAGAAGATTAGCAAAAGGCATTGAGTGGGTTCCCTGTGCAGAAGCGTCCAAATGCACTGGGAAATTTAATTTAATTGCAGAAGAGATAGCGGATCTCACTGAACAAATTGCGGAGAATGGTAAAAGCATCCACGAGCTAGAGAAATCCAGAAAGCAGATGGAGCTGGAAAAGGCTGATATCCAGATGGCACTGGAGGAAGCAGAGGTGAGCGTGAGTGAGGAGGCGAAAACCAGAACTGAGGCAATGGCATGGGCCTAGGGGAGAGATGGTCACACTTCGCCTTTGGGGAATCATGGTCCTAATGGTCGCTCTTTCCCCATGACTGGAGGCCGAGTGAGATAGTGTCTCTGAGTTAACTTAAGTTTCTTGGAGAAAATCATTACATTAAAACAGTTCTATACCTGAAATTTTACAACCCCTTAGCTGAAGTTAAAACAGCTGTAAAGTGCTTCCTGCTCCTAATAAATAGGAGAGTATAAACCTCTTTTGTGTCTGAGTGTATAATCATAAATGAATAATAATGAAATGTTTTACTTCTGCACTGAAGATAAGTTGGAGATTTCATTTAAAGGCAGTTTTGATTATTATGGAATTTGATTTAGGAATATCTCATTGGAGCTTTGCTGACCCAAGGTCATGTGGTCAGCTCTCCAGCAGCGCAGGAACTGTTCCTTTTGGTTTTGTCTTTTAAAGGCAGCCCTTGAGCACGAAGAAGCCAAGATCCTCCGAATCCAGCTAGAACTGACCCAGGTGAAATCAGAGATTGATAGAAAGATTGCAGAGAAGGATGAGGAAATTGAGCAGCTGAAGAGGAACTACCAGAGGACCGTGGAGACCATGCAAGGTGCCCTGGACGCTGAAGTGCGCAGCAGGAATGAGGCCATCCGGCTCAAGAAAAAGATGGAGGGCGACCTCAATGAGATTGAGATCCAGCTGAGCCATGCCAACCGCCAGGCTGCAGAGACCCTCAAGCACCTCCGGAGCGTCCAGGGACAGCTGAAGGTGGAGGGAGCTCCCTGGGGTGAAGGGACTTTTCCAGATATGCAACGACTAGGTGAGGCTTCTGGTCCTTGGCCCTCCACTTCAGACACTTTGTCTTCTGGCTAGGACACCCAGCTGCATCTGGATGACGCTCTCCGGGGCCAGGAGGACCTGAAGGAGCAGCTGGCGATCGTAGAGCGAAGAGCTAACCTACTGCAGGCTGAGGTGGAGGAGCTGCGGGCCACGCTGGAGCAGACAGAGAGGGCCCGGAAGCTGGCAGAGCAGGAGCTGCTCGATTCCAATGAGAGGGTGCAGCTGCTGCACACCCAGGTGAGGACAGGATATGCATGGGGTACGAGTATCCACCCCAGACACGCCTGTATGACACTCCTTCCTCCTCCCCAGAACACCAGCCTCATCCACACCAAGAAGAAGTTGGAGACAGACCTCACACAGCTCCAGAGTGAGGTGGAGGATGCCTGCAGGGATGCAAGGAACGCAGAGGAGAAGGCCAAAAAGGCTATCACTGATGTGAGGCTCTTGCTCCCCACCCCCCACAATGTGGCCACTGAGATTTTGCCTCATTAAAGCCCTTCCTTTTCTTAACACTAGACATGCCCACTACAAGTCTACCCTCTTAGGACACACATGGTATACATGCTGCCCCCAGACCATTCCCATCTCCCATCAAACTCACCTGTCCCCTCCTGTACTGTTAAAAGCTGGCAGAGGGGGAGAGGCAGGGTGGGAGTATACTGTTCTTCTGCCTTTAAAGAAGTGTGTCCTTTCATTTGGCGCCTGGAAATGAGACCCTCTGAGGCACTATCCCATCACATCTCTAACCTTCCTGGGTCTCCAGGCTCTGTTTCTGGTTCTATAGTGCCAATGGCGCCACCTGCTGCCTTCTGAGGGAACACCACCTCAGTGCTGTTACACTTTCACAGGAAAGTAATGAAGGAATACAGATTCCTTACTCCTTGAGTACCTTCCTTGTGCAATTCTAGGTAGCAAGTTAATCTCCTCCAAGCCTCAGGAGCCTTTGAAACTGTGTGGTGGTGATAATAAAACAAAGACTCCCTGGGGTCTGGACAGGCTCCAAGGAGACCAGTTTCAGGACCCTGCTTCTCACCTAGTCCTCATAGAGTTTCTTTTCTATATCTTATATCCCAGGTGTAGCTTTTGTACTGTTCCCAGGTGAGGAGTGTATTCACTCATGGTCTTACCCATTGTCCTTTCTGCAAGCATGCTTTCTAGTCATGCTTTTCTGGAATGCCAGTTTCCACAGCTGCAGGGTGAGCCTTCCCTAACACACTTGGCTTTTCAGGCCGCCATGATGGCGGAGGAGCTGAAGAAAGAGCAGGACACCAGTGCCCACCTGGAGCGGATGAAGAAGAACCTGGAGCAGACGGTGAAGGACCTGCAGCACCGTCTAGACGAGGCTGAGCAGCTGGCGCTGAAGGGCGGCAAGAAGCAGATCCAGAAACTGGAGACGCGGGTACTTGCAGGGAGAACCCGGGTCAAGCCCAGCTTTCCAGCCTGCTCCACTCAGGGAACAGCTCTAGAATAATGTCCCAAACATCTCCGCAGATCAGAGAGCTGGAGTTTGAGCTGGAAGGGGAACAGAAAAGGAACACGGAGTCTGTGAAGGGCCTGAGGAAGTATGAGCGTCGGGTCAAGGAACTCACGTACCAGGTAGGTGGAAAGAACACCTAATGTGAGTTTTCTCTCCAAGGCGCAAATGGCACAAAAAGTCTGGAACAGGATGGAACACTTGCACCCCCCACCCCAGACTGGCTAGGCCGTGGTACAACATTGCCCTTCTCTGGTGACGTCCCCACGTTCTCATTTGCAGAGTGAGGAGGACAGGAAGAATGTGCTGAGATTGCAAGATCTTGTGGATAAACTGCAAGTGAAAGTCAAGTCCTACAAGAGGCAGGCTGAGGAGGCTGTGAGTTAGATGTCTGTGTGACCTGGCCCGTTTCCCATAGGGAGCCCTGAGAGAGGGGCATGCTGATTTCACCCACTGGGCTCTTTGCCTAATTTAGGATGAACAAGCCAACGTTCATCTCACCAAATTCCGGAAAGCCCAGCATGAGCTGGAGGAGGCCGAGGAACGTGCTGACATTGCAGAATCGCAAGTCAATAAACTGCGGGCTAAGACCCGGGATTTCACCTCTAGCCGGGTAAGCTGACCTGGGGATTAGTTGCTTACAGAGATGCAGAGGCTTCTGAGCTAGAAGTTGCTGTAGGGAATCCTCAACTTCCAGCCGGAGAATCTCAAGCTCGGAGAGAAAACTTTGTTTATAGTCACTAACCTGGGTGGAATCCCTAACTAGTCACTAACTAGAATCCCTGTCTGTAGCTCACAATAAAAACAAAACAAAACAAAACAAAACAAAACAAAACAAAAAACCTTCCAGAAAACAGATGAATCATAGTCCACTGAGCTGTCTTTCAGCGCCCTCTGCTGGTATGAGCGAGGCTGTTCAGGAGCACCCTCTAGAGGTGGCTGAAGGTGTCTGCAATGACTGTGACGCAGGCCCCACTGCTGCTCCCAGAGGAGGTCTCTCTGCGGACCAGTTTCCGAGGCTGTGGAGCGATTTCACCTGGGCCGCCATACATCCTCCCAAGGACCCCCAAATTCTCTGCATCCCAGTGAAATATACAAACAAATCCTTAATGCTTGCGGGAAGAGGGGTTTGGGAAATGTCTCTGCTGCTTGGCTTGACTGAGAGCATCCACATTCTCTCCAGATGGTGGTCCACGAGAGTGAGGAGTAAGCGAGCCCTCCTGACACAGGGCAGAAGATATGCAGAATGTGTATTTTCACGGCTCCTGACAACCAACCTTAGTTTCCATGTGACTCTTTTCCACATGCAATAAAATTGGCCTTGTTTTCAAGTCGGGCTGTTTTGTCTTGTGCGTTTCCCTCTTCCCCACATGGTAATGATTCCTCTTTCGGCTGAATACTGAAGTATCAGTAAGCAGATAGCTTGGTAGATTAAAATGGTAAATTTGTGTGTATGGGGGTGGCTGGGTTGGCTTTTGGTTTAAATTTGAGATTAAAAATTTTAAAACACTTCTAAGTTAAGCGTTGCTTCAGTGTAGTTGGGAGAGAGAGCCTTACGAAACTCATCTATTAATATCCCGTAAGAGAAACACAAAGGTTGGGTTCAGGAACACCTTGTTTCAAATTGGGTAGGATTCTTCTCCTACACATTTACTAGGGAAATATATCTTGAATCTAGTAAATAACAGTTGGTCTCCATACATGATATAAATGAACATCATAGTGTTTGGTCCTCTCAAGAGCTCAGAGGCTAGAGGTGTAGCTCAGGGGTAGAGCACTTACTCATCTCACATACACAAGGCTCTGGGTTCAGTCCTCAGCCACTGTAAATGCGGTTTTTAAAAAATAAGGAAAGAAAATGACTTCAGTCTGCATCTCCCACTAAATCCCGTTATCTTGAGGGCAATCTGCCTTATTTTCAGAGCTGAACAAACAAACCACTCATACATCACCCAGTTGAACCTGACTTTTACCCAAAGAGGACAAATGTTGGGAAAGTCAGAATCACCCTCATGCTGATCAACCAGCGGTGCAGAATGCTCTAACCAGGGATCAACTCAACAAGTAGATCGTCCTGAGCACACTCATCAGAAAGGGTTGCCAGGCCCCTTTCCTTACTGAGGGCTAGAAGATTCTGGGATGACCCAGTTTGACTCAGGTGGGAAGTAAAGGCCAAAGAGTTTTTAACAGTGCTCCAGACCAAGTCAGCACCTCTTGGAGTTTGCAGTTACGGAAGGCAGGAGGCCGCTATTCTGCTCGGGTTTGTCTTTTTGGTGATGCCCAATCATTTCGTCTCTAGGAACATGTGGTTTTGATTTGCCTTCAGTACTTCATGGCAACACCAGGGCTGAGAAGGGCCATGCCTTCCAAGGCAGCTGTTACTAAGGAGTCACTGCACTGAGAAAAGGTCTCTTCTACGGCCTGACCTGGGGTGGGGCCAGAAGAGCAGTGGTCACTCCCATCCTCTCAGAAGTTAGGAAGGGTGCTGCCTACTGCCTTCTGTGGGAAGCAGCAATGGAGACGGCAAAGGAGGCCTTGTTCCCAGGTAGTCTAGGTAGTGAGCGCAGAAGAAATGAGAGACCTGGGCTGTCACAGTTTTCACACAAAGTAGGGGTCCTTAATGAATTTCTCCTAGACAGAGGAAAAGATAAGGCTGCCAGACATCCTCTGCCACCCCAAACAAGGGCATGTGCACTGTTGCTTGCAAAGATTCCCAATCAACAGTCTACACCGGGTCTAGATGGGATGACTACCAATTCAGGGAATTCAGAGATAGAAGATGTAACCAATAAATCCATATTATAGGGAGCTCATCAGAACAAATAATAGGGTTTAAAAAAATAAATGTAGTGCATGCAAAAATACAGAATAGTAAGGAGACCCATACATTAGGTGAGATTTAACAGGCCTATAAGCCAATTATACTGTAAAGATTTTAAAAAATTTAATATTATGGTCTATTAAAAAATTATTGAGTGCGTATGTGTGCACACGTACACACACAGATGCATGTGTCTATGTGTACTAAAACGTGTGTGGAGGTCAGAAGACAACTTGTGGGAGTCAGTTCTTCTCCACTGTGTGGGCCTTGGGGACTGAACTCAGGCCACCAAGCTTGGCGGCAAGTGCCTTTACCTACTGAATCATCTTGCTGGTCCAAGAAGTTGTTACAACTGGATTTGTATGAGAGTGTGTTAAAACATAGAGACACACCCTTGATAGTAACTATTCCCTTTTCTCCTTAGGGGAGAGTCTGCCACTGTGATCCTGTTTCGGAACCAGTCCTTGCTTTTTACAAGTCCATGCTATGACATTTATAGATGAGAAAGGAAGGGAATGTGAGCAAGGTTTGCGTGAAGTCAACGAGCTGACAGAACTGACAGATTCACCAAAGAAGCTCCTGATGTGTCAGATGCAGGATGGAGACACACACACACACACACACACACACACACACACACACACACACACCCCTGATCGTCTCTGAGGCTGTGGGATCTGTCTTGCCCACTCACCAGTGAAATGTGGCATTTCACACAAAAGCACATTTTTGTTTCTGGAAGCCAACCTGGTGCTAGGCAGTGATTTTGTGAAGGATATAGGTAGGGAAAAAAACATTTTTCCGAGAGTTACAATTATCGTGAATTTTTTTCAGTTTCCTTATTCCACAAAGCAAGGGATGCCCTCAGTTATAGATGACGTCAGCCCTGTTAGTGAAGAGAGAGAAAAAGAGACCAGAAGTCTCCTTCCAAATGAGGAGCAGCCATGCCACACAAGCCTGAGAGGGGCAGCTCGCTCTGGCAAGGGAGACCAGGATGAAGTCAGCCACTATTACTGAACTCTTACAGTGTGTACGCAGGCACTTTCTCACATCATCCTGTAAAGAGGCACTGGTGACGAGATGGGCCTTGCTATACTTGCTTACTTCACAAGAAGAGAAGGCACATGGTGACCAGGTTCAAAATGGCAGAGCTGAGGCTGTCTTTAGATTCCAAGGCCACTTTTTCCCTGCAGAGCCTGCCTAGAGGAGCAGCAGCCATATCCTCAGGGGGACCAACCCAAGGAGGAGGGGGCTGATGAAACCAGAAATGGGCTTGTTTCTTTCTGATACTGTTTCTGTTCACTACTCCAGGTACTACAGGGTGAGCATTCTGCAGCTCAGCAGCACGCTGCACCCTGTCCTTGAACTCTCTCTCACACAGACCATTGGGTCATTCACTGGAACATGATGGCCATTAGCCCATTTGTGACACTTGCTGCTTTTGCATGAACCCCGGATCACGACTAGGAAGAGGCTGGGGGCGTCTCCCCCGCCAGCTTCTTTTTTTCTTGGGTGGAGTCCCATTGTCTCTAAATTTTAAGGACTGTTTCTAATTGCTTTCCATTTCTTGAACAACCCCACTTCTCTATTATTTTTTTCTGGTAGCTGGGTAAAGAATTGATTTATTTTTCCCCCCTGTAATCCTCATATGATCCAGAAACGTCTGACTTGCCGAGTTCTTTATTGAGTCTCAAATCTCCGAGCGGTAGATTTCTTCTATTTTTATTACCGTTTGTATTTTTTTAATTATAAAAGAACTATCTGTTCAAGAATAGGATTTTTAAAAGGCATGTCAAGTGTAAAGGGACTGGCAGCTGGGATGGATGGCAGACTTCTTTATTTGGAGTGGCCACGAGCTTGATTTATGATCGGCAGATGTCCCCCTCTTAAGGAACCAGGGGACTAGTTTCTAATAGAAGTAACATGTCCTTATGTGGGGAGATGGGGCCGCTTGCAGCCACCCGCAGCTGGTGAGGGTGGCTTTTCATTTCTCCACGCCTGGGTCACTCCGACAGCTGAGTCTTAATAAAGCAAATGGACCTCAGACTATGGGGGGAGCAAGCCTCCCAGAACACCAAGGCTTATTGCACCCTTCCCTCTAATCCCGCTGCTAAAAACAGCTGCAGCTCCCAGAGAGGCTCCCAGAGCGCTCGTTGGATCTGAGCGGAGATCTGGTTACCCCGGCCGGCTATGCTGAGACATTCCAGAGGCTCTTGTGTCCTCTGCTGCAGGCCACCGGGGCCAGAAGCCCAGGATGGCACTGACTATTTTTATTCCAGATGGTCGTGCTATCTACGACAAGAAGCCCCCACTTAAGGGCATGTTCTCACAACTGAGACAAGGTCCTCTTGGGGGAAGATTGCTGGAGGTTTGGGTGAGAAAGTGCCGGACACCCTAGGGCTCCCTCCACAGAGGATCCTGACACCAAACTTGCTAAGAGAAGATCCAACTTACATGAAGAAAATGGAGCACCACCATTTCCTAGGGCTTCCCAGCGAGCATATGGCACATAACCTTGTGGTATAAAGACAAATAAGACAGAACCTTGAACTCCAGGGACAGTAAACAGAAACTAAGTACCCAAGTAAAGATAAGAAAAAATGACCCCCCCCCCAAAAAAAAAACCCAACAACCCTTCGTGCAGTGGATAATTAAGGGAAGTGACAGGTGACAGAGCTCTACAAAGACCAAAAGGAAGGCTTTAGCCACACTCGAGGTGCTTTGTACACAGCAGATACACCATGTTCTTGCCGATCCAGTTCTTAGTAGGGAAAGTCAAAGAGAATGGTGGGGAGAATATGTTGCCCTTCGGGAAGATCTGTTCTCTCTACTCCCATTTCCTGCCTCTCTCTTCCGACTCCCACATCAGTAAGGAAGAGAGAATACAACTCAGAAGCGACTCTTTACCAATTTTGAGACAGTCTTAGTCCTGAACTCCATTCTCTTGGCTTCTCAAACAACAGGCCCCTGAAGCCAGGCTCAAGTATCAGAAAGGAGGCCTGGGGGGGGGGTGAGGTGCTGCCCCGTGAGAACCCCAGATGGGGCCAGCCCAATAAGCGTTGCTACTAGGTGTTTCGGGTCTGTGTTTTCACACATCTCATCATTTACCAAGTGCCTACTATTACCCAGAACTGGGAAATAGGAGCAGAAATCCCTTTGAAAGTGAGAAAGAAGAGGAAGAGGAAGCCACGTCTTAAACCCTCAGGGAGGGGAGGGCAGGTGGATGGGAGGAGAGACATACATTTGCAAACATGGATCAGCCTCTGGCCTGGGTGAGATGAGCATGTACAGCAGCTGCACCTATTCTGGGCCTGAGATCTCTGTCCCGGGACAACAGGTGTGAAGACCTAAGATATCCTGGCACATTCTCGGTGGTACAATTCAGCCTTCCAACGACTCATTTTCAGCTAGAAAGATACAGGTCTCCCTTTTCTGTTTTCCCAGGGCCCACCAGCCTTGGGGATCCAGGGTTCATCGCACAGGTAGTGACTCGTGGTTTCTGGGACTCGCACATGCTCACCCTCCTCTGAGCTGATGAGGAGCGAAGTACATGTCAATCACAGTCCGTGCCCAGAAGCCCACAGGAGAGAGTCAAGTAAGAGCATAGACAGGGAGCAGAGGTGAGCTCAGCCGCCTTGTCATGCAGCCCCAGGTTTAACATCCCCGAACTAACAGGATCTTCCATGCGATATGTGGTCCGTAAGTTCACACTGATTAGATCTGATGCTATTATCATTGGTCAGCAGGAGCAAAAGCGCACAGCCCCGTGTCTCCAAGACACTACAGAGTAGAGACTAATCTTTCAGGGAAAATCAGCACATTGGCTGTGACCTCATCTTTGTGATCCGAGGGAGCCTTTGTTAGGGTGCTTTCCAGCCACCTACCTCCGTTGTTCTCATCGTAGGGAGGGTCAGAGGGCAGTGCCAGCCCCCCCCCCCCGAAACTGGAATAGGTACTCTCAACAGGAGACCTCGGCCCCTGCAGGTCTCTTCTAGCCTGTCAGCAGAGCTGAGACTCCAAACCCTGACCCAGGCCTGAGTGCTTGGTGCTGAGCATAGCATTAACATCCTCCCTTCCTCCCTTCAGGTTCTGTCTTCGCTCGTAATCCTGAGTAATCTACTGCCTTTGCTCCATTGTCTGAAACATAGATAAGAAATGCACACAGGGTTTTTTTTTTTTTTTTTTTTTGTGGCTCTTGACATCTCTGTAAGAAAATATTAATAGTGGTTCTGTGGCTTAAGCCGTCCCAAGCTAGCTCTAGAGATTAAAATGACAGTGTGAATATGAATCATTACTCTACATGAAAAGAGCAATTTCGACAAGCTTCTTACTGCGCTTCATGACTTCCTTGAACTCACCCTTTGGGTTTTAAAGGCTGGTGAAATGAGGAGCCGATGATTTCTTGTAATATAAAAGTAGGAGAGGGGGATACCGGGGATGAAAGGTTCAAGTAAGGATGGACTTGGGAGACAGAGGGAATGCGTGTGGGTAATAAAAAACTTAAGGGTGGAATGGAGAGATGGCTCTGCAGTTAAGAGCACTGGCTGCTCTTCCAGAGGACCCAGGTTCAATTCCCAGCACCCACATGGCAGCTCACAACTGTCTGTAACTTCACTTTTGGAGGGATCTGATACCCTCACACAAACATACATGTAGGTGAACACCAGTGCACATGAAACAAAAACTTAAAAATGAAACAAAACAAAAACTAGCTAAGGGTGTGTGTAAAACCCTTGTGGAAATACACTACTTTGTGGCAAAAAAAAAAAAAAACCAATATCAATCAATCAATCAATCAATCAAAAGAAGTTTGAACACAAACACCCTGCTTTCCCAAGAAAATATGGATTATTAAATTAAAATCTGTGCTAAGCGTGGCATACTTCTTTAGGCGTTATTGGTCAGGAAGGCCAGAGACATCCCCCAAACAACACAAGCTCTTGGTTTCCACCATGACTGTATAAGACCCTGTTGCTGAAGACACAATCAGCTCTGGTTGTGGGACATAGAGAACTCGAGCTGGACCTGACCTGAAAACGTCCTCCCTGCTAGATAGCTTCTATAGTCCAGAAGATGCTACATAGGCCCTTGGGGGGAGAAAAGTTATTAGTAGTATTGTCCAGTATCGAACCTTGAATACTGTAATACTGTTCTTCTGGGCAAGAGGTGTGTGCCCACTGGTGCAAGCAGCACGAAGGTTATGGGGGCTAACCAGCCAGTTTCTGATTGGATTTGAGGCCTGGCACTCTACACTGGGTCAATGCCCATAGTTCAGGAGGTTATAGACTCTAGGGGGAACCCTACTGCTGGTGTTTTGCTGATTGGACACGGTGTCAGACTGCTTTCTAAATATGTGTATTAGTGTTATTCTCCGCCTTGGCCAGAGAAACTTCCGCTGGGATGGGTCGCAGTTAATGCAGAGACTCGTAACTGACCGAAGTGCTGAGAATGAATGGCTGTTGAGTGCTCAGCTCTAAATGGGGGCATCTATAATAACCCCAGTGCCCTGAGTCTCAGGGGATAGCATGGAAGAGGGCACGTGAGTGTAAGAGCTAGAGGATGGAGAGGAGTGTTGTGAAATGTTGGCTTCTGAACACGACCGCATTGTTGTACTAATGAATTCACTGCAGCTGTAGCTACTCAAACCAACAGGGTCATCAGTATTCCACCAGGCAGCACTAATCGTTAAAAAGAAAAATAAATAAATAAATAAATAAATAAATAAATAAATAAATAAAGGAAGGAAAAAAGAAAGAAAGACAAGGAAAGGGCACGAAGGTGGGAAGGAGACAAGCTACACCCCCAGCCTCTGTTTTAATCATTTTGCAACAAGGTCTCACTGAGTTGCCGAGGTTGGCCTTGAACTCACTGTTGCTGGCCCGGCCTTGACTTCTCCATCCTTCTGCCTCAGGCTTGGTAAATAAAATACATCATAAACATGTATAAAATTGTCAACAAATAAATAAAAGCCAAATGGTGGTGGCACACACCTTTAATCCCAGCACTTGGGGAGGCAGAGGCAGGGGAAATCTCTGTGAGTTTGAGATTGCTACAGAGCAAGTCCCAGGACAGCCAGAGCTACACAAAGAAATCATGTCTCAAAAAACAAAATAAATAAAATATTAAAAACAAAAATCACATGCTCTGAGATGCACACAGCTCACCAGCTGTTTGGTTCAGGAGCACACCGTTCACGCCCATTGTAAATTGAAAACGCAGAAGCTGATCATGTGTTTAATAACCCAATCTAGCAAATATCCCAGCTTGATTGCCTTGAACACCACAGGGCCAGTCATTTCCCTCACGACTATGTGGCTCACTGGGAGCTATGGCTTGCTGCTGCCACTTGGCATGGAAAGGATCATTGGTCATGTTGTCAGCCCAGGAAAGGATCGAAATCTCAAAGTCCAAGTGTGATTTCTACTTAATGCCTTTTGTTTTCCCACTAGGATAAACTGAGCCCTAGTAAATTGGGAAATATGTACAGTGTCCAAGGCAAATAATGTCACAGCTGAGTCCATGTAGATCAACAGAGGCCTCCTCAGGCCTGTATGAAACCTGTATGACCTGCCACAGTTCTACCAAAACACTCAATGGCCTCTCTTACTGCTGGTCCAGTACTCTCAGAATGACACTCAACCTGGGTCCCACCTGTGGCTGAAGGCAGTGCCCGAATTTGCTTCTCCACAAACTTAGTTACTTTCCATTTGCTGAAATTCTAACACTGCTCAGGCTGTCTCCTCATACCTTCCCAGCCACCAGTGGACATTCCAATGTTTCTAGGAGCAGCCCCTGCCTTCACTCACGAGGATCAAACCTGGGGCCTCACACGTGCTAGACAGGTGCTTTACAGGTAGCTCCATCCCTTCCTTCTGTTTTACCTTTTATATTGTGACAGTTTGCCCAGGCTGGCCTTGAACTCCCTTTAGCATACCAGGCCTTGACTCATCCATCCTCTTGCCTCAGCCACCCCAGTAGCTGGAATTATAGGCCTGTGACACCAGGCCCAGCTTCTAGGGCAACTTTTAAGTTGCCTCTATCACCTCGAGTAGTGCCCTACCTTCTGTCTTACTGATCCCTGCATTTCAAGTTCCCACCCAGATACCCTATGTTTTCAAAGACTCTCAGGACTTATTTTCTCAAATTTGTCCCATCTAGATGAAATGAAGATTATGGATGTTAGAGACAAGGTCTCCATGATCTCTCTCACTTCACTGATGGGAAGGTAGGGGGCAAGAGCCTGCCTTTTCTACCTTGGAGACACCCTGCCTGCTTACTCCCTTACCTCCTTACCTCCTGACCTGTCTGTCCACACAGTCTTCCACACTACCCATCTCAACTACCACTGTGTGAGTTCCTAAGCATCGCCTCCCGTACCCAGGCCATGCTCTGAAGCCGGAGGCTCCTGAACATCCACTGGGCTTGGAAGCCTCTTTTGTCCGCTTGATGCCAGATTCTCCCACTAGGTGGCACCACTGCTCTGCCAGGAGCACAGTTCCCATGGGGGCCACAGCAGAAGTGATAACATTCCTCAGGCGCCAGGGCCTGTAGGTGGCTCCTGCGAGATGTGGGCGGACAGTGGAAGGCTCCCCACCACCTCAGCCTGCATTTATTAGAAAATGCCAGGGCGGTGTTGTTGGGTGCTATAGTTGAGGTAAAAGGACAAGCTGTCGATAGGGATCCTGTCTTAATTTTAAATTTCGTTCATCAGTTTTGAGTATTAAGTTTAATTTTTTTTTGACTCCCCTGGAGGCTATACCCAAGGAGAAAGCTTGGGGCCATGACAGTGGGCCTGTGCCTGATGTCTTGAGTTGCTATGGCAACAGATGCCCTGGCTGTTGTACGTGGCCCTTTCTCTTTGTGAGGGCCCTGGGTCAGAGAGGATTTCAGGGCAGCCACCATTCTGGTGCACCGGGTCGTTGGGAAGAGTCGACCACTGGTGGTATCTAATGTCTCTCAGGATATACGTCCATCTAGGAAGACCCTATCCTCCTTGTGACGCCGCCTCTGCTGTCCCCACTCCCTCCCTGCCGCCCCTTGCCACCTCCCTGCCGGGCCAGGTTCCCCCAAAGCCCTGAAACCCACAGTGCTCCCACCAGGATCCATGTTAAAGCTCTGGTTAGTGGAAGAGACAGGTTTTCTTGCTTTCTGGAACACTCCTTTGCCCTCCACACGGCTTCATTCTTTTCTTCGGGGGAATGAAATGCCTTTCGCCACTGCACGGGCTCCCTTAGGGCTCCTTCCTCTCTTGTGTCTGAGAAGAACCTCCCTCGCTCTCTCTCCTGTCTGAAGTGTATTCTCCATCCTCCGTAGGCCTCCTCTGCTCAGGATCCTCCTTTCTGTGGATCCAGGCTCCACTGCAGAGGTGGAGCAGAAAGGATGTCAAACGAGCCGTCTGCCCCCAAAGCCTTGACAGGAACCAAAGGGCCCAGTGTGCAAACTGTCACCTCCCAGTCTCGGTGGAGAGCCAGCTGGGGAGCCTTGTGAAACACTGGTGTTCATGGTCAGGCACCATGGCATCCACTCTTACGCCCAGCTACCTGAGAGGCTGAGGCAGGAGGATTGCTTGACCCCAGGATTTAGAGACCAGCAGAAGCGACACAGCAAGCGCCTGCTGCAGAAAGCAAGCAAGCAAACACATACACAACAATAACAACAACAGATTGCTCAGGCCACACACAAGATCAACTAAGTCAGAGTCCCTGAGGCGCAGTCCCCGTATGTTAGCAGTTTATAACACTCCCAAACCTCCAGCTGAAAACAATTCCCAGCTGGTGGGTACCAGCACTGGGCTTAGGTTCCATCGAGCCTAGGCTGCCACCTACAGGCCAGAGAGGGTACTGCCTTCGGCTGCAGGGAAGGAGAGCAGGTTGGCACTGTCGCGTTGGGGCTTTGGAGGCTGGAGTTCTATCCACTACCAACTCTCTTGTATAATCCTACAGCGAACCTCAGACCGAGCCTCTTCTCAAATGTTCCACCTCCGTAGGCCCGCTATATTCACTAGGCCACAAGAGCTCAAACGTACACTCGGCACAAAACTGCCTTCCTAGCTCTTCCAGGCCCGCCACACGGCCGGCCGCTTCATCCCCAGAAACTGTGTCTTTTCAAGATTAGCAACCACGCCTGTGTCCCACTCCGTCCATCCTGCTGTCGTCTTCTCTGCATGCCAGGGTAACAGCACAGCTAGAATTTAGAGTCTCAAATTTCAAAAAACGTGTAGAATACTATTTGTTTATTTAAGCACGTACTTTAAAACCTTATTTCTCTGTCCATTCTGCTCAGGGTGGGAGCGGGGTATGAAGTTACATCTTAACAGGTTGGTGGCCCTGGGAACTGAATGTAATATCCATTTATTAAGAGTGGGCCATTTTCCATGTGCCTCTCTTTCTTCATCTGTAACGTGAATAACTACAGCACCCACCCTAGAGGATCAACGCTACGGTGCTGATAAAAGGCCCCACACAATATTGTCTGATACAAACAGCAGTTTCCAAGGGCTAACTGAACTGTCTGGTCTGATGACTGGACCAGACAGAAGCATGAAATACACGGACTTCTGTTCATTTTTACTTTCAGCACACATGACTTGCTTCACACAGGTGAGTAAAATTGGTCCTGAAAGCCAAATACGAAGGACATCAGCTAAAAAATGGTGGTCAGAGGTGCCAATCCCAGCCTTTAAAACCAAGTTGCATTTTTGGATAGTGCCAGCAGCAGGGGGCAGTGTAGGGCCACAAATGAAGAGATGAGCTCATGGCCCGAGCACAGTGGCTGAGGACTCTGCCTTAGATTTAACCACCTGGGTTTTCTTAAGCCTGGAGTAGCTTGTCTGCTAGTTTGCCCAGGTCTGAGTCTGAACGCTCTTCTGTTAAATGCTTTTCTGGTTCCCATTTACCACTTGGGATCAATGTGACATCTTCAAAGTGAGCTCTGCTCTCACATCCCATGACTCATCTTGCGTGTAACTGTGCTCTCTTCTTACCTGCAAGCATGGCAGATGGGTCATAAAGTACAGTGCTTCTGTAGAGTCTCACCTGAGACCCCTCCTCCATGTCGCCACCAAACAGCTCACGTTCGATTTGGGGGATTTTGTCACTTGGGAGATGTTCACAGGTGCCTCCTGTGCACTGTTCTACACACCATCCTTTTGCTAGCCCAAGGCAGGCCCTATGAAAGGCTTGGTTTCTCTGACAGGGACTGAACTACTATGACCTCTAGAGATTCAGAATGACCCAAGCATTTAGCAAGGGTGAGCACAACCCCATGCCTCTCTGGAGAACATTTCCCAAATCTCAAATCCCGATTGCACAATTCATGCTCCCTTAGCGGAAACCTCCTTCCCTGCCAAGCTGACACAAACTTCGAAGCTTCTTTTAAGTACTGTGACAAGAACCCAGAACTGTGGTGATGCCCCCAATTCAACTCTTCTGTCTTCAACCCATCCCAAGAGATAAGTAAAGCAATTACAGGGACTTACTTTCCAAGACTGTCAAGATATCAAACTTCCCCTCTCCCTAGCAGGCACTCAGATGATCCTGGACTTGGCAACAGTGTGCCCCATTGACTTCAGGGCTGCCTGAACCACCCTACCTACAGGTTCTCATTTAAGAGCATTTTGATTATATGTGCCCCTTAAGGAGAATAGGGGAAAGTGTTCTTGCAGGATTATGCAGCGTTAGAGACAGGGAGGTCGATAAGTATCCTTGACTTGAGTGCTACAGACTATTTTAAGAAATGGCAGAGGAAGGATATGAGGAATCAAAGGATTTGATGCTGATTAAATCAGAGAGATCACAACATCCTCGTAGAGGATGCATTGCTAAGATGGAATTGAGATGAGTGAATGACATAAGATACTCAAGACAGCAGGAGAAGAAGAGGGTACCTCGGTCTGTTTGATAACCCTAGAAGAAAAAAGCACCCAAGAAATCCATGGTGGAATTACACTGTGAGCCTTAGGCTTGATCTAGTTTACACCCTAACAGGACAAGCATGAAAAAGAAAGAAATAAGGAGAGAGAGAGAGAGAGAGAGAGAGAGAGAGAGAGAGAGAGAGAGAGAGAAAGGTGTGGGAGGGCAGGGGAGGAAACTATGGTTAAAACAAGAATTTAGGATCACAGGATCATATCAAGAGGTCGCTTGATGGCCTAGCAACAGATCCCTGTCAATGAGATCTGGAAACAGACAGTGCCCTGTCTAAATAGTTCTTGAGGTTACAGTGAACAGAACTAACTGCCTATCAATACCAAGGAGCTAAGGTAGCCAAGATAGGCAAGTACTATTGATTGCACTGTTTAGGAACAAAAGACCACACAGTATATGATCCTACCCATGTAAACTATCCAGACCAGGCAAATCTACACAAACCAAAGTTTGATGAGTGGGTGCCAGAAGGAGAGGGGAGGGGAGAATGGAAATTGCTGCTTAACAGGGCCTGATTTGTTTGAGGGTGTCGAAATGTTCTAAAATTAAACAGCAATTGTCGGCTGCACATTTCTGTGAATATGCCAATGTTACTGAACTTTTAATAGGTGCACATTAAGGTATGTGAAATTCACAATAGTAAATGTGTAGAGAGAAGGCAGGAAAGTGTGTGATACAATTTACAAATACTCCACTAGAAATAACTCCACAACACCCAAGGATTATATTCATTTGCCTGGAGATTTCAGTGTGGGAAATTTTATCCTGAGGCAATGCCGTAAAGGGAGTGTTTCTAAGCCACCAATAGGAGTTAACGAAAAGCAAAGGGATTATAGAGAAAAAGAATAAGACACCCCCCCCCCCCCAATTCAGTAGACTCAATGGCTTTTAGAGAGGGGACTCAGAAGGTCATGTGATCATGCAGAAACCATCTAAAACAGCACCAAAGGCTTGAAAATGAAAATAGTCTCTTTTATACCCCAGTTCATCAACCCACTCCCTGACTTAACCACTGTGTCCAGGTTTTGTTGTTGTTTCGTTTTGTTTTTTGAGACAGGGTTTCTCTGTGTAGCCTCTGCTGTCCTGGAACTTGCTCTATAGACCAGGCTGGCCTCAAAATCACAGAGATCCACCTGCCTCTGCCCCACAAGTGCTGGGACTAAAGGCGTGTGCCACTACCACCCAGTGACACCTTCTACTTCTTGTAGATCCCAATAGATTCCACATAGGAATGAGATCCTGTGAAAGCTGGTTGTCTCAATCTAGTCTATTTCTCTTCACAAATGGCCCAAAGTTTTCTCAGCCTAGGTTTGCACAGTAGCTCTTCAATCACACTGCTGGAGGTGGAAGGATCACATTAGCTGTGGGAGATGGAAGCCTGCATTACTATGGGAAAGATGCATGCTGGCTGATGTCTAGGAAGATGCTGTTTCTGTACATGGTGGCTAAGTAGTGATGGAACTAACTGGAAAATCACTATTGGGTACCTTTCCGGGGGAGGGAGACATAACCACAAGGCTCCCATCAACTGTGAAGGGCTCCATCTCACTGGCGATGGGATGCTCTGCAACAGCAAGGGTCCTGTCTTGGAACTCGGGGCACAGAAGTAGGAGGAGGACCGTCCAGGCGCCAAGTCCCCTTGAAGACTCCTCTCACGCTGCAGTATTTTTAGTCGTGGTAATTGTAGGTGGTGAGCAGAGCACCAGAGCCCTCAAAATAGGTGGCTCTCAAACACGCAAGGTCAGCAGGTGCCATCTCCGTCAGCAAGGCCGCAAGAAGGAAGGGATTAGCTGTGCACAGGACAGCTTTCCAGAAGAGGTCGTCTTGGAGAGTGATCTGGGGTGACCTTACTCAGGAGATTAATGTGCTCCTCCCCTTGTGCCATTAGCAAGCGGCAAAGTATCTGACACTTGGGAGACTGTGTGTTGTGGTAACGGGGAGAGTAAACACGGGGGTATGGTGGTCGCTTGAGTGGATATTGGGAAAGAGAAACTGGGAAGTGAAACACATCAGTGTATCTCCGGAGGTCCAACATGTTCTGTCGAATGACCTGGGCCTCTGATGTGGAAATGGCCAACAGAACATCAGATTTTGATAAAAAATGGCCACGGATACTATCAAACTTATGTTCTGCGCTCCCTCGGGAATACAATTTGGAATGGGCCCCAAGGCTGGTGTAGTAAAGGCTTGCTGTCCAGCACAATAGCCACTGGGAGGTAGGACAATCTTGAAAAGGTGGGACCCAGTAGGAAGATTTCCAGTCACTGGGGGTATGCCAGCCCCCTTCTCTTCCACTCACTTTTATTTTTTACACTCCAACCACATGGTGAGCTGTTTTGCTGTGCCACGAGCTCATGCCAAGATGTGCTGTCCCCCACCCCCATCCGAGGCCCGAAAGCAATGGGTCTCCCCATTCCTGGACTAAAACCTTTAAACTGTGAGCCCAAATAAGCTGCTTTTCTTTACTTCAGCTTGGCTACCTTGGGTCTGTGCCGGTGAATGCTCCCAGTGACATTATGACCTCATCTGCCAGGAAAAGAATGCTTTTGTACAGAGACCGGGTCTGCTTTTTGGACCCAGAAAAGCTCCCTTTATAGGTGAGTAACAAGTTCTGGTAACAAAAATCAATTGCTTGTGAATTGGGTGACCATCGATGAAATTTTGATCACTTGATTAATCCTATGTGCCCTCATAAAACACATTCTAAAATAGCAATGTGGAACCCTTTCACCGAGTACTTCCTCTACAGCAAATGGCATGGGGGGAGCTGGCAAAACATAGTCTCTACTCCCAGGAAGCTTCCAAACCAGTGATGAGGCAGACCTGATCAGCAGGTAAATGCCAGTCTTATTCTGGCTGTACCTGAAAGGGCCACCCCCTCCACTGTCTTGTTTATAGTCTATGTGAACAGGTCGGTCAATCCTCTTCCTGTGAGAAACCTCAGATTCCATCTGGACCAGTGGATTTTAGTCCTGACTGAACATTACAGTCATTGGAGGAATTTTGGAAGTGTGCCAAAACCTGGAGCGTGGACCCATTCCCTAGGGCTGTTCACTGAGCTGCTTGGAAGAAGACCAACCCCATGCACCAGTATTTTGCAAATCTGCCCAGGTGATTCAAAGGCAGGGCTCACAATTCCTGACCTAGCTCAACAGTTCTACTTTTTTTTTTCCAAGACAGGGTTTCTCTGTGTAGCTTTGTGCCTTTCCTGGAACTCACTCTGTAGCCCAGGCTGGCCTCGAACTCATGGAGATCCACCTGGCTCTGCCTCTCGAGTGCTGGGATTAAAGGTGTGTGCCACCACCACCTGGCCAACAGTTCTGCTTTCTAGGAAGGTAAAGTAAGACCCACAGAATCAAAAGGACAACCCTAGAGTTAACATTCACATCATCCAGTGACTTCTAGCAGTCTAAGCCAAGCTAGGTTTTGCTTTGGGTAACCACTGTCTCCTAAATCCCTTCTTTCACTTGTAATCTTCACAATGTTTCCTTACATGCACCACTCTACATCCTTAACATGTCTTTAAAAATGACTCTCCACAATACTATTTAAGCTGTGTCCTCAGCAGTAAAACCCATGAAGTTCATATTGAACTGTAATAGATTTAGTAGCAGACCTGTTTCCATTAGCTGTCAGTCACAGGACAGGCTTGCATCACACTTGAAGACACCCAGGGCTGAGTGTTCTTGGGAAGGTCCGGGGTAGGTGCTGTAGACATTTGGTGAGTATTGTTTGTAGGAGCGATGGGAGAAACTATAGAGGTCACAGGAACTGGGCAGGGGTTGATTCTCAGGGGGTCTGTGCTGGCTAACCTTATGTCAACTTGACACAAACTAGAGTCATATGAAAGAAGGAATCCTCAATTGAGAAAATGCCTCCATAAGATCCAACTGTAAGGTATTTTCTTAATTAGTGATTAATGGGGAAGGGCCCAGCCCATTGTGGGTGGTGCTATCCCTGGGCTGGTGATCCTGGGTGTAGCAAGCTTTCTTGACAGGCTACCTTTGAACCACCAGCCCACAAATAATGAACCGGAGACTTATTATTAATTATGAAAGCTTGGCTTTAGCTTAGGCTTTTTCCCAGCTAGCTCTTACAACTTAATTAACCAATATTTTTTAATCTACATTCTGCCACATGGCTTGGTTACCTCTTCTTAGTATGGCACATCCAACTTGCTCCAAGTCTGCTGGCGAAATCACATGCCTAGATTCCTCCTCCCAGTTTCTCTCTCTGCCTAGAAGTACCGCCTATTCTTTCCTGCTTAGCTATTGACTATTTAGCTCTTTATTAAATCAATCAGAGACACCTTAGGCAGAGACACATCTTTACAGTGTAAACAAATATCCCAAAACATCTGGGGGTCTATAAGAAGGCAGGCTGAGCAAGCTATGTGGAGCAAACCAGTAAGCAGCACCCATCCATGACCTCTGCATCAGCTCCTGCCTCCAGGTTCCTTCTCTGTTTGAGTTCCTGCCCTGACTTCCCTTGTTGATGAATTACAATATGGAAGTGTAAGCCCAAATAAGCCTTTTCCTCCTCAAGTTGCTTTTTGGTCATGATGTTTCATGGCAGCCATAGAAACCCTAACCAGGACAGTCTGTCAGGCCTTGGTGGCACCCACCTCAGGAGTGAGGAAGGGGGATGGATACAAGGACCAGGTGATTTAGTTCACCCCTTCTGGAAAAGCCACAGCTCAGCCTAACCAAAAGACTGTTAAAATGAGGCTGCCCATCTGTCACCTGGAATCTGATGATGAAAGACTGAAATTGATGTAGAAGAGGAGGAGAATGATACCACAGAGCACTCAGAAAGTCACACCAGAGGGCACAGTTTAAATTAAATGCCACCTTTAGCTCTTTGGGTTTTTAAGGACTCAGAATTTTCAATCCATCTCTCCGCTTACTGAGACTTACTTTCCTTTTTTTGTATAAGACAATTAATCTTGCTCTCTTTATAAATACAGTCTAAATTGACATGTAATATTCTGAAACAAGAGCGGGGAAAGATGTATTCCTTTGTCTTCTGAGTTCAGCCTCAGGATGAGAAAGGTCTTTGAGATTTGACCGATAAATTATCCTTAATTGGGGTTTTGATGAAGAGGTTTCCTGGTTTTCAAATTTGGGAGAAGCGACATGAAAGGAATGTCAGGGCAGATGAGGTGGCTTGGTGAGTAGACGCACTCATACACAGGCCCGACTACCTCCGTCCCGTCCTCAGGGCCCAGGGTGGAGGCAGAGAACAGATTCCTGAGAGCTGACCTCTGATCTTCACATACACTGTGCCATGGCATTTCTGCTGAGATTCACACAGAAACATCACACACACACACACACACACACACACACACACACACACACACCTCACACCTAAGCACAACACACATTAAATTTAAAAAAGGAAGTGCTTGGGGAATCTTTTGGCGAAATGAGAGGACCTGGAATCCTTCAAACCAGCCCTTCTGGACAAAACCCAAGGCCGGGTGTTTCTTTCTTCATTTACACATAGAATAAAGATACAAAGCACTGGGCGGGAATGTATGCACAGGCTTGAAGGTAAAGCTGCTGCCACTTGGAGGGAAGCAAAGGAGAACTGTAGTATTTATTATTGTGATTAATCTTAAAGATTTGAAGTAAATAAAACATTTATTAAATCTGAAAGGTAGGTCATGGATACTTATTACATTGTTTACCAAACTTTCCTGTCAACATGTCTTTATAGAGGAAAGCAAAAGTTGTTTTCAGGGACTACAGTTCTAATTCCAATGTCTGATGTGTGGGTATAAATTCATTAGAGATGCATATCCATTATGACGCAAAGGTCTGCATTGTTTATATGGGGAGAGAGGTGCAGAACTTGGCTCTGGTTGCATAAAATGACATGCAAATTTAGCAGGAAGGAGTTTTTAAAGAGTTGAGGGAGTAAGGGCTGGTGAGATGGCTCATCGGGTAAAAGCTCTGGTTTTCAAGCCTGATGAACTGAGTTCGAACCTTGGGACACATGTAGAGGTGGAGGGGTCCTCTGACTTCCACACATGACCTGTGGTATACATGCCCACACATACACATTGTACACACAGCCCACAAATACACATTAGACACACGGCCACAAATACACATCACATGACACACACACATACATATGTAATAAATACAAAACTTTTAAAGAGTTAAGGAAATAATGTTCAGTTAGAATATTTGCACAAGTAAAATATGATGAGTTAAAAAGTGTTTAATTTAATAAAACATTCTTAATTTTCCAAAACATTATGCTTTGAAAAAACCTTTATTTCTTGAATTTACTTAAAAATGTAAGGACACATGTAATCATCTACATTAATTGGACATATCACGCAGTATTAAAGGAGTTGACAGTCTCCCATCTCTCAGTTCAGCTCTGCCCCTACCCCACAAGTTAGCCAAGGTGAGCCCCTTGACTCTATCCTTCTGTCTCTTTCTCTAAAAAAAAAAAAAAAATTAAACCCCGTTCTTGCAAATTTTCCAACCAATTAAAATTTTGTGATTAGAATAACTTTTTTTTTAATAGTACCACAGTCATTTTGGAAAAATGCACGAAGGAACAAAACCAAGATAAAATAAGAACAGTTCAGTGGGCATGCATTTCTAATTCAGCTTGAACAGACTTTGTACCTTTTAAATCCTGCATCAAAGATTTAGGCTAGACTCTACTTGCTAGCATATGTGCGTGTGTCTTCACTTCAAACAGTCACTCTCTGTGAGTGTGTCTTGAGGATCCCAGGGGAGTCAATAATTTCGGTTGGTAAATCACCAAGGATCCCCTGAGACTCACAGTGGGAACCACTCTTGTTCCCCAGGGCATAGCGGGGGTATAGTCAGAGACCAGGGCATTCTACTGCCTTCTCCCAGACTTCTGGATGGTCACAGCTTAGCACCCCCACCTCCCATCTGCCCTTTCTCCTCTTGTCCTTGCCTACATTACCCCCCTTGCCCTACTCTGTCTCTGCCTCCAACTGGCAGAAGAAGTGTCCATGTCACTCACTTCTTGGGTAACTGGAGCTCCTCAGCTGTTTGGGTCCTGGTTTGGAAGGACATCTCAGTGTCATCCTGGCTCTTACCACAGCCAGCCTTCCCGAGGGCTTCACCTGTCAAAGCTGGGGGTTGACTTGTATTTCCTTACGAGAACTCTGTAAGAGAACTCAAAATAAAATAAATCATCGTAAGTGCTGGACAAAGGCTCAGCAGAGCAACCCCAGTCCTCTCCCGAGTGTCGTCCTGCTTCAGAATCAAACTTGCTTCTAAATCTATGGAGGGTGGGCGGGCTCATCATGTGGTCCTGGAAGGTGTGCAGGGGGAAAGCCACACAAGAAAGAACCAAAGGCAGTGTTAACCTCTCTGGGACAAGCAAAGCCCAGAGCCAGAGGCAGGATGGGATGTGCCGATCTAGGGAGATGGGACATTTTAATCAAGAACTGCCATTAGCTTCCACAGAGCTTCAGAGACCAGAGTGGGGTTTGCCTGGGCAAATAATTGTTCTTTTCTCTCTTCTCTCTTCACTTCCTCCATGTCTCTCTTCCTTTTCTTTTATAAAATCGGTTATTTGGAACCAAATTAGCATCACAATCTTTGCCTAGGCTGTGCCTGTGCTTCCTGGGGGACAATGATTAGCAGAGAAAGCCAGCAGCAACTCTCATGGACTACACACAACGGACAGTGAACCCTGCTATAAAGCAGAGGCTTAGGGTGCAGGCTGGCTGTGACAAACGCTACCATCTGACACTGACATGGGGACAGACATGCATGAGTCAGGATGAGTATGGGATGGCATGTTAGTTTTGCTACGAGCCTGAAACTGCTCTGAAAAAGTACATTTGTTATTTATTTTTTTTTTTTAAATGTCAAACACTCCCAAGAGGCAAAATTATGTACTGTATGCGCTTGTACAACATCACTGTTAAATAGCAACCAGGAAAAAGAAACAAGGACTTTAAACAGTCCCCAGGGCCTAATACCAGCAAGCACCTAGTGATCTTGTGTGGGGACAAGGAGCCTTGGACAGGCCACATTCCTGTGCCTGGTGCCAGGGTCCTTTGGCATTATCTTCTTACACAGGGAGAAGCAAGAATGTTCTTGTAATCCAAGGCCTGGGCTCCCCTTCCTTGATGCCTGTGGGTAAGAAATCCGAGGACAGAGTGAGCCTGCCAGACGTGGCTTCTTGACTCAGACTCTGGCTGAGAGATGGGGCCAGAGCTACAGATCCTGCTGGAGATGTTCTCAGAAACTCTATCAGGTCAAGCGACCTCAGTTGATCTGCCTGACCCTGGGTTTCTCTGTTAACCCTGAGCAAGGAGAGCATATTATCATCCATGCTATTCAACAGACATCATTCTTCATTGTTTATTATTACAAACTCATTCCACATCTTCTGAGTACTCCCATTTGCCAGGCAGTGCCGAGTCCCTCACACACATTCTCCTGTCCCCCTCTTCAGACTTAGGAAGAAGACTCTAGTCCTCCCTCTGCATTGTGAATAAAGAGCCCTTAGAGGGGGAAACAACTTGTTAAAGTCACAAATGCATTAGGTTTGGGGGCTCAGAAAAACCCTCCATCCAGGCATGCATCAAAGCCCTTGTCTGCCTCCTGCAAGCTGCTCTTCTGAGCTCAGGCTGTGGCTGATGGCAGGATGAGCAGGAGGGCACTGAGGTCTTCTGAGAACTGTGTCTGCGTAGTCATTGTAGCATCCCAAGTTGGGCTAGTGAAAGGCCCTTTGTCCTCCATCTCTCCCTGACTCTCTAGAGCATTCTGTGCTCATTCTTCCATTGCCCTATCCAGTGGTGACCCTGGGCAGCTGATTTTTTTCCAGACCCACCATGATTTCTTAGACCATACGGTAAACATGGCTTTTGTGTTCCCCCTGCTGGGATGATTCCCCCTTCATTCTTTCAGGAAGACCTATCTTTTAAGAATAAATTGCAGAAGTGAGATCGATGGCAGTTAAGGGCACTTGCTGCTCTTGCAGAGGACCAGAATTCATTTTCCAGTACCAGTATCAGGTGGTTCACAACCAACAGTTACTCTAGCTTCAGGGGAGCCTATACCCTCTTCCGGCTTCTGTGGCCACCTGCATCCAGGTGTGCACACACATGTGCCCACACACATAAATAAAAATCAGTCTTTAAAAAAGTAAACAAACAATTGTAATCATCTCCATCCGAGGGAAGCCTTTTCAGACCTCAAGAAAGTGACCTTTCCTCCCACCACTAGGGTTGTGCCACCCTGGGAGAGCCTCAAGCCTTGCCCCTTCCATGTTGGTGTTCTTAACTGGCCTTCTGTGGCAACATAGCTGTTCACTTTTGCCTGGCTCTCCTCCCCTTCACAGTAGGTACTAGCATCATGGTTCTAAGCACATGTTGGGTGCTCAAAATACCTGCTGTGTAGATGGAACTCCAGTTGAAAAGTATAATTAGAATTTTGGAGACGAACAACATAATTTTAGTTTTCACTTGCAGACTCCATGGCTCATGGTGATTGAACAGAAAACACTCTACCCAAGTCAAAATTAAAAGCCAAAGTGAGGTCAGACCCAGGGTGGGTCCATTGGCAAGCCCTCAGCCTTAAGTGTAAACCTCCAAATTGTGAATTCTGTTTTCATGAAAAGTGGTTCAAGCAACGTTTGTCAGAACACTGGGTTTGGTGACACACAAGGTTACCAGGGGAAGATTTTCATGCAAAGAGAGGCAAAGGGACTTTCCTCACCCACTGACTTCCAGGAGTCCAACTCAACTCTTTACCCGAAAAGGGGGAAGGGTCGATTCTTCGATAAAGAAGTAGAAACCAACTAGAAACTCACGTCACTGTAACTAACTGGAAGATAACAGATAATAGCCCTTCTGGATCTGCCCCATGTGGCTAAAGGTACCTTTCCAGTTAGTGGTAAACCACTTCTACCCAGCTATACCAAGGCATTGATGAGCTTACTGCTTCAGGATGGTTGGTTAAAATAACAAGGTTGTGCTGGTAAATATTGTCATGCAGAGATCAAGTATAGTCATGAGTTTAAGTTGGTGAACGGGTAGGGAGTTACTCATGAGAACCCATTCACTCATCCCCCTGTATTAGCGCCTAATATGTGCCCTGCACTGTGCTGGTCACAGGAATTTGACAGACACCTCGAGGGTCTTCTGACTAAGCTGCTGATCGCCTAACTATGTATGGGTTAGGTGCTGCAGGAAAGAGGGACATCTTTTAGGAATTTTTTTGCTTGCTGGGAAACTTGTGGTCACCCACGTCCTGAGCTTTTACCCGGGATCCTTGCATTTGCTGTTTCTTCTGCCTGGAATGTTCTTTCCCCTGATGTTTTCTCAACTGGTATCTTCTACGGTGTAGATTACAATTCGGTTCCATCCTCATCGGAGGTTTTCATCAGCATCCCAGTGGCACTCTTCTCCCTTGTCACTCAGCACATCTCTTTGCTTCAGTCTCTTCACTCTTTGGAGATACTGTCTTTAGTCATCCACTTGGTCATCCCATCTCACACAAGTATAAACCCACGGGAAAACAATTTTGCTTTTACTTTTCAGAATTTGGAATGCCTGCATTATAATAAATGTTCCCAAGATTCGTGGAGGGAAGGTACAATTCAACCTTCACGGGAGTGAGAGGGACAAGATTCTGCAGACACTGAATTGGGACTAAAGGGGACTGGGGACATGATCAGGCATGAGGCTCCGGGTTTGTTTCTCCAAATTACAAAAGTGGTTCAAAAACTGAGAGCTAGTGATGGGCATGAACAGTAACTGCTTTATGGGAGAATCTGTGAAAAATTGGAACACTCGTGAACCAAAATGAGGACCATGCCGAGTCAGGCCAGATAGCACAGACAAAGATGCAGAAGCAGAAAATGGTTTGCACCGGGGAATGGACACCAGTGTGGTCAGGAGCAAGAGTTTACAAAGGCGAGCAGTGAGAGATGAGCCTGGAAAGGCCGGCTAGATCAGCCCAGGGTAGGATCTCAATGCCAACCACTGAAAGTATTCTCAAAGATGCAAAAGACTAAAAACTCAGCCAGCTGCATCTCCACCGAAACAATTCATCATGATCCAGGCTAGGGGTATAAATTCAGTGCCAGAGGACTTGTCTAGGATGCACAAGATCCGAGGTTCAAACCCCAGTACAGAAACAAAATTCATTTTGTTCTAAAAAGAATCAACCTCTGAAATTCTTAGATGATACTGTATAATATCCAGACTTCTCATTTCTGAGTTAAATTTTTAAAAAGCATTTTAATTATGTGTATGGGGGACTGGGAAGGCACAGCTCTTCCCTGGGGACCCTGTGTGTAGGGCGCTCACAGCACAGGCAGGCACAGCGCAGTGCATTTAATCAGATTTGGTACAGACTGTAAATCTGCTGGCAGTGCTGGGACTTAATAAAAAGTGTGTTACAGAGGAGCTCAGAGGAAGACTGTCTTTGCCATTAAAACACTTTAAAGCAGACCCAAAGGGGAAAAACACAAACCTTCATCCTGCAAGTGTTTTGGGAAAGTGCAAGGAATATTGATTGGTATTTTAAAAGTGGAATTAGGCTCTTTTATGCCTCTTGCTTCTTTAAAAATGTATAAGCAAAGTCACTAAGAACCCATCTGTGTTAATGGCAAGGTGGAAACCATGGCAGCTTTGAGTGTGGGAGAGTGACACTGCAGAACTTTTAAAAGGACCTGATGGTGTCTAAAAGCAGATGAGAAACGTTGGAAGCTTCCCTAACACAGGTCAGCTTCTGTTTGTGGCTCCACAGGCCATTTGCTACATCCACTCACTCCTCAAGGATCAGCTGCTCCCTTCCAAGTATTAAGATGTCAGCGAAAATCTACCTTCTGGAGAAATTCAATCTGGGGAGGAGAGTGGCTGACGCTCGTAAAAATAGCTCTCGGGCGTTATGATTCCTCCGGGCGAACCGGGGTGAAAGAGCAAACCTGTGTGTGATCCTCAGGACTATGGGCTCAGATGCACCCAGCCTGGGGTTAGGAAGTCAGAGGGGGCAAGGGCTGGGCTTCAGGGACTTTTGACATTCTCAGAAATTGAACAACAACAACAAAAAAAAAATTTCAGGCCTTTACAGAATGTTTAGGGGAAATCTTTTATCAGAATTTCAGATGTTCATGCCCCCCTCCCCAAATTAAGAACCATCACCTTGATGTATAATGTCCACATTTTTTTCACTCTTAAAAATAATTTTTCATTGGCTAAGAAATACTTAAATACATATCATGTACACACACACACACACACACACACACACACACACACACACACACAGAGTCTCATGATGCAGCCCTAGTTGACCTGGAACTCAATAGATAGGCCAGACTGGCTTTGAACTCACAGAGATCTACCTGCCTCTGCCTCCCAAGTGCTGATATTAAAGGCATATCCCGCCTCTTCTGGACCTTAAATACATAGTTGTAAGAAAAACCTAAAAGTTATACATAGATAAGGCTCTTTACTCATCCTTCTACATTAGAACTGGTCGTTCTTGTTCTTGCCCTTCTTATCTTTATGTACATTTTCATAGTTATGCACACACACACGGAAACTGTAGAACATCTAGGTATGTGCCATTAAATTTCAGTGGTGCTTTGTATATGTCTGCAACTTGTTTGTACCCCATAAAGTCTAGAGGCTACTTCCACAAGCGCACATAAAAGCCCATTCGTCTCTCTTCAGCTGCTGCATGGTACCCCAGGCAGGCTGTGCTCAGTGCCCATAGCCACACCTCTACCAATGAACACTTAGTTGTTTCCAGTTTTCCTCCACCCAAGCAGCAACACAAGATGAGCGTAACTGCATAGATATCTCTCTCTCTTTCTCTCTCTCTCTCTCTCTCTCTCTCTCTCTCTCTCTCTCTCTCTCTCTCTCTGTTTCTCTAGCTGAGAGGGCTTGATTGGTCACATGAGATGCATCACATTTAAAAAAATTTGAAATTAAAATACAATTATACCATTTTTTCTCTTTCCCTTTCTTCCTGCCAACGCCTATCCATGTATCCTCTCTCACTCTCAAATTCATGGCCTCTGGCCTTTCTTTATTTACTTATATTACATATTATTATTTTTTATTTTTTGAATCAAATGTTTTCATGTAATATATTTTGTTCATGACTTTCCCTCCCTAAACTCCTTCCAGATCCTCTCTACCTCCCTATCCATGTAACTTTATGTTCTTTCTCTTTTTTTTCAAAAAAGAAAAAAAACCACAAAAACAAAAATCAAAGCAAACAAACAAAAACAAATGAGACAAAAATAATGCCCAAACAAAAAGTGCTTACAGAAAAACCATGGAGTTTTGTGTGGCCAACTGCTCCTGGGCATGGAGCCTGCCTTGGAGTGCGGTTGGTACACTCAGTGACATTCTATTGGAGAAAACTGATTTTCCTCCTGCCAGAGGGTATCCACTGTAAACAGCTTCTTGGTTAAGGGCAGAACCCTGTGTCCGCTTCCTCCTCTCAGTGCTGAGGCCCCATCTGGCTTGAACCTATGCAGGTCTTGTGTGTGCTGCCACAGTCTTTATGATTTCATATGTGCATCAGTCCTGATCTGATCTATGGGTTTAGAAATATGCCCTTAGGAGTCATTTTATTGCCACATTCCTTTAGCAGAATAATAGTTGGTTTTCCCCTAGGCCTGTGACCTCTCTAGTCTTGGGTTATTGGTCACTTTGGTGGTGCCACTTATGGGTATCATCTCGTGCAGTGGGCCTTAAATCCAATCAGAAAGTGGTTGGTCACTCCCATAACGTTTGAGTCATTATTGCACTAGTATATCTTGCAGTTAGGTGACTGCTGTAGGTCACAGGGTTTGTAGCTGGGTGACAATGATGATTATCTTTCTCTTCTGATAGTGTGCAAAGTACCTTCTAGCTCCACGAATGCTACTCTGTAGCAGAGAAGTTTCTAGTTAAGTACCAGCTCGACTTCTCAGTGTTCTATGACATAAGTAAGTGCCGTCTTCATCAGTAGGGCCTCTTCATCAGGTTGTGGGGGAAAACCAATAGCCTTGGCAGTAGCCTGTGATGACTGGGGGATTCAATGGGGCCCCTTTGGCTAATGACTCAAGATGTAACCCATTTCTGACACTGGATGTTTTACTTGGTAGCATAAAATTTCCAGTTGGGACGTTGTCTCTCCTATTTTTTGGTCTCTCCGTTTACATTTTGTATCTGTATATATTTTAGGAAGCTTCTATAGTTGTTTTCAATATGGCTTTTCAAATGGCTTTTAGTGTTAGCTGTCTCTCTCTATTCTCTCCTTTAACCTTCTCTCCAATCTTCCTATCTAATCCTTTTCTCTTATCGCCATTTTATCTCTCCATAACACTATCCATTTCCCTTTCCTTGGGAGATCCTGTCCTCCCCCATGATCCCTTACTGGCTACCTAACCTAACCTCTGTAGTTACAAGGTTCTCTGTAGGAGCCCCCTCAAAATTCTCCCTCTGCATTTTACCTAGAAACAGGCACATGTGTGAGTTTACATCCAAGAAGGAAAGACAGGAAGGAAGGGAGGAAGGAAGGAAGGAAGGAAGGGAGGAAGGAAGGAAGGGAGGGAGGGAGGGAGGGAAGAAGGAAAGAGATGGGGGAGGAAGGGGAAAAGGGAGGAAAGAAAGACGGAGGAAGCAAGATTTGTCTAAAATGTTTACGCTGTCCTATCTGAGGCAACCCAATGTGACCGACATTCTGACTTGGGTTCTTAGCTTGATTCTGCAGTTTACCAGCTACAGAATGCTTAGTATTGGTGACTAAGTTTCTATTTGTTCTTCTGTGAAAGGAACTTTACTATCACTGCCTGACAGGTGTGCATGCATGCATGCCTCTGTGTGTGTGTGTGTGTGTGTGTGTGTGTGTGTGTGTAATGTACATTAGGTGCTACAAGCCCAGTAAAACTACTGAATTTACCCTCAGACCTCAGACCTCTCCCACCCTGTGACTTGTTGGAGCCTCCTCCTGGCTCCACTGACAGACCAATTCCACTTTCACTCATCTCGAAGGACTGCAAAGTCTTTCCCAGGCCTTTCGATCAACTCTTCATATGCTCTTAAAACTGAAATCCCCCAAGCTGCTTCACTTTTACACTACTGCACAGGAATTTGCTTAGAAAAACTGCAAGAAAAAAATCTTTGGTAGGAAGCAATTAAGGATAATCAATCAATAATCCATCAATATTATCAATATCACTCATGAGAGTGCCAGAGTTCAAAGACAGGTTCCAATACCTTTCTCAGGAATGAGTGAGAAGAGACAGGAAATTTAAAGACAGCCAACAAAAGCAGGTGGCCTACAGGTGAGCGATGGGGGTCTTGACAGAGTCCAGAAAGTTGGAAAGTCAGGGAAATCTTAAGAATTTAAAGGAAAAGCAGAAAGTTGCTAGGTAAATAGGAGACAGATGCTTCTGGGGAGAAACGTGGGGTCAGTGAGAGCAAGGTGACAGGAAGGCTGAGTGCTCTGCGGAGCTCTCTGGTGAGCATGGGACAACTGAGAAGAGCAGCGAAGGACAGGGTGGGTGCACATGGTGCCACATGATACACTGGGTTTTGGTAGCAGTTGCTTCCTGGGCCTTAGCATTGAACAGAAGCATACTTTACACTTTCTATTTGGTAGTGTTTTTGGGGAGTATTAATGTAGTGTTTTGATGGGTAAAGTCCCATATTCTACAAGGCAAGTGTACCCCACAACAGAGTTTGTACATCAGCGGTTCAGAGGACAAGAAGCCCCGGAAGAGGGAGGACGGGGGGACTTGGTGTCTCTACTGTAGAATCTTGCTTAAAATGAAGTTAAAAAGATGTTGAGATGTATCTCAATTGTTACCCCCTGTCAATCTGCTGACAACTCATTATCCTTGGGAATTGATTTACACTTCAGGACTTGACATGGACAGTAATAAGATATCCATACATGGAAGTTAATTTTGGAGATTCATGCTTTCTATTGCACTGTGTAGCATTTCATTTTTCAGACTTACGCTGCTGACTCAATATATTTTCTTATTTTATAACTGTGTCTTCAAAGCTGTCATTAACATTGACACTGGATGGAGATGACATGAACTCCTTTAATGTATTCTATAAGTTCACGGGCTGTTGATTTCTGCTCTGTCCCTACAGAAAGTGAGGTGAGACTGGTCTGCACACACAGGTGTTTACTTAAGTAGCTGTAAGTGTGGGCAGAGGGAGTAAAGACACTAGGACTGAGTACTCCTGTCAGTGGATGCATTGATTATTGTCTGTAAGAAATGGGCCAGTGACGCATGCCTATCTTCCCAGAGCTTGAGAGGCTGAGGCAGGAGGATCATGAGTGGAAGGCCAGCCTTGACCACAGAGTAAGATTCTGTCTACAAAAGAAAAGAGGAAAGGGTGGGAAAGGGATGGGAAGGCAAGGGAAAGAAAAAACCCAACCCAATAATTATGTATTGAGATAAAAAGATTCCAGAAAATGTATTTTTCTTCTGTTTCCTTAGAAGACTGAAGAATTTTGCAACTGACTTTTTCTACACTGTGTGCATTAAAAGCACTGGGCTGGGGAGCAGCTTTTTCTGTGAGTGCAGACCATCCAGGTTTCTTCTTAAATACAGATTCTGATCCAGTGGCTGGAAGAAGGACCATGTTCCCTGGGAAGCTGATGTTGCCTGCTTGTGGATCACCTTTGAGCTCAGTAGACTTTAGAAGTCTCTAAGTAGTACCTGGGGAGAACTTGTTGCTGTTTCAGATCTATAAGGTCACAACATCTAGTACTTAGAGGTTAGAAATCACTTCAGCTCCTTGAATGCAGTGGGATGGAAATCACAGGTAATGCTGTTTGTTTGGGGTTTCTTTGTTTTGTTTTTAGGATATGGAAAAAGGAACCATTTAAATCACTGGAAAGGGAATAAAGAATGGTTATAGACTGTCTTAGTTAGGATTTCTATTGCTGTGATAAAATACCATGACCAAACGCAACTTAGGGAGGAAAGGGGTTATTTCATTTTATAGCTTGTACTTCATCATCTAAGGAAGTCAGGGCAAGAACTCAAGGCAGGAACTGGAGGCAAGAACTGATGCAGAGCCCATGAAGGAGTGCTGCTTACTGGCTTGGTCTTCATGGATTTCTCAGCCTGCTTTCTTATAGCACTCAGGACCACCAACTTAGGAATGACACCACCCTCAATGACCAGGGCTCTCCCACATCAATCATCAATCAAGAAAATGCACCAAATGCACCAAAGGCTTGCCCATAGGCCAATCTGATGGGGACATTTTCTCAATTAGGGCTCCCTCTTCCAAAACGATTTTAACTCATGTCAAGTGGACATAAAATTATCCAGTACAAAGATAATGTTGACAGGTATTTATTTTGATTGGAAAGATGGCCCTTATTCAAAATGAATGTCAAAGCTTTGCTTTGAAAAGATGTAATAACATTTGATTATCAAACAGTGAAAAGTCCACTGAATCAGGAATTGGCAGAACTGAACACCACTCCAACCACTGGATGATCATCTTGGAGATCAGGTAGCCTCTGTAGAACCCAGTATAAAGTGCACCAGGCTCCTTTGCATTCTGAAAGACCCTGGGTGTAAGGAAACTGGGAAGGACTGTCAGGGAGGTCTCACTAGGAGCTTTGAGGGAAAAACATCTCAGGCCAGCTCAAGGTATTCATTCCATTCTTTGAAGAATACACATCTCATACACACATCGGTATCTTATCATACCAGGAACTATTTGAAAAGTTCAGTGGTGGCATCATTGAGAAAAACATTTTTCTTAGCTGGTCATAGTGGTGCAAAAGTTTCATCTCTCTGTCTCCATTAATATCACCCCAAATCTGGATACTATAAGGACATCCCTCAATAAAGAAACAAATTGCTCTGTACCCATTAAACAGAACCTTATTAAACAATAAAGGAGCTACCAAAACATGAAGATTAAATGCACATTGTAAATGAGCAAAATCAGTTTGGATAAGCTGCACATTGTTTATTTCTAATTATGTGACTTTTTGTAAAAAAAAAAAAAAAACAAAGCTATAGAGACAGTGGGGAAAAAATCTAAGTTTGTCAGGAGATCAAGGAAATGGAGTGTGGTGGATTGGAAAAATGAGCAGTGTGTGTGGGGGGGGCATCAGATCAGGAAAACTATTTTGTATCATACTCTAATGGTAAATAAATGACACTTGGCATTTGTCGAAACCAATAGTGTTTACAGCACAAATAGTAAACTTTCATGTATTCAACTTAGAAGAATCATAGGTTAGCATGCACAGTACAAGCATACAGGTTAGCATGCACAGTACAAGCATAAAGGTTAGCATGCACAGTACAAGCATACAGGTTAGCATGCACACATGCATTCTTTGCTTTGTCAGCTGAGAAGTTCCCCCAAATAACTGCCCATTAGCAATGAGCACATCTAGTGTCCAGATAGCAGTTTCTAAAATCATGCTTAATAAAGACAACCAGGGATCCTTGAAACAATAATCAGATCCAACTGAGAAGGGCAGTGTGCAAGATGAGTTTGGAACATCTCACATCAGAAAGTCAGAAGGAACTAATAAAGAAATAAACGGCCCTCAATGAAAACAATGAGATGCTCAGAAGCCAATTGAGAGGCCTCCAAAAGGCCAAGGGTGGGACAATTTGAGTAACCAAATAAACACACCCAAAGTATAAAACGAATACCCACAAATATGCTCTGATATGAATGAATAACTAAGTGGTAAGAGGTAAATTTCCATGTAGAAGGATTCCATACAATCTATGCAGATGTTCTGCCTCCTGGATGGCACTCTCACCCCTTCAGCTGTGGTCTACCCATCTGACTTCCCACTAATAGTACAGCATGGAAGGACAAGAGAAGTCATAGTGGACCAGACCAACCCAGCAAACATTCCAGTGGTTAGGTGAGTCAAGTCAATGTTAACAGTCACAAGTCCTTGGATGTTAGGTGATACAATGGAATGGCGATACCTTGAAAAACTTCATCCCCCCCAAACCACAGTGTTAGACATGAGGAGCCTCAGGTGATGGAGGAATGTCCTGTGAAATACAACAAGCAGGAATTCTCAAAAATGAGGAGGTCTATCAAAGCAAGAGACATCTGAGAGACTGCCACAGTCAAGAGGATCCCGAAGACACCTAATAACTGAATACAGCATGGCATCCCAGAACAGAAAGTGAGAGTTAGGCAAAAGTTAATGAACTTTAAACTCAAGGACGAGCAGGCATACGGTATGGACTTTACTAATAAATGTGGACCAGTGGCATTCCAAATAATAAGAAATGTATAATCCTAATTGCTTATCAGTTTTTTGACTGAGATCAAGTATAGAAATGTACCATAATAATATGGTGTCAATAATGGGGAAATGATTATTATCTTCCCTGCTTTTATGAGAATCTAAAACTTTTGAAGAATATAGCCTTTAATAAATGAATGGTGTTAAATTTGAAAGCCTTAAGAAGCCAAACAATGTTGCTATGTAAGAAACTGACCCATGGCACTTTGAGTTCCACCTGTACTGAGGAGTCCAAATTTACAAGTAGTGACTTGCTTCTTTTAGTCTGTCAAGAAGATGTAAGGATGGCAGCAGGGTCTAGCTAACATTAGGCAGTGACAAACTAATCTCCTTCAATCCCTTCCCTCTCAGAAGTCAGGAGACAGCATCAGTACCACGATCCCCGCAGTCCTTTATCTGCCAATCAGAAGCTGCACTCTCGTAAGTTTTTAAGTCGGACTATGTCAGAGTCGGCCGTCATTTGACAGCTGGGACAGACCTGCCAAGACTTGGCGTAGGGACAGCAATAAAGGTGCTGAGGGAGTGTTCTGGGAAGCCCAGCTCCTACATCTCAGCAAGTTTGCTGATGATGTCAAGTTTCCATATTTTCAGCAGCTTCTTTGAAACACATCCTTAAATGCTCTTGAGTGAGGCAAAGGAAAACAAGCAGCAAGCTTGCCTTCTCTCTTTGACCGACAGATGTGGTTACATTTATTAGGCTTTATCATTTCTTCCATAAAGGACGTGGGAATGTGAGGCTATCAGTTGCAAAAGAGTGTAACCTGCCCGTTGGTTTATAGAAATGTACAGAGTAGACATTAATAGAAACATGAGATAAAGAAATAAAGTAGCCTAAGGGGATGAAAGTGTGCCTTCCCACATACTGACACATGGGTAGCACTAGTGTTCGACCCTTCCGGTCTCATAGTGTAACTCAAGAGAAAACCATTTCTAAATGACTCTTCAGAGTATCTGCGCACACTCCCGAGATGAAAAGTATAATCCTATCCTGATTATTGCAAACACACATCCTTTAGAATGGTCTCATCTCATTTAAGGAGTGAACTTTGCTGAGCTAGAGAGTTTACGCTCAAACTAGCAAAGAATCAAAGTAAAGAGTTTTCAAATGAGACAGCTGGCGATTTTCCCATAGTCACCGTTTAAGTGCAGTCACAGAGAGAGGCCCGCATATCGGAATGCTGTCTGTGGAAAACCTTGACAGGGAATACACTTGCAGGAGGCTGGGGGCTACTCTACCCCTCTTCACTCACTGTCACTCCAGGGGTGATGCTAGCATTTGAGGTTAAGCCTTGCTTCTCATAGTGCAAATCACCCACTCTTCAAGGACATTTCTTGCATTTATAACTGGGAAAGTCCAAAAATCCAGTTATGAAATGCCTTAGGAAACACAAAGTGTCCTTGGGGGATTTAGGACAGGTATCGTTAAACTCATTTCCAAAGTCCATTCATTATTTATTTCTTTAAAAGTGTTGAGGTAGTCACAATGTATCTGAATCTCCCCGTGATGAAAGATAACATTGTTTTTCCATTTCAAACTCTGTCACAACAAATCGTGTGTGTGTGTGTGTGTGTGTGTGTGTGTGTGTGTGTGTGTGTGTACTGAACACCTGTGAACTAGGTAACTATTTGGCATGCCTGTGCAAAGTGACTAAATTAACTTCTGGAAGTAGATCTGCTCACCCAACTGATTTGTGCATTTTCCACGTTGGTAGACACTCTGATGTAGCCCTCTTACAGATGTAGCCTCGGTTTATATCTCCACCAAGACCATGTGAGAATCCTCTACTGCCCGTGTTTTTAAAAGCCAGAAGCATGGGCCACAGAGGACAGGTCTACCCCACACCCAGAAGATCTACCCCAACCCCCTCAGCAGATGAAAATCCTATTTCTGAGGGAGCAGCCACTCTGTTTACTTCTAGGTCGCTATGTGACAAATGTGTCCCCAGCTCAGGTTTACAAGTTCCAGATGAAGGTGGTTTGTCTTTCAACACAAACCATCTTTCACCAGGCTGACCTCGAGATTCCCAGGACAACACTCTCCTTAGCACTCTGTGTTTCGGATGTGCCCACCGAGTCAGGGATAGAGATGCTAGAAATCTCAGGAGGAAAAACAGAAAAACCATTTTTCTCTTGGTGTTAGCAGATACCTTTCATTTCTTAGGCTGACTCACTTCTTTTTCATATGAACCAGGGTAACACTGGGACAGTGTCATTTTAGCAGGGCTATTTTAAGTCCTTGGCTAAGATCTTTATATTTTAATGAACTTATTGGTAAAGAAGAAATAAGTTTATTTCTATCAAAACAATCATTCCATAGAATCATCACTAGTTAATAACAAAATCTGCAATACTAATATTCTTATGTCTTATTTCTGGGGCACTTGACACAGACTATTTCTTGAAATTGATCAAACGAATGGACTCACTTTGGTGTGAGGCAGGTTCTCCCCTCAGTTCTCAGACTCAGACTTAAGTGGATGAGACAAATGCCTTAATTTTTCTTGGCAGAGTGACCTATTCACAAGTCAGGAACCAAGCTCTTGGCTGCTCTGTGGCTCAGTAAACTGATAGAAGATGCCCAGTATCCAGCCATCGTAGTTCCCATGTCAGCTATTTGATGGTCAAAAATTCTACAGCAAGAAGAGGGCAGGTGAATCTACTGGGCACTAGTTTCTCTGCTCCCTCCCCCTTTCTGTCCATCCTGCTTCCCTTGACCTTAGCAATCTTTTCATCCATTTACAGTACCCCAGGTTCTTTCCTGTCTCATCCCAAAGACCAGCTCTCATCAGATCCACTCTCTCTGCTGACTTCCCAGGCCAAGCACCGGCATCCTCCCTCCTCAAGTCTGCACTGTTTTCCCTGCCCACTGGCCTCCTCCCTCTGACTTCTTCAGCCTTAACCCCTCCTCCATCGTTCACTCCGTCTCCAATCACCAGTCACCCTCACACTTTTCCACTAAGAGAAGCACATTTGCAGCTTGCCTTGGCCTCCACCTGTCAGTAACCTCCAACGTGGAGCTTTCCAGATCTTGGTGTTTCTCAAGTGCAGACTAATGATGTAATTTGACTATTGCTGTAGCCACAGGCTTTCCCAATTTGAAAGGCTTCGTTTCCAACAGTCCTTTGGGGCAGAGAGAAACAAAGGATCAAAGGCCACCTGTAACACTTCAGCTATCCGGAATAAAAATTTAAATGAAGACAAAAGCAATAGATCTGAGGTTGGGGCAGAGAGCACTTGCCGAGTAGGTGTGAGGTCTTGGATTTAGACTTCAATACTACATGCAGGGGGGGGGGGGGGAGCAATACATTTAAAGTATTGAGTTTGTGTCTTCCATGGGAAGGAAAAGGGGCTATATTCAAAGCATCTTTAACAGATAAAAATCCTTCGTTTGAAGGTTTGGGATATAGCTTAGTAGAAGAGTGCTCACTTAACAGGTAAAGGCCCTGGGTTTGATTCTCAGTACAATGAGAAAACAGAGAAACACCAATTTTCAAGAATCAAAGGCAAGGGTTTAAATGGTTTAAATGGTTTCCTGGTGTATTTTTTTTTCTATCAAAATTTAAAAGCTTAAGCTGTTGTCACTGCTGGCACAGTCATTTCTTGGGGAATGTAGACACCATCCATGATGATGAGGAGGTTGTCATGAGAAAGTTACTTATTGACAAACTGTACAACCCACTTCAGAAAAAAAAAAAAAAAAAAAAAAGGAGGAGGTTTCTCACAGTGATCCAAAACAGAACTTCCTGCGGCTGGAGGAATAGCTTAGTCAGTAGAGTGGGCACTTAGCATGCAGGAAGCCCTGGGTTCAATTCCCAGCACCACAGAAACTGGGTGTCGTAGTGTACACCTGTAATCCTAGCACTTGGGTAGTGGAAGCAGGAGGACCAGAAGTTCAAGGTTATCCTCAGCTGCCTAGAAAATTGAAGGATAGCCTAGACTAAATGAGACCTTGTCTCAACCACAAAACAAACAGCAAGCCCCACAGGACTACTATCTAAACTAGCAGCCTCATTCTCAATTGTTTGTTCAAGAGAATTGAAATCAAGACCTTGAAGAGATGTTTGCATTCACACGGTTCACAATAACCAAGATGGGGGAAACAACGAGTCCACTGTTCAGTAAACAAATAAAGAAAAGAAAGTGTGATACACATGTATACACACACACACACACACACACACACACACACACACACACACGTGCGCGAATGTTCTTCAGCACTAGCAAGAAGGTAGTCTGCCATGTGTCAAGGGTGAAGCAAGCTAGTTGCGAGAGGACACCATAATGAGAAGCCCGCGAAGGCTGACTTTCATCAGACTTCCTTGGCTCCTGGTGACACCCAAGAAAAGAAACACCAGTGTTTGCTATTTCTGATAGGCACAGGGTTGAGTGAGCATGGTCACTGACGGGGACACATACCTGACCCCAGGAGACAATGCATGGTCACAGGTAGCAGGAAATGGAACAGAAATGCTGCATCACCTGGAAGCAGGCAAGTCAATGATAATCACTTTTCTGGCCATTTCTCCCAGCAGAGGCTGGGAGTAAGTAAGGAGCCAAGGGGTGCTGTAAGATTGCCCCCCACTACCTCAGGCTGGACCTCCTGCCTCTTATTTAATAGGCAACACCAGCAGGAGCAACTATTCTTACTATCTTTCAATCTCCCATCCTTTTGCCTAGGTATCCCCTTCCCAACCCTGTGCTCACCTACTCCCATCTCCAACTGCTCCGTCCCTGTTCCAGAAGAAAAGAAAAAACAAAAACAAAAAAAAAAAACAAAAAAACAAACCAAAACTGGAAAAGCATAGTCCTCCATTCATCTTTAAAAGCACACTGGCCACTCCCATGGTCACATGCCTCACTCTCAGTTCAAATCTCATTTACAGAAACATGTATATACTGCTTGAATCTATGTATGCATATGTATACAGGTAGATAGTAGATCTGAATTGCTACGTAAATATAATTAGAATAATGAACCAAACATATCATTGTGCTATAAAATATAGAGGATCTGGTACTATTAGTATAAATGAAGTTAAAAAAAAAAAACAATTTCTTCTATGATAATCACCTTTACAAAGCAAAACCCCCTAGGAAGCTATTAAGGGACAAGCTTTGCCCAGGGTGTGTGCTTAGGATCCTGAATCAAATTACTGAGGGACGGCCCCACTTACTTGCTACATGATATTCGGCTCCTCTGCCCACTCACTGCTGCTTAATAAAGATTCATATCCTCTGCTTCTCACCAATTCGCCAGTTCATTTAACAGCATCTGCTGATGGACCGAAAGATGCAAATAATTTCAATGGGCAGTTCAGATTTTTTTTGCTTAAGATTTGGTTTTTAGGAGCAGAAGGAAAAAAGAAGCCTGCCAATGGTGGAATACAGGGCCAAGTTAACAGTTCACTCTAAAATTACCATCATGCTATGTCAGAGAAAGATTGCAGTTTTTTGGTAGCCTTATTCCTAAAATATATTAAGTTTAAACATGATTAAGAGGCTGCTGGAGAATGGGTGGTGTTCTGGCTTTGATCTGGCTGCTGATAACCTGGATATTTTCAGTGGGGTGAAAATTCATCCTTGTTATTTTATGATGTGGTTACTTTTGGGAATTCATGAATGTTTCAATAAAGGGTTTAAAAAATGCATGTGCTATCTTCACATACGGATATAGAAGACCTGGGCATGTCTGTGAATATACTTTGTCATGTGGTTAAAACCCTGGAATATTTGCTGCTTGAACCCCAAAAAGGTAAGTTCAAGAATTCAGTCTTGAGCCTGAGAAGTACATTTTTACTTGTGGGTGCATGTCTGAGCACAGCCAACAGCAGACTCTTTGTAGAAATGATTTCAGATGGGTTTAGATTCAGGTGGTAATGGGGGCTGGGCTGTGGCTAGGCCTGATAGGAAAAAAAAAAAAAACTGCTCTGTGACCACAGCAGTTCCCAGGAGACTCTGCTGAGGTCACCAGCTGTGCCTGCCTATCTTTCAGGCACTTCAATTTGGGATGTGAGAGCCACTTGCCACAACCTACTAACAAAGCCAAATAGCCACCTCTCATCTTTTTCCCTCCCCCCTGTCCCCACCAGGACATCTCAACTGGGGGCCTATACCCCAGTTCACCCTGGGCCCCTCCCTACAGCCCCCAAGTAGACATGCTATTTAAAACAAAAACGCAGCTTTGCCTTCCATCAGTGGTGGTTCCCTTGAGTTTGTGGACTGCTTGCCTCTGCACCAGTCAGCCTTTCTTCCAGTCATGTTGGGCTTCTGTGTGGGCACCCACACAGGCTACAGGAAGGTGACTTACCTCTTCCTGGTTCCAGGGACAGAGCCTTTATTCTCCTCACACACATCTCCACTACAGAATATAGAGCACACAAGGCATGGCAGAAACATCGAAAGCTGTGAGCGCTTGAGAGTTATGACTGAGTCTCCAGATGGAGCTTTGCCTCATGCTGATCTCTCTGCCTTTTCAGTAAAATAATAGATGAGTTTACTGTTTCACCTTCCAGTTGGAATTGCCCAAAACAATCTGATACACTTGTTTTTTTTCCTGGTGGTTCTGGACCTTGAAGGCAAGGTCTTGTACATGCTAAGCAAGTGCTCTACCACTGAGCTACACCCCAGCCCTTGAAGAAAATTTCTTATACTAGCTGTCAGTGCTCACTAGCTCTGCTCCCTTATCCATTCCTGGTGACACGCCAGACATGAACCAATTGTCCCTCTGTGTACCCACTGTCCTTTTGACAAAAGCATTTATTTTGTTTTGTCATATATTGATTGTCTGGGTTCATCGTCCCTTGTCAGCAACTCTGAAGTTCAAGATGCATGGAAAAGACAAAAACTCTTTTTCTTTTTTAGACACTTTGCATTGGTTGACAATTTTGATTTAAGAATGATGTAGAGGTATTTCTCTCTAGTATTTATGTGATTATTTCACTGCAGGGGTCTGAAGGTGCCTGACTTTGAGATGTTGTCACAAAACTTAAAGGAATGTTAGGTGATTTTAAGTCTACAACCCCAGGCTCATAGCCTCTGTGCCACAGATGGCAGGAATTTAATATTTGTGGTTTGGGGAGAATGTGTGTATCATACATACTGTACATTGCTTTGCTATGAATATTATATGATATTCTTGTGGAAGAAACCATTTCCCAATCGAGAAGGCTCCAGCTCTTCTGTCTACCAGTGGATCCACCAACTTGCACGCAGGAGCTGGTGCCTTCAGAATCGAAGAAAATGACTTCATCATGATCTTAATCTACACTACTTCTGGAAACACAGTCAATGCCTCTGTGACATTATAATGATGGCTGTACGACTTTCTTGGTCAAAACCGTACAACACAATAAGTGGTGCTTGATGGGAACTTTGACCTTCAGTTAGTGCTATTGACTCACCAGAGATGTTAGCAGTCGGAAAACTGTAGGGACAGAAAATGAGGAGCTTAAAGGGATTCAGAGTTTTCTGCTCCAACTCTCTATAGACATAAAGCTTCCTTGAAAGGTCTACCAGTAGAAGCTTGTTATGGTGGTGCGCATCTGTGATCCCAGTACTCAGGAGCCTGAGGCATGAGAAGTTCAAGTTCAAGGCCAGCCTAGGCTACATAGCAAGAACCCATCTCAAAAAGGAAAAGTTCAAATAGAGCAATGGGGAGATGAGAATGACCAGAGTATGTTACATGAATACATGCATGAAAAACCCTATAATAAATCCCATTTCTTTGCACAATTAACTACTTTTGTACTAGTTTTTTTATAAGTCCATGTACACTTTTAATTTGATAAATAAATGAATGTATATTGAGAAAATTGTCTTACTTTTGATGACTCATTCAGTAAGTATGCTGGCAGGCCCTCTGTACCAGGAAATGTATTTGATGAAATGGGATGGAGATGCATCTACCTTTATCCATGTAGCTAAAATCCACTCCCCCTTACAATGTCTGCCTATTAGTAAGCATCCCTTCTTCACCTGGAGATCTGGATGATAACCAAGTTTCCAAGACTCACTCTGGGGGCAGTGTAAGGAAACAGGTACAGCTGTGTGGAGAGATGGCTCTTGTATTGAAGGCAGGTATAAGTTTCCAAAGGAAAACAGGTGGACATTGTAGATGAAGGAGCTTGGGAAGAAAAGACTCATGCCTCAGGGAGTGGGGAAAGGAGACTCTCCCTTGAGAGTCTAAGATAGCATGGTGATTGGAGATGCAGATATTGAACTCACTCACTAGTTGGAGGACTTGTGAGTTTGGGGAAGTGTGGGATCTCTCCAGGTTTACACTCCTCTGTTATAAGCTGCCCCATAGACCTATACCAATTAAACAAAACCATCTAAGTCAAGTACTCAGTACTATGATAAGAATATAACACTCGAATAAACGTAGTCACTATTAGCCTTTTATGGACTACCAAAACCCTCTCTTGTAATTCTCCAATAAAGAAGTTTTCATAGATCAAGATCAGTGTGTTGGTTTTGAAGAGACTGGGAGAAAGACAATGTCCAACGGTAGAGTAAAAAGGAGTGCCAACCCCCCACCCCCGTCCTGCATCGAGTAAGAGACTGTTGGCTAGTGAGGGATTCATAGCTCCAAGTTTCAAGTGGAAGTGGTTTTGCCCAGGGTGAAGCTGGAAGGAAGATTCATGATGCTGCCAAAGAACTGTTTGGAGGAAGCAGATGCAAAGAGGAGCAATGAAATAAATCCTATGGTTGAGAGAACACTGCTCTTCTCCAACGGGAGCTGGAGAAACCAGTGAGCTCCTGAGAAGAACAGGAACCATTCCAAGACATGCCTGTTAAATTTAAGTAGGTTGGATTTGACAGGTGGGAGCAAATAAACTCAAAAGGCAGCACTCAGCCCACCCATGCTCTCTTAGCGAGACTGCTGCAGAGTTGATTCACCTCCCCTCCGCCTGCCTCCCATTGAGTCAGGAACCTCCCTTGTCTCTGACCTCTTTGCTCTCCCATGCTGGTCTATACCACATCTCCAGACTGACGTCTCTATCACACTGGGTTCATGCCCTTTCTCCTTTCTTCTAGACTATTCTGTTTCCTTGCTTTCTGATCCAAGGCCAAGGAGTTTTCTTGGGAACCTGTGGTCTTACTGAGAGAGTCTCTCTTATCTATGCAAGCTTCCAGATCAATCTCCTCTACAGGACCCTCTAGTAAAGCAAAATACTTCAGCCAATACTTGCAAAAGAAATCTGTCATTTAGGGTTGACTGATTTGAAATATTTTTTTCTTGAGTTATTTTTGCCATTGGTATGCCATCCATTTCTTGTGCATCAATTTGGTTTTAGCTCCTCTGAAAAGTTCCACCCCTTTTAAAACTTTTTTTGTCCTAATCAAACACTTCTCCCGCCATTGTTCTTCTTTCTTCATTAGAGCTGTCTGAGCTTTCAAACGCGGCTTTCTAAAGCAGGTCCTTGACGAATCGCCTTTCTTTTGAATATGTGGTCTTTAGAGGAAGCTCTAAATTTGAGTTCCACATGTTTAAGAATTTGTATTATCAGATTAATCAGTAGGAAGAAATAATTGTCCCACTGCTTTTAATGGAAGATCAGGGAGAGAAAGGATCATTTTCTTGACACATAAAAGGACTGTTCAATCATGAGCAATTTAGCTAAAAGGAAAGAATTAGCTCGGATTTGAAATATGTCATTTTCGCTCCTTCCTAGAACACAGACAAGGGGCTTGTTCCCTGAGCTCAGAACTTGATGTTGGCCTATTTTACCTTCCATTTTTGTCACTAGTATGTTTGGTTTGATTTTTTTTCCATCAAAGCATATACTTATAAACTAACAGGAAGCTCCAAATTCCTTTATTTTACCCAGCCTAAACATAAATCTAAGCCCCCCAGGAAGTGAAGGGAGCTAGTGCCTTCTTCTTCCTTGATTTTATTTAACTGCCAAAAGCAAGTCAGAAGAAAATGACTGGAAATTTCTTTTAAAGATAAACCAGGTGTTTGAAGCACCTGTTCTCCATTCCAAGGAACAGCCCTGGTCTATCTTGGCTTTTAAAGACTCATTGGCTTTCCACTTCTGACATGGCTTTGATTTGTTCTTCTATCTTGACCTATGTCTCAGCACTCCATACCCAGACTCACTTCTCAGATGGCTGTGGAGTCCTGGTCCTGTCCCTTACAACCTGAGTGGCACTGAGCAACTTATTAAATCCTCTCTGGGCTCCAGCATTCTAGAGAAAAATATCACAGAATCCAAAGTCCTACAGAAGGAGAACTAGGGGAAATGCAGAGCCTGCTGAAGCTTGTATCTGGTGGTTTGACTTAAGGTTCAGGTTGCTTCGGCACTGGTGGTATTTCTTCATACAGGTGTTTGTTTCTTGCAAAACACACAGCTGACAAAAAGATCAGCACTTAGAGTATGCCGAGTGTCTACCATTCAATAAGAGGGAGCTTCTCCTCCTCCTCCTCCTCCTCCTCCTCCTCCTCCTCCTCCTCCTCCTCCTTTTTTCTTCTTCCTCCTCCTCCCCTCCTCCTCCTCCCCCTCCTCCTCCTCCTTTTTCTTATGGATTGAAGCCAGGGCTTTGCAAATGCATATACTATCACTAAGCCATGCTCTCAGAAATCTTAAGTGAGAACTTCTCAAGAGAAGCTATACAAATGGCCAGCAAGACACTAAAAGATACTCAACATTATGTCATCAAGCAAAAGCAAATTTAAAATCAAAGCAAGATGTTTAAGTCTAGCAGATGAAACTAAAGCTAAAATTAGCAGATGAGTGGTACTCAGTGTTATGAATTAAGGGCACAGAGAAACTGGAGTCTCACACCTTGTAGGTGGGAATGTAAAATGGTAAAACCAATATGAAAAGCTACCTGGCAGTTTATTATAAAGTTAAATATAAGATGACTTTACAATCCAGCAACTCCAGTCTAGATACTTACCCAAAGAAGTTACACATAAGTCTGTGAAAAAAATCCATATATATATGTATATATATATCTAGGATATATATATATATATATATATATATCTAGGAAAAAGGATATATATATAGATAGATCTATATCTAGATCTATCTATATATATATATCTCCTAGAAATGACTCAAATGCCCATTGGCAGGAGAATAGATGGCTAAACATTTTTTATAACAAGCTGCTACTAGGGGGTTTTAAAGAAGGGCTCAAGTACTGATGTACCATAAAGTGGGTAAATCCAAAAACACTATGTCGACTTGAAGGATAAACCGAATGACCCCATCACATGAAAATCTGAACAAACAAAGCAATTTATGGTGAAAAAAAATTGAGAGTGTGGTCTTTCTTGGTCAGCACTGGCTGGTGGTGCTGTTTAGGCATACACATACAATACAATGATATCAATCAGATTAGAGTTCAAAAAAGCAACAGATCATGACTGAGGATCCCAAAAAGTCATATGTAGTCTAATCAGAAAACCCATCCCATCAATATTAAGACGCGTCCCCTGGCATCAAGATGTGCCTTAGAATCAATGGCATGTCAGGTTTTTTTTTTTTTTTTAAATATTCTTAGAAGTATGTTAAATTATAGAATATTGAAAGTGACTTCTAAGTAATTTTTAAACATTTTACAAAATTCTCCCTATAGTCATCTCAATTGAGCACTTCTTCCATAGTTCCTGCTTGGATAGCGCTTTTAACACCTACTAACTTAGGTATTGGGCAATCTAGCATCGCTCTGATTTCCTGCCCTGCAGAATGACTTGCTCTAACAACTCCGCCTTGGAGTCACTGAAGACAAATTAACCTGGCTGTCAGACCCCAGCCCCGCTCTCTACAGCCCCACAGTCGGGGCTTCAGCTTCCGTTAATAGGTGCAGCTAGGCCACAGCCGTAAGGCCTCGCTAAGCCAAAGGCGGGAGTAACTTGAGCGTTGCCATGGCTCCAGCTGCCAATTCTGCTCAATCCCTGTCTGGTCCTAATGACTAGTTTGGTGGGAAGTGCCAACCAAGTCCTTTCCATTCTCTCAAATTAGTGTGAAAGATAAACTTTGTGTTGGTTCACTTAGTAGCGATTCCCAACCTCATCATCCCGTGCCGTCCTCAATTAGGGAGGCTGAAAAGCTAAGTATTGGATTTCCTATCTTCCCCAGTTACGTGTGGTAGCCACGTGACCTGCCCTGGCCAATGAACATACTGCAATGGGAGAAGGGGCGAGAGAAAGTTCTGATCTCTTGTTAATCTCACCTCGCTGGTTGAATGCAGAGATGCTCTCTGGCAGCTGTTAACCTGCAAGGATGAAGAACTCCAAGCCAAGAGGGTGGAGAGGGAAAACAGAAACAGCCTTGAAACAAACTACGGTTACAGTTTTAATGACGCTGTTAATGACTATTTTTCTAGAAGTCTTTAGCTACTAGTGACTCACATTGAAATATTTATAGGTTAAATATGGTGCCTAGAACTTGCTTCCGAGTTGCCTAGTGGAAGCTGGTGGAAAGAATAAATGTGTAGGTAAATGATATAACACCAACGGTTGTGGAAACCGGATAGACATACACCCACCTGGGCCAATTTGTTTTCACGTATGTTTTAAATCCTCCATAATAAAATGACTAAGAGATCTGGCTGAGACTACCGCAGTAGTCAAGTTTAACATCACCAGTTGGATCTGGTACTTTCTCTTTAATGTGGCCAAATATCTAACAAGAAGCAAACCAAAGGAGGAAGGATTTGTTTTGGCTCCCAGTAAAAGAGGGCAGGCAAGGCCTGGGAGGTGATGGAGGAGTGAGTGTGTGACTGGGACACCTCACATGTGAGCAGTCCAGGAAGCAGAAAACAAGGAATGCTGGTACTCAGCTGGATTCCCCTCCCCCTTTTTATTCAGTCCCGGCCCCCAGACCACAGAGTAGTACCACCCACATTCATAGTGGATTTTTTCTCCTCAGCCTTGTAAGTGCCTGAATCATGCGCGGTCCACCAGGCCTGGCTGGCTCTTCCTCCTAGTTAAACCCCTCTGAAAACAAGCCCACAGACAGGTCCAGAGGTGTGTCTCCTAGGTGACTCCAAGTTTAGTCAGTTGACACTGAAGGTAAACCACCACAGAGGTTAACTATTGATTAACATCACTGTTGTTCGTCATGATAAAATCGTGAATCCCTTGAAAGGATGCAGTGAGAAGGGCATTCCATGTCTACGGTGGTCCTCCCCAAGTCATCTCAGTGTGGTCAGGAGAAATCATTAGACAAATCAAAGTGAGGAGTGTCCTATAAAATATCCAACCAGCATTCTTCCAGAAATGCCAAAACCATGAAAAATCAAGTGAGGACCTAAGACACTGAGAGGCTGAGAGATGCCTGAGGAGACCTGGGGACTAGAGACAATGAGGCGGGGCCCGGATTCTGGACTGCACAAGCACACTCATGGACAAACCGACAAAAATGCCAATGAAAACTGTGTTTAATCAACAGTATCAATACAAATTTCTTACTTTTGATTAATGTGTTAAAGTGACAGGAAACTGGGTAAAATGTACATAAAACCTTTGTATCTTCTTTATGGCTTCTCTGTGACTTCAAAGTCATTCCAAATCAAAAAAGATTATTTTAAAAAAAAATCTGAAAGAAAGGAAGAGTTTGGATTTCCAATGGCATTGCGAAATGCTGAGCTAACATCAGCAAGGGCCCACCCCGAGAGTCCTCCTTATGTGAGAAAAAAAAATCTCAATAGCTAGGTTAGCTAGCAGTTGACTAAATATGAATTGATAAAATGTGCTTATGTGCCTGCTGCAGTTAGCTCTTAAAACCCATAGCTAAGAACAAGAGCCCTTAGTACCTTGAGCAATTTAGAGGCAGTTCTCTGAGGAGCCAGTTCCCTCCCCACACTGCTGGCCAGAGGCATCATTCCAGCAGGACTTGCCTGCCAACCTCGCCCCACCCCCACCCCAGTGCTCATAAGGGAACCAGGATATGAAGAGAAGGACTGCCTGTCTCTCTCAGAGCCTGCCTGAAGCAAACAACTGGTAGTCCTTGTGATGTAAGATCAACGGGGAGGCAATAACTGTCTTTTTTACTTCAGTTCTTCATTGGCATACTTTGCTGCTTCAGTTCTTCAGCTACGATTCAGGGGGTGCCACGGAGAACAGATCTCATGCAATAAAAATACACAATCCCCACCAGTCAACTAGTAAAAATGTGTGAGACACATATGAATAAAAAACATGAAACTTTATAGGAGATGAAAGAAGGATCTGACGGAAAACAGTCTCATCGTGGTCTCTGATGGGAAGACGCTGCGCTGTAAAGCGGCCTTTGTCCTAAGTTAATCTGCAAGTCAAAATATTGCCAATCAGAAGTTGGGTGTATAAAAACCAAGTCTCATAAATTGTATAAAAGGAAGTAAAATGGCTCACATCTCTTAATGAGAAACATAGCCGTAACACACTTACAAGACGACAGACGAGAAAACTTCTGCCATCAAAGAGTTCAAAGCGCCAGCTATCAAAGAGAAAACTGATACATTTAGGCTTCATCAAAGCTTAAAACTTTGCTCTGGGAAAGACTATGTCGAGAGAATAGAAAGACAAGCCGTGACGAGGCCAAAAGCAACTACATGTCACATCTAACAAAGGTGAGCAGCTATCTGGTTCTGGGGCCAAGTAGAAAATGAAAACATGGGACCCTCATTGCAACATCATTAAGGATGGCAAGATATAGGGAGATGGACCACAGGTTAAAGTACTTTCTGTGTATTCGAGAGACTATCATTTGTGTCTCCTGAACCCACATAAATGCCAACTGGGCATGGGAACCTGTTCTGAATTTTACTGAGAGATTCTGGCTCAAAAAGACAAAGTGGAAGAACCATTGAGGAAGATTCCAAACATCAACTTCATGCCTCTACACACACACAGGCACATACATATATGCACACCTGCCCACACCTGTGTGCACACATGTGAACACACACACATGCATACACACAGTGCACACACACACACACACACACACACACACACACACACACACACACGCATGCACGCACGCACGCACAAAGAAAAAATATTTCAAGGATGCAACAGCCAAACATTAAACAGCATGGGTCTTTAGTAGTGTAGGGTCCTATGTGACCACATGGGACATATTCTCATGAGGATGGCCTAGCCAAACAAAGAATCTGCATCCAGAATTTATAAAGAATTTTAAAATTCACTAATAAGAAAAGTAATGTCTTAAAAATAAGCAAATGTGAACATTTGAGAGGCATCAGGTGTCAGCCTAGAGTAGGGCCACACTATGTCACACCAGCACTTCACTTTTGTGCTGCATTAGCCTTCAGAGAAGCCCTCCAGAGCAGTTTCCCAACAAGAAGTAGTTGTTGAGGAAAAGAGAGACTTTCTGACTGTGTTCCAGGCCTACTTTGTGCACACCTATCTGCATTTGTAGTGTTTTTGTTTCTGTTTTTTATGTGAGGGAGAAAAGCAAAACCAAAGCAAGAGTTCAAGTGTGAGAAGAACACTATGTCTTGGGGCCGGAGAGATGGTAAAGAGCACTGACCACGCTTGCAATGGGACCGCGTTCTGTTCCCAGTCCCCACGTGGTGGCTCACAACCATCTACAGCTTCTGTTCCAATGCCCTCTTCTGGCCTCCATGGGTTCCAGGCATGCATGTGGTGCACATGCACACATGCAGGCAAAACACTTCTACACATAAAGGAAATAAATCTTAAAACAAAGAATGCTGTAACCTGGGACCTTAAACTCTGATGACAAGTCTGTATTAGCACAGTTTGGAAAGTGAAAATCTAATGCCTGGGCCCACTGAGATGCTTTCATGACCATTCCCTGTGGGGTTTATGGAAGCAAGTCATTGGTGAACATTGGAGAGATGGTGTTGGATAAGAAAGAGAAGGGAGGAGTAAGGGAGAGGGGGAGAGGGAGGTGGGGAAGAGGAGGGAGAAGGGGTCGGGGAGGAAATGAAGGATGTTTCCATTGGAGAAGCCATCTGTACACAAAAACCGGGACCAAGTATTCCCCTCCTGTCCTTAGGATGCTAGAAGCTTGGGTAGTCACATGATCTTACTACAGCTGTCTTACCAGGTTTCATGATTGCCCAGGCTTCTCCACACCAGAAGGTGCTCCTCATGGAAGACACCAAAGACAAGATACATAGAAAAGTCCATCTCATCTCAGCAGAGGGAGAGTTGAAACACAGTTCTGAAAAGTGTTCAGTGATTCTATGAATACATCAGGTATATTTATTTCCACACATAAAACTCCTTTTGTTAAAATTACTGATGCCTCTAGTAATAAGAATGGAATTTAAAATGACTTTAACAGGATAAATGACAATTCTGTCAGGATAAGTCAAGTCCTGTGTCATGTTTTAAAGTTATTTTCTGTGTTTATAATTTTATTTGTGAAATATACTGCCACAGGGAAGGAATTCCTCGAGTTGTGCTCCTAATTTTCCAAGCCCCTTAATACCGTTTGGGTTAATTGGAGCTATATTGGGGAGTCCTGCTGAATTAATTACCACCAGGTTGCCTCTAAAATTGTCCTTAGGACAAACATGGCCTTGCTTCTTTACGTAGACACAGCTCCCCACAAACAACACAAACCAAGTGCTTTAAAATGTAACATATATAGCACTGTTCATAAAGACATTTATAGCTTCAAGGTTATGAGTCAACAGTTCTTGGAACTATTAAAAGCCATTTTTCAACACTGCAGGAAATTGGTTTGCTCATGTAATAAAGACTGAAAGACAGTGGTTCTCAATCTGTGGGTCACAACCCCTCCGGAGGTCGCACATCAGAGATCCTGCATGTAAGATACTTTCATTAAGATTAACAACAGTAGCAAAATTGCAGTTATGAAGCAGCAACAGTTAATACTGAGATTTGTGAAGGGAAAAAAACAGTTCCACAATTTTTAAGCCAAATTTGAAGCAAGCTTTAACTCAATACTGACCAGGATGGACTTTGGTCAGGACCACTCTCTGGAATTCCCAGCTAAGTGGCAATGAGACACGTGTTGTAGGTACTTTTATAGACAAACTTATACTGCCACTGTATTTTTCCCATGTGGCTTGGCTGTTATTTTCAAGAACTACAACTCCCAGCATTCCAGGAAGTTACCTGGTCCTTGGGCAGGTGGGGCTTACAGGTTAACTTTTGGGTCTTAACGAAATAATTTTATGGTTGGGAGTCACCACAACATGAACTATATTAAAGGGTGTCAGCATTAGAAAGGTTGAGAACCACTGCAAAGAGTATCACGTGAGATGATGCAGGGCAAATGCTGACTATTCTAGCTAATGTCAATATCATTAATCTTTCTCTTATTTTCCAAGAAGATAGGAGGGCCGGACGAAGACCTCTCACCTTCTCAAAAGCGTCTGAGGAAATCTAAAATCTACCCAAAGCACCTGAGTCCTTCATGACTTCTTTTCAAGCTTCCAGGACAGCCTGAAGTTTCCGTCTTGAATGATTATTTCTATCTGGGGGGTATTGAAGAAGACGAGGTTAGAATGTTCTAGCCTCACAACAGCTAATCCTACCACACCGGGTTGAGTGTTTCCTGTCCACTCTGTCCTCTGGTCACCACACTGTTACAATCAGGAGGGAGCAGAAGCTGTCAAAAGTTTTTCTTTACAGCAGAAGGTGGTTAAGGCAGGGACTTATAGCTTGCTTGTCAAGACACCGAGAACGAGTGATGTAATGAGATGCACTTTGAAGAGGAGGTGAGCGTAAGAGGCACACCAGAGGAAAGAGGGTTGGTAAATACTGTGACTCTCATGAACTCACAGTAGCCATGGTGGCCTGCACAGGGCCTTGTAGCAGGCTTTTTCTTTGGGCTGCCAGCTTACAAATAATGGCACGGGGACTTATTATCAATTATAAAAGCTCAGCCTTAGCTTAGGCTTGTTTCTAACTAGCTCTTATAACTTAAATTAACCTATATTTTTCAATCTACATTCTTCCACACCTTTGTTACCTCATCTCCATTTTGCCCATCCTGGTTATTTTGCACCTGGCTGGCAACTCCTCCTTTCTTCTTCCCAGATCTCTCTGTCTCCAGAAGTTCTGCCTACCCTCTTCCTGCTTAGCTAATGGCCACACGTCTCTTTATTAAACCAATCACAGTGACACATCTTCACACAGTGTAAAGGAGTATTCCACGCAATAGTGAATCAGTAAATAGTCAGTCACATCTCCCGGAGGGCTTATGGGGCCCTGTTTCACCCAGGGAAGCTAATAGCAGTTAAGGGCTGTTAAAGAAGAGGAAGACATTGTCTTCAGTGGTGGAGCCACTGGTGAGTTACCCATGCACCAGTGCGTAGTATTACACCTACGCTCCATGGGCGGCCCTGAGTGATCACTGTTAAACACAGTGGGTCATTAAGAAAAACAAAACAAAAAGATGTGAAAGTAGGGTGGGGACTTGATGGGAAGGAGGAGGAGGTTAGCGGGGATGAGAGGATGTTGAGGCATGAGTGTGACCAGACTGTATTACACACACAGATACAGAGAGATAGGTAGGATATATCCTATCTATCTATCTATCTATCTATCTATCTATCTATCTATCTATCATATGGTCAAAGAATAAATTAACTTAAAAGATTTTTTTTTTTAAAGAAAGCAATATGGTCCAGGCCACCCAGTGGTAAATTTCATCATCAGGATAAGAACTGTGTTGATCCATAAGAACCTAGGGCATGGCTCATCATCAAAGAACAGGAAATGGACACCTAAGGTGGGGTCCACATTTTGAATAGTAACATGCATGTTAGGTTTGTATTTTCTTCATCAGTATCTTACTCAAGATATGTTGACTGTCTTCACTGTGCATGGGAGATGCTTTTGTGGTCAGACCCAGGTGCGAATGAGAACTCTCACTTGGGTTCTACGAGAAGACAGTAAATTTGTATTCAAGCAAATAGACAAATTAAAGAACATGTTTGGTAAGCACCTTGCAGCACTGTGGAGGATGAGAGGGGATGCAGCTGTCTGTCTTGAGGATCTAATTTCTCTTCTGGGTTGTGAACTCTTAAATGCCCTGGTGTGTTCCCTATTTTGTCCTGAATGATATGCATGTGGCAATCCACTGTGTAAAGAGCACGTAAACCATGCCTTTTGGAGACAGTGGTCCCTTGCAGCTTTAGTTACTCCTACCTCTGCTCTACCCTCTACACAGAAGGATGCCCTTTCTTTATTCTGCAGTGCGGAGAGCTCTGTCCTCACTACAGTTCAGAAGAGTGCACAGAGCTCAACAGAACAACTTCTCATAGAAAAAAAAATACAAAATTTAATTTGTTGAAGACATTTGAACTTTTAAAGTGTGACCTTTTGGCTTGTTTTTTTTTTTTCCCCAGAATTCTTTATAGCTAGGTCCTTAGCTGGAACTCCCTGATAAGCCACAAGCACACAATTTGTGCAGTAACTGGTGCTCGACAGTAATTTGCACCTTCAGAGGGAATATTTCATCTTCCAAGGGCCTGTTGCAGTTACTTCTTGTAAAAGCCAGCACACATGAAAAATATGGTTGCTCATTATTCAACTTATGAGCCTCAAAAAACTGCATTTCTTTTTTTTAATTCAACACATTTGGGGGTGTCCAGACCATGTGTCTGGTACCAAGATAGGCCCTGGAGATGGAGATGTTACAATGAGCTAAATTGGCCCCACCTTTGACCTTGTGATATTGATCAAATAGTAGTGCTTTCCCGGAGATTTCTTAAATTCTCTATATCTTCTGATTCAAGCTTTAGTGTACCCCAAAATCATAGAATCTGGGTCTCAACCCCGAGTTTCTGACACAGTAGGTCAGGAATGGGGTTTGATAATTTGTACAGTTACTGAATTTCCAAGTGAGGCTGAAGCTGTTGTTGTGGGGACACTTTGGGAGCTGGTATCCGGGACACAGAACTCAAGAATCTGCAGGCAGTTCTTTCGTGTGCCCAGGACTAAACATCACTAAAGAACCATGTACTCATTGTGTAGAGACGGCAGGGTGTGTAGGGAATATTGAAATAAACACAAGCAGTACCCCTAGTTCAAGAAACCTACGTTGTGGTAGAGGCATAATACAGCCTAAGTTTTTGTAGACAGTTCAGTTACCTTGCTGAATAGGTGCTACGTGATCAGGGCCTCAGCAGGGATGGGAATGGCTGGAGAAACCTGCACATTTTAGAAATGAGTAATCTTTGGACTCATAGAAGAAAACAGGAAGTTATCCAGGAAAAACTAACTCGAGGTCTGTCTACTTCCAATATGTTACAAGCAGCAAATTCAAGCATCAGTGGCAGTACTTGTCACCATGTCAGTTGGGGGTCTCCGAGAATAGAAGCTATATGACAGACTGATGGATGGATGGACAGCACAGTCTTTGGAGAGATAAAGACTTTCTATAAAACTGAGACCACAAGGTTGAACAGGACAGTTCCCAGAAATTTCTGTATTTCCCATAAATCATTAATTATTGACCCCCCCTTTTTTGGGAGACAACATCTCACTGTGTATCCCTGGATGGCAAGAAGCTTACTATGTAGATCAGGCTGGCCTTGAACTCATAGACATCTGCCTATCTCTGCCTTCTAGACACTGGGACTCAAGGTGTGTATCATCGTGTCCTTCCTATTGTCTTTTCTTAATGCCAGCTTAGAAGAATTTGCTTTAATATGACCCCAGTAGGGAGTATTTGTATAACAGCTAGGCACCCCATAATGAGTCTGAATCATCCTGGAAAGATGGAATTTTGCTATTTCCACTTTCTCTTTCTTCCAACTTGCAATGTACTTTTTTTGTTAAGTATGTGTGTGAGTGTTGAGCGTATTTGTGAGTCGGCTCCCTGTTACTGTAACAAACACCTGAGACTGTCAACTTTTAAAGAGAAAGGTTTACTTTGGCTCAGTTTTAGATGTTCTATGACTAATTGGCCCCATTGGTTTGGGCCTATAAAGAGACAGCACATCAAGCCATTTGTATCGTGGAGAGGTAACAAAAGAAAGAATAGGAAAAGTCAGAGTGTTACTAGCCCCAAAAGCCAAGAACACATTCACAGTGTCCCAAAGAACTGAAGATTCCACCACAAAGCTGGGACCAAGTCCATGGTGGTTGGAGGGCAAATCAGACTCAAACTACAGTAGTGTAACTAAGAAGCATACACTTCACCCACATGCATACAGGCTGTTGAGTTCAGTCTGTCAGGTCTTCACAGTCTGTCTACTTTGAGGACAGAATTAGCTAACTAATGTTTTCCTACAGGATATGCTATATCATGGGTATTTCAGTGGTTTTTAGTTTGTTTTTCTTTTTGCTCAAGGGAGAAAGAATACAGGATATAAAGCAGTACCTTCCAACAAATCAATCGAAACAAACAAATGTGTGTGTTTGCTGGTGATTTATAATAGAAGGGGGGCAAGAAATGAGAAAATCCATGGAAAATTCTGTGTTCAATTTTCCAGCTGGACCAGAAGAAGTGGTTCTCCAGCATTTGGCTTCTGGAAACCAGGCCTCTGGCTTTGATCTTCTCCCAGTTAGCTTCTTGAACCGTGCCAAGTTTCAGCTTCTTCACAGGACCAGAGCTTTGGATGACATGCCCATCCTTCTCTTCACATAAAAAAAGCCCTTCCTCCTCAAGCCCTAAAAATACCCCTCAGCCTTGGAACACAGCCTTCCTTTCAGCAGCTCCTCACCAGAACAGTTACTTGACCCAGAGCAAGCCAGAACCGGGAAGAAAAGGAAGCCAGCCCACACATAGGTCTCCTTGAAATGTCCGGTTCACAGAAAGAACAAAAATCTTTCCTTCCTCAGCCATGAGACTCGCTCAGCCCAGTTCACACTCTTTCTTTTCTTTTTTTGGAGGAGGACATGGATGTCATGGATGTAGTGTTCTTAGGTTTTTTGTTTGTTTATTTGTTTTTGGTGGGAGATGATTTGTCAAACAAAATCAAAAGCATCTTGACTTGTCCTTGTTGCAACTGAAATAAAGGAAACGGAATTAGGCCACTCAGTGACTTTGTCCCCCAACTCTAGACGTTAACTTTAGAAATCTCATTGCAGTCCAAGACAATAAAATTTCTCAAAGAAATGTTGGGTAGACTTTACTAAATCCTGTATAAAACCATTCAAGGGCTCACTGATGGACTATTCTAGATTCATGCCAAAGCTGCCTTTGGGTGTGTATGTGTGCGCGTGCTGGCCTTACACACACTAAGCAAGGCCTCTATCTCTTAACTACAACCTCAGGCCTTGACAGTGTTGTTTGGTTCACAGCCCTATAAAACCCTTTTGTTGTCCCAGGCTGTAAACAGGGCTCATGGGATAGCATAGGAACTGGGCAGAAGCAAAGCAATGCTGTTTTCAGTTTCAAGAAGGATCCACATGGGTGAAGACATTGGTTAAGGAGGAAAGGTGGAAGATTAGGAGCCCCGACACGGAACTGTGTGAAAAATGATGAAAACACAAAATACGGTAGAGGGAGGCAGGTGCAGTGGAGCCTGAGGGAAGGGGATGGTGAGCTCAAGGCCAGGCCCAGAGCCAGACTCAGTCTCAAAACAGCGAGAGGAGCAACCAGCCATGAAACAGGCAGAAGGTTTGTGGGGGTGAAGGGAGGTCAATGGTCTGAGGACAAAGGCAAAAAGGAAACATTCTGGTCAGCCTTGTGGAATTCTGGAACAAGACAATCGTTGTTCATGAGTCAGTCAGAGAGAGCAGCGGCTTCTGACTCATCCTATCCCAGCCTGCTTCCCTAGACTCCTCCCTCACACAAGACTTCCCCAGACAGACTTCGAATTTCCCCTCTTCTAGGTTCACTCTTTCTGCTTCCATTTTTGCATCAAGAATTTCTTTTTCCCAGGACTTGTACCTATCAAATCCTATACATTCCTTCATGGGCTCTCAGGAGGATACACTCAAAATACATTACATACATGCATGGAAATGCCATCATGAAACCCATTATAAATATTATAATAATAATAATAATAATAATAATAATAATAATAATAATAAATGCTAACAAGCTTTCGTAAAATGATAATAAAAGAATTCTGTTGGTACTGTCAGCACATTGAGCTTAAAGAGACTGAAGGAAGAGGGGAGCAAAGACTGGGTGTGGATGATTCTTTTATCCCGTCTTTTCTGGGCTCGCTATTTAAATTTTCTGCATTTCCGAATAACTCTTGTTATATTTATTACGTTAACTTTGTCACAATATTATATTGTGTCTGAACAAGGCTACTAGTTTACTAATTTATACATCATCTTCCTCAAAATGCTACATGATGCCCCAATAAGGCTAGCAGTTTAGTAACTTACATGTCAATCAGCAGCCCAAGGGAGTTAGACTAGCCTGGAGTTAGACTCAGAGGTGTATGCATTAGACATCAGAAGCAGTAGCATAGGACAGGACATCTTTATTCCAATTCCAATGTGAGCACATGAGACACTTCACTCCCTTCTGGATCATGGTTTCTCAGAGAAAAAATAAAGAGAGATTATCTGTCCCATCCACACCTTGGAGCTGTTAAAGAAAAAAGTGACTCTCAGAAGGTTTTTACAGGTTAAGAACACTACATAAAGTGTGAAATTGCTGAAATAATGGGTGTTGATTCCTTAGCTCTTCAAGCAGTGTGCATTGGTGTCTGCCAATATAGGGACAGGGACAATACAGGCCCTGTATGCACACTGATCATACTCCTCAGTTGCATAATAATATTAACTTGACACAAGCTAATAACTGAATACTGACATGTACACAAGTGGATGCATTTTTTTCTTATGTTCATCAAACCATTTCTGAAGATGGGTGTAGTGACACAGGCCTATCATTCCTGAGTTTGGGGCTAGCCTGGGATATATATATATATATATATATATATATATATATATATATATATATATATATATATATAATGAGATCCTATCTCAAAACAAGCAAACAAAATAATTTCTCTTTTTCATTCTTTTGTTGTTCTTTCCTCAAATTTATGGTATATTCATATACTTACTTACTTTTTTTTAATTAAAAGAAATAAAGCAATGTTTTAGTCTCAAGGGAGTTGGTCTCTTCTGGAGTTTTCCATAGTCACCAAGTTCCTTCACACCTAGATGTTGTGCTTTTTGCTGTGGACTCCTGGGTGGGGGAGGTGAGGTATGGCTCACCTTGTTCTGTCTTAAACACCTCATAGAGTTCTTTACATTCAAAGCTGGAGTCTGTTGGATATCAGAAATTTCCTGGGCAATTCTACCTGTGAGCAAACACAGACACAAACTTCCATCTTCTATACCTATTTCAGTACAGCCCTAAATGATGTCTCGACCTTTTTAGGCTAAATCTGGAACAACTACAAAGTCTCTTCATCTACAGAAAACCGAATTTAAAATGGCTTTTGAATGATCGCGTCATCTGATTCACAAACTTTAAGTCATGAGAATCCTCAGGCGCTTTGCTGGCTGTTATTTTGTTCTTTTGGTTGTTGTTGTGTTTATTTATACTCTGTCTCTCTTTCTATCTGTCTTTGTCTCTATCTCTGTCTCTGACACTTGTGGGAGTTGGTTTTCTCCATCTGTCGTGTGGGTCTTGGGGACTGAACTCAGGTCATCAGATCTGGAGGCAAGAGCCTTTGCCTGCTGAGCCATCTCAATGGCTCCATTTTTTTTTCTTTATAAAGTGAATGCTTTAGAAAATTCTCTATCTGGATATTCAGACATAGTTTTTACAGGTGGATTGTTGGTGCTTAGTTACCAAGTTTGGACCAGCCAAACAGCAAATTCCTAGAAAGGAGTATCAATAGCCATTGCTTTCTGCTTACAGAGCCATGGACCGGGAGTTTGGTCTACAGAAGGGAGGGAGGGAGAGAGAGAGAGAGAGAGAGAGAGAGAGAGAGAGAGAGAGAGAGAGAGAGCTGATCTTCTGAAAACGTACATCTTCAGTCTTGACTCCTCCAGGCCTTTGTCTCCTGTCTCTAATTCTGTGTTCATACGTTTTTCAATTGCAATTCCTAGGTGAGATAATCTTTTGAGAAATCATCAGCTTTTATTTTAAAAGCAACAATAGAAGCTGGTTCTTCTTTCCGTGGGGACTTGAAGTCTTTCTTCCTCTCATTTCTGTTCGTTCTGGTTACACCAAGCACAAAACTCAACAGGTACCAAAAGGCGTAGCCTTCCACTGTTACCAAGCATCCAATTCCTCCCCAGAGGCCAGCAGTTAGGCCATTTTCCCATCCACTCCCACCAAGTAGCTAATCTAAGCTATCATTTCTTCACATTTATCATAAGGTGACAGCTTTTTGTCTCTTTCTATACCAAACTATGGTTCCTTCGTTAGATGGAATAATCAAGAAGGATATGTGGGTGAGATCTGAGCTTGACCATGATGAACATGGAGAGTGATATGGAAGAGCAGAGTACATTCCATGAGTGCAGTGGGCACTTATATGGGGCCTGGTGCATGCTGGGTAACTGAGACAACAAGGAAACAAGTCTTACTGCAGCAGAAAGTTCAACATAAGCGCTAATAAAATACCAGGGCCATTGTCATCACAATTGGTGGTATCAACTGAGTGAGCAAGGAGTGCCACACACTGTTCTAAGTTTCTAGATATTTTATCACTTAGTCCTCAAATACTGCTATGTGGTAGCACTTCCTTATCCTTTTATACAGCAGGAAATGGAGTCTTGGGAAGGCATACTAAGTTTCCAAGGGCATATAGCTTACATGTCGTCAAAAAGTAACTTCAGGTCAGCTGTGAAGGACAAGAATGTTAAGGCAAGCCGGGCGGTGGTGGCGCACGCCTTTAATCCCAGCACTCGGGAGGCAGAGCCAGGCGGATCTCTGTGAGTTCGAGGCCAGCCTGGGCTACCAAGTGAGTTCCAGGAAAGGCGCAAAGCTACACAGAGAAACCCTGTCTCGAAAAAAACAAAAAACAAAACAAAACAAAAAGAATGTTAAGGCAAAGACATGTGGAACATCCTGAGTGTGCACACTAAAGTTTGGGGGTGCTTTCTAAATGTTAGCTCCACTCTTGTACTTTTTTTTTAATTTAAAATTTCTTTTTCATTTTATATACCAACCATAGTTCCCTTTCCCTCCCCTTCTCCCATTCCTCCCCACCTCCCTCCCACCCCACCCCCTATTCACTCCTCAGAGTGGGTAAGTCCTCCCTTGGATAGTCAACACAGGCTGGCATACCAAGTTGAGGCAGGACCAAGCCCCTTTCCCCTGCATCAAGGCTGAGCAAGGCATCCCACCATAGGGAATGGGCTCTAAAAAGCCAGTTTTTGTACCCGGGATAAGTCCTGGTCCCACCGCCAGGGTCCCCACAAACAGATCAAGCCACACAACTATCACCCACATTGAGAGGGCCTAGATCAGTCCCATGAACAAGGGTAAAATACAACTTCTTCATTGCAAAGAACTTAGACCTTGTACTTTTAAATCTTGCTGTCATGTTGTTTTGAGGTGACTTGAGCCACTTTGCCGGTGTCTTTTCGAATCTCTAAACCCAGCCCTCCTGTAGACAAGGCCAGTGGCTGTGGTGCCCTGGGAACCTCCCTGAACAGCATAGACCAATGCTCACTCTTGAATTTCCTCTATTTCTGAAGTTGTCATGGGACTTGAATGTGACACATGGCCCAGGGGGTGACCAACGGAAAGTATAAGACCCCGACTCATTTGAGGAGTGCCGGAATCCAGGAGGCACAGAGAGGGTGTTTATCTTGACTTGTTTCCAGAGTGGGAAGTACATTAACCCGAGTGACCGACCTCTATCTAAAGTGCTAGTCAGAGAATGTCAGAGAATATTTACCAGCCACAAGTCACGAAGCCAAAGGCACAGGGAACAACTAAGGCTTGTCTCTCCAACAACTAAGGCTTGTCTCTCCAACGCTGGGAAATGAGGCTTTGCATTTTCTTCTTTACGCTAAAAAGTACTATACCAGGTAATTTCTACTTGTGTAACACAGCATTACATAACATTTGAGGGGGGAGCTCGCAAACGGAGGAAATAATATATACGTTCTGAGATGATAGAGTCACTATGAAAGGGTTTGAAAATGAAGATCAGTTCAGAAACAACACAGAACGAGAGAAACATTTAATACTTAAAGAAGACACTCATGGGGAGCAGAAATGGACTAAGAGAATATCAAAATATCAGATCGGACACTAATGATATCTGTTTAATGGATTTAACGGCAGCATAGCTCACCAAAGCAGAACTGCCCAGCCAGTGTGTCCCAGCCTCAAAAAAGTTACGGATGCACCGTGGAATGTTGATCCACTCGGTGTTAGAGTAGCAGTTGGGACGTGACCTTGGGACCGCCTTTAGCTGTGAGATAACTGGACAAGGGTCCCTTGAGAGTAGCCTGGGCTGTGCTAGAGTTTGGCTGTGTTTCCTCTCTCCCCACAGGAGGCAAGCACAATGGTGTCTTTGCCTGTGTGTTCCGTGGAGCCAGGGAGGATTTCAGCAGCCAGCTGAAAGTGTGATGGGCCCTGCCGTTGTCAAGAGACCCCCGTAATTGCTGGAAAGGTGATGTTCCAGGATGCCTGGGGCAAGGCACCATGCCCAGAAGGCAGCCAGCCGGAAGGAAGGTGCTGGAAGGCAGAATTGTTCTCCTGGGCGATAGCTCAGAGTGATAGCTTCAAAGCTTGAGCTTTGACTGTGTCAGGCACTTCTCTGTGTCTGTGACTAATGTGCCCTTTGACCAACTTAGCAACCAAGGACTATTTTAGCATGTAGATATTTTAAAAATCATGGCTTCATCAACTTTTGAAGTTTATGATGTGTAAAAGAGTTCAAATGGGTTAACATTCTGCTTCCATTATCCCAGAAAATTCACATTATATTTTGTTAGTGAAGGAAGAAAAGGAGCCTGGGCAAAGTCTTCATACATCATTTTAACAGACATGAAAAAAATGTGGTCAGACCTTCCTTCCTTCCCTGTGCAAAGGTCTCCATGATGCTAATTATCAAGAATGCAGAAAATGTCTGCATTGCTTAAAAACTTCTCTTTTTTTTCTTTTTTCTTTTTTTCTGAGACAGGATTTCTCTGTGCAGCCCTGGCTGTCCTGGAACTCACTCTGTAGACCAGGCTGGCCTCAGACTCAGAGATTTGCCTGCCTCTGCCTCCTGAGTGCTGGGATTAAAGGGGTATGCCACCACTGCCTCCACTTAAAAATTTTTGAATAGGAAAGTGTCATATTTTGATCACAAAGCAAGGTATGGGCATTTGTGGTGTGTGTGTGTGTGTGTGTGTGTGAGAGAGAGAGAGAGAGAGAGAGAGAGAGAGAGAGAGAGAGAGAGAGAGAGGGAGGAGAGAGAGAGAGAGAGAGAGAGAGAGAGAGAGAGAGAGAGAGAGAGAGAAAGATTTAGCTCATGTTTCTCTTTAAAAGTTTTAAAAAGATATTATTTGGAAATTCAAAACATATTCATTATTTAATATTTTGCTTGATATGGCAGATAATATATTTGCTATATCTTATCAACAAAAGAAGGTAAGAAGATATAAAGAAATAGCCTTCCCAAGCCATTTATATATACAGCCAAATCTCGCTCACACTTCTCTGGGGTATTGCACTATATTGTCATTTTTTTTCTTGATGTGCTATGATAGAAAAAAAAAAAAAACACTGGAAAGTACTCTCAAAAACCACCCTTTACTACTAGGAAATACTCAAGTTTCTTTCTTGCATGCATGCCAGAAGAAGGGAGCAGGGAATGGCATGCTGCTGTATAGAGGAACAGCTCAGCAAAAAATTGTTTTGTTTTCTTTTTTTAAACAAGAGCCAAGACATTCCCAGAACGCTGGGAAAACAAAGAGAAGATTTTTTTTCTCTGTGTTTCAATTGTTACATGCATGCAACTTAATTTTTCGCTGGGCTGGAGAAAAAGGATTAACAGGTGAAAAATTAAGCCTTGTAAAATTAAAAGAAATGCCTTTTATTTATATCATTTAATATGTGAAATATGCGAAAGTGATGCAAGGCTAGGATGAATGGCGTGCCTGGCGGGCCAAAAATGAAGCTGTGAGGGCAGCCAGGTATCCTTCTGGCTAGCCACTGTCTTTATCCACCAGCCTGAATCTTCTCAAATTATCCATAGGAGATTTATCCACATACTCAATAAGAAAAATATTTCTAATTATATCCAACCATTCTTAATATGAATGAGAATTATGCAGAGACGCCAGATTGCCAGGAGGGTTTTTGCCAGACAATTCCTTTTGACTTAAGAAAGAAGAGGCAGCTGCATTGTTTCCATAGCTATCCATATAAAAGAGTCCCGCACAAGGCTGACTCGTCCTGCTTTAAAAAGCTCCAAGGTAGGTGGGAGAAGGACATTGGGCACTGCCTGGACTGCAGCTCCGTCGTTCTCACATCTGTGAATGCCGGTGCCTTCAGCGTTCCATAGCCAGGGGGATTTCATCTCTCAACTAATCGAGTGGCTTCCTCTTTTCTCATACAGGACCCTCTTATTTCCCAGCCACAGCTCCTCATTTACCAATAAGGTAAGGTTGGGACTAACCAGTCCCTGGAGGTATGATGGAGAGCCTCTGGCTTCCTGTCACTTAGCATCCTTGGAGAAAGTGCTTGACTCAGGAAACACTAACAACTGCATTTAAGGGAAGGGACTGAGGAAGGAGGGAGGGAGGACTTTCATCCCTGCATTGGTGATTCGGACACTTGTAGCAAAGTGACTTGGGACATGTGGGTAAAAATCAATTTAATAGATTTTTTTTGTCTCTGAAAAAAAAAAAAAACTACTAAAATCTTCTTGGTAGAAAGGCACAGATTTTTGTAAAAATATATCCTGCTATTAGAAGTCATTTAGTAAACATGATTTCTAACAAATAAAAAAGGAAGTTCTTAGAATAATGGTTCTTTAATACTTTTTAATAGGCCTGGAAGAAGTTACCTTATAAAACCAAAACATAGTGAAATTTTTGAATATGGAAATAAGGTATTCCCTAACCCTATCACTACTGCATGCTGCATCTCTGAAGAGGGAGACTGAGGGGGTAGATTTAAGCAAGGGGCAAGCATTTGATCCCACAGTGACTGTAGCAGGATTCCGTTGGTGTTCCCACCTCCCATTGTTCTGCTACCTGTACCTAGAAGTAGCAAAGGACAAGCTGCCAGGTCTCAGGTCCTGTACAAGGAAACTGAGAACCCTGGGAGCCCTGCCACGTGTTTGTGCAAGGATGAGGGTGGGTGTGGGTTATCTCCTTCATGAGTTGAACTTGGTTTAGTGTGCAAAGACATCATGCTGGAGTAGCTCCACCCAGCATCCAACAAAAGGGGGCGGGGGAGGGAAACAAAATTAAAATTCTTCCAAAACTACTTTGCGTAAATTTGCCTGAATCTCCATAAGAGGAAATAAAGTTATCTTACCTTACATGGCCAGAAAGATGTGTGACGTTAGAGTAAATGACATTTTATATGCAAGTAATAGCCTGAACCCTTTCCAATTACTTAGTAGGCATTTTAACATGGTTTTCCCACTTTACATCACCCTATCCTTAGGGCTTCAAAGTGAAAAGAAGCTGGTATTATATAATCCCTGCCCTAAGGAGGGAGCCACCGAGGCTCAAAATGATCAAGAGACTTACCCAAGGTCCCACGATCCTTGGCATCACCACTCTACCTGTAACCTAGTTCCCCAGCTAGGATGCCTGTCTCAGAGGATGGGAAATGCTGGAGGCCAAGCCCTGAGCACACATCCCTGCAACCTCATGCATTTTTGTTCTAGTGTGGTTTGCTTCCGTAGCTGCAGCCTGGTAGCAGTAGAACTCTCTAGCGTAGTTTACTATTGGGCCCCTGAAATAAACACTGCGAAGATCTGCTGGTTGGAATGGAGAAAGCCTCAGTGGTTAAGAGCATTTGTTACTCTCGTTGAGGACCCGACCTCAGTTCCCAGCACCCACACGGTGCCTCACAACCATCTGTAACTCTAGTTCCAAGGGATCTGACACTCCCTTCTGGCTTCTGCAGATACCAGTTATACACATGGTGCATATTACAATTACATGCATAAGTACACACATACATACAGGGAAGATAGTCAAACAGATCAAATAATAATAATTTTTTAAAAAACCTGCTGGTATACCGGGTATTGCAGACTGTATGATTTTTATTATTATTATTATTATTATTATTATTATTATTATTATTATTATTGTTTTTAATCTCCTTT